>NC_071505.1:22244860-22547890 GCF_027887155.1 Malaclemys terrapin pileata | reverse complement strand
TGGCTGGCTGGCTTTGTCAAATTCGGGCACAAAAATTTTGGTGCCATGCATGCAGGCCACGCAGAGCCTGTTTGGAAACACTGCATCCTATGAAAGTAACAGTGCTGGAAAAATTCAATACTGTAACTTTAATGAGAAGAGGGATGTCACTTGACTATTATGTATTAGGGATAATTTAACCAATGCAAATGCTATTGTACCTATGTCTACCCAGTGCTATTATAGCCTTGCTTTCGTGAACCTTGATTTCACCCAGATAATATTGATCAATAGCTCCATTTTGGGTTACAAAGAAAAATAACACTCAGATTATTTGGTATAATACTTCTATGCAAATTCCATTATCAGCACTGTCAGCAGAGCTGGTTGCCCAGCAAACACAACAATTAAGTTATAATATGTTGTTCTTTCAGGCTTCCACACTATGGAGAATGTTATCAATGTTCTTTCAGTTTTATCAGATAGCTTACAGGAAAGTGGGGGAAAATGGAGAAATAGTTAATAATATAGAAAATGAGATAATGAATTCACAAGCACAGTTACTGTAGAGAAATTCTGGATCACAACTTAATTCTGGTTCTTGATAACTGATAGTGATAAGCTTGTGAATATGTTGATGTTTCAAATTATTGTCTCACCAAACAAGATGGGGTGGTGTTGGAAAACATTGGGTGCTGCAGGGTGCCTTCTATTTTAATATGTAGATGGGACCAGCATCAGGACTTTTAAGGAGGCATGGGATTCAGTGTTTTCAACACCCAACCATATGTCTCTACCTCATCTAGTTTGGATGATGCAGTTCAGGCCTCAGCCAATGAAACTTAGGTATAGATGAGAGCAGGCTGGCTAAAGCTCATCCCAGACACAACTGAGATGATGGTGATTGGTTGGGGGAAGCAGCCTAAAGGCATGGGGGCAACCTCAGTTGCTTTGTCTGCCAAGAACTTGTATCCATCCATCCTTTGTCTCATAAGAACATAAAAACAGCCATACTGGGTCAGATCAAAGGTCCATGTAGCCCAGTATCCTGTCTACCAACTGTGGCCAATGCCAGGTTCTTCAGACAGAATGAACAGAACAGGTAATCATCAAGTGATCCATCCCCTGTCGCCCTTTCCCAGCTTCTGGCAAACAGAGACTAGGAACACCATCCCTGCCCATCATGGCTGATAGCCAGTGTTGGACCTATCCTCCATGAATTTATCTAGTTCTTTTTTAAACCTTGTTATAATTTTGGCCTTCACAACATCCTCTGGCAAGGAGTTCCACAGGTTGACTGTGTGTTGTGTGAAGAAATATTTTGTTTTGTTTGTTTTAAATCTGCTGCCTATTAAAAGTACTCCAGAGTACACACAGCAGGGATGCTATTAGATTACCAGGTGCTATCAAATGATCATGTTACAGCAGTAACCAGGTGGGCTTTTTACTTTCTAGAGATCATTGTATGGACACTTTTATTGTAATTTAAATCTAAATAACTATGATAATTGTCCTGACTGTGGAGTCAGGTATGGATTGCATTTAAGTTCACATCATGGCTTCTTTTATGTTCTGTAACAAAGCAGGGTCACTGAGGTGAGAATCAAAGAAAGGGGCATGCAGGAGAAAATGTTTGTTTTTTTAACCTCACCAAGACACCCAGCATGAAAATATAGAGATGAATCATAGGATTTAAATATGAAATGTTTGAGTCTTGTTAGATTCAATACATAGCAAATGGGAATATGGAAAATGAGTTTTTAACAAAGTCAAAGATATGTGTAGCAGTTGCAGCTACTTTAGATGTAAAAGTACATCACATAAGAACAGGGCCGGCTCCAGGCACCAGCTTGCCAAGCAGGTGCTTGGGGCGGCCACTCCGGAGAGGGGCGGCAGGCCCAGCTATTCGGCGGCAATTCGGCGGACGGTCCCTCACTCCCGCTTGGAGCGAAGGACCTCCTGCCGAATTGCCACCGCAGATCGCGATCGTGATCGCGGCTTTTTTTTTTTTTTCTTTTTTTGCACTGCTTGGGGCAGCAAAAACCCTGGAGCCGGCCCTGCATAAGAATATCAGAACTGCTATACTGGGTCAGACCCACAGTCCATCAAACCCAGTATCCTGTCTCTGACAGTGACCAGTATCAGAGCTTCAGAACAGGCAAGTTGGAGTAATCCACCCCATCTTCCCCTCCTGGCTTCTGACTGTCTGCGTTTTAGGGTGTGCATTCCTGACCATCTTGGCTAATAACCATTGATAGACCTATCCTCCATGAATTTATCTAGTTCTTTTTTTAAACCCACTTATACTTTTGGCCTTCAAAACATCCCATAACCACGAGTTCCATAAGTTAATTGTGTGTTATGTGAAAAAGTACTTTCTCTCATTTCTATTAAACCTACTGCCTATTAATTTAATTGGGTGATCCCTGTTTTTTGTATTGTGGGAAAGGGTCAACACCATATCTCTATTCACATTTTTTTTTCAAACCATTCATGATTTTATAGACCTCTATCATAACCTCCCATAGTTGTCTCTTTTCTAAACAGAACAACCCTAATCTTTTTTTGTCTCTCCTTGTACAGAAGCCGTTTCATACTGTTGGTCATCTTTGCTGCCTTTCTCAGGACGTTTTTCAGTATGGGCCTACCATGGACTTATATAATGGCATTTGATATTTTCTCTCTTATTTTCTATCCCTTTCCTAATCCTTCCTAACATTCTGTTTAGCCTTGTTTATTAAAGGTGATCTCTATCTATCTACCTATCTACCTTTGCTGACATATTTTAGGAAGGAATATTATAATACTTATTTACTGGTACTGTTGAAAACCCTTTTTGCATTAATTAGTATCCCTAGCGCATGATAGAGGAATGTCATTGTCTCACCCTTATTACTACCCAAAATATCTGACAGAGGGGTTACAAAACTACTTAGCATGAGCCATTAGCCCTGTCTCCCTTTTGATAAAATAGTGAGTTGCCGTATTTTAAATCTTCCTGTTTATGTGTTTTACAGTTCTCTTTGTTGTGACAGCTGAGCTTTGACTTTCAATTGAAAGGGTGATAACCTGCTAATCACATCACTCCATTTGCCTAGCTATTCTATACAACTATTTTGATGACTAATCACTTTTATTGTATTAAAGTGGATCCTACTCAGCTGGAAAGATATTGTGCATGATAATGGACTGAAAGTGCGTGTGGCTAATGACTAAACATTAAAAAATGCAGAAAGATCCAAAGCTGCTCTGCACATTTCACTATCCACCCTCACGTGCACATGCATGCGTACACACACTGAATATAAAGATATACAGCATGCGTTATGTATGTGTGTGTGTGTGTGTATGTGTGTGTGTGTGTTCATGCAGGAGTGGAAAATTTCCACATGGTGCACACAAGAGACCCACTCTCACTTTAACTTAGCATGGCACCGCTCAGGTTTGCTCCGGCAGCCCTTCCATCATAACAAATTTGAGTGAGTGGCGTTGCAACCCGTTGCGCTATGTCATAACGTCACTTGGTTTGGCTAGGATTTTAAGAGGCCTAAGAGACTTAGGCACCCAAATCCCAATGAAATCCAATAGAAGTTGGGCATCCAACTGCCTTAGACTCCTTTTGAAAATCCAGTTTTACTGCTTGAGAAGATGAGCTGCATAGAAAGTGTGTGGCAGAGGGGGAAATCAGATATGTGCATTCCGTTTTTAAATACATTTTTGCTCAACCTTTAAAAGAAAATCACCATTGAGAAAAGACCAAGCCAGGAAACATTTAGACCAACCCCCCCCAGGGGGTTAGAATTGAAGCACTTCTGCTCCCTTAACTATAACGTGCATTTGATTTAAGAAAATCAGACTTTGAACAAAACCAAGTCACAAGGCACTCAAGTACTTACAATTAACAGTGATTGCTTTCTTAGTGAATATCTCCACTTTTCCGGACACAGAGAGTTACTTCAAGAACTTTGTCAGTTTAAATAAGTTCACAAGCTGCTGTGAAACATCTTTAGCCAATTTCTCCTAGTCATGTGCAAAGACCTTTGTCACCAGAGCAGGAATAAATGTCATTAGCGGTTATGAAAACCACATGGATTTCTTGAACTCTTTTTACAAGACATTTCTACAATATTTTTTGCGCTCATAAAAGATGGCAGCCTGGCATACTGAGATGCTCTGTTACTATACAAAACAGGTATACCTTTCCGGGCCTTAAGAAGAGCTCTGTCTAGCTCAAAAGCTTGTCTCTCTCACCAACAGAAGTTGGTCCAATAAAAGATATTTCCTCACCTGCCTTGTCTCTCTAATATCCTAGGACCGACACAGCTACAACTACACTGCATGAACTTTCCCACACAGTCTCTTACCAACCAATGTGCTTCAGCTTCATACTGGGAGAAACATCATTAGGAGAGGAAGAAAAGACTTGTGACTAAAGCACTGGTCTAGACCTGAGAAGATCAGAGTCATGGTTGCCAACTTTCACGCTGTAAATAAGCACCCTGACTTTCACAATAAGCCAAAAGTCAAGCTAATCCCATTTCAAAGCAAGGCCAAAACAAGCCAATCCCTAAGAACCCCAACACTCTATGTGACTATATCCCCCCGGTGTGCCATCTGGGACTGTGGTGGGCCCACTGTGCACCCCTGACTTTCTCCCCCCTTGCCACTGCTTGCCGGGAGCCTATAAAAAAAAGAAGCAACAAGCTACAACAAGGAACAAGCTACAAGCCAAACAAGCAACAAGCTACAAGCCAAAAACTAGCCAACAAGCAATTCACAAGCCAAATAAGTCAAAAACAAGCCCAATTTCTGCGTTTTTTTCATAGGTTTGGCATGTCTAATCAGAGTTTAACTCCTAGCTCTATGACATATTTACTGTCACCCTGGCCAAATTATTTAGTCTTTCTGAGCCACGTCTGCTCTGTCAATGGCATGATAATACTTCCCCACCTCAGATGTGCTGTGAAAATACGTTCATGAATGATGACGCCCATATGGATCACCAGAAAGAGAGGATTCAGAGGTCATTTCTATCTCTAGTTTCACTGATGCCTTGTCTGCACTTAAAAGCTCTGCTGCTTTAATTATGCTGGTATGGTGAAAGCCACAAAACTCCCTGCGTGTAGACACAATTATACCAGAATTAAACTGCTTATGCTAGTATAGATGATTCTGGTTGGGTGAAACAAAATTAACTATACCAGTATAAAGCACCTTATACCAGTATTATAGCATCTACTATAGGTCTTCTAGTGGCATAACTATGGCTTATGTCTACACTACAGAAGCTATAGCACCACAGCTATGGTGCGGCATCTAGGCTGCTGAACCACCATAGTGTACACACTTGTTACAGCAACAGAAGAGGTTTCTCTATCATGGTAGTTAATACACTGCTCCGAGAGGTGGCACCTATATCAATGGAAGAATTCCTCCCTAGCAGGATCTACACCGGGGCTTAGGTTGGCTTAACTATAGCTATCAGAGGAGTGAATTTTTCAGACCCCAGAGCAATGTAGCTAGGTTAGTTTATTCGGGTACAACTTTCTAAGTGCAGACGAGGCTTAATTCCTGTCTGCCCAGACTGCCAGCAAAAGACCCTGATTGGTACCCAATGAAGTGTTGTCCCTTGTCCCTTGGGAAGTGTAGTGAGACCACAACTGCTGTCAGATGGAAGTGATTTTTGCGTAGCATTTATACTCTAACAGTGGGATTTTCATAAACAGCTGAAGGAGTTAGAAACCCAACTCATATTCACTTTACTGCCCCCCACCCCCACCCCCCGCTATGCTGTGAAAGTAGATTCCCTGGGCATTACCTCTGAGGCTTTTTACTTTCCATAATTATCTGTCTTTTGGGATGGGGGGATGGAAGGGGAGGAAGAGACAGAACAGCAGAGCCCTCTGAGCTTGTAGAGGTTAATAGGTGTCAACATTTCAAAGATTGCCTTTCTCTGCTCCTGAAAATATAAATGATGTACTTCTCGAACAGCGGATGCTGTAATTACAGTGCAATAGATTGTACAGTTCAAAATCAGACTGATCTTTGGCAAAGTGTTTTCAATGGAACTGTCATAAAGTTCAGCCTTCAAGCAGGGAAAAACTCTGAGAACCAGTTTATGTTTGTTGAAAGAGCAGTGATTAGGTTTACTGTATGTCATCATTTGCATCTAGAATTTGGATCACAACAACACGCACTCTGCTGGTAGTTTTGATCTTTTCTTTTCCTACTCTAAGCATGAATTAACCATTCTAAGTCGGGGGATAAAATCCCTCTATAATACAGATTATAAACTTGATGGAAGATTCCTAAAGAGAGTATTAGAGGGAAGCAATGAAGGCTAGTGGTTCGGGCTGGGTGGAAGTGAGAGAATTTTCCTGTATTCTATGCCTGGCACTACCAGTAACTCACTCTGTAAGGCCAAGCAAGTCACTTTGCCACTTCTGCCTCAGTTTGCCCATCTGTCTCAGTGGTCTGATCATTCTTACCTCATAGTGTGCTGTGAGACTTACCTAATTACAGTGTGCAAAGTGCATTGTGAGTCTAGTATGAAAGATGCTATGGAACCATAACATGCTATAATTCAAGTGTATGAGAAATACAGACACTAGACATTTCATGACAATTTTTTATACAGTTTGAGATTAATTTCACCAGTCCACTGTGTATTTTAGACATTTAGGCTGAGATTTTCAAAGAAACCTAAGAGAGTTACTTAGGCATCCAAATCCTATTGAATTTCAATGGCCTGAAGGCTCCTTTGAAAACCCCAGACTTAATCATTACTATAAATTCATTGCCCTATTTTTGTTACATTTCATACATCACATGATTCTGCTTTAACCTAAGGTTACTATAAAACATGAAAAATCTGATACTCTGGCCATGTCTTCACTGCTAGAAAAATATGTTTTCACAGCAAGATAACTAATGGAGATTAGTTAGCTAATTGTAAAAGCCTAGTAGAGACAAGGCGTTGTCAATTTTACCACTGTGTAACTAGGTGAGTTTAACAGGCAGAAGTATAGTGCTGACTTCACCCAGCTTCAAAAGCTAATGGGGGGGTTAGATTCCAGGGGGAAAAATTTCACCAGACAAAAGACTATATTATATACATGTATACACAGTATATGTTTTAAACAAACAATTTAATACTGTACACAGCAATGATAATTGTGAAGCTTGGTTGAGGTGGTGGAGTCAGAGGGTGGGATATTTCCCAGGGAATGCCTTACTGCTAAATGATGAACTAGAACTCGGCTGAGCCCTCAAGGGTTAGCACATTGTTAACATAGCCTCACACTCTACAAGGCAGCATGAATGGAGGGAGGGGAGACATTATGGCAGAGAGGGAGAGACACACACACCCTATTGTGAGAGAGAGAGAGATGCACATTGCCCCTTTAAGTACGCTAACCGCACTCTAAGTACATTGCCTTTTTAAGTAGATTAGCAAGTTGAGACAGCAGCTGCTTCCAGCAAGCTCCCTCTGTCCTGAGCCCTGTCGTGTCCCCCCCTGCTCTATGGAGATGGGGTAAGCAGGGGGCAGGAGCAAGAGGGAGGGACACCATGAAATTAGCCCCCCCTCTTCCCTCTCCCTCCCCTCCCCCCCGCACAGTGAGCAGGAGGCTTCCGGGAGCTGCTCCAAGGCAGAGGGCAGGAGCAGCACATGGCACTGGTGGGATGGACAGCTGAACTGCTGGGCAATTGATAGCCTGCTAGGCAGCTGCCACACAAGAAACTTAGGGGAGAGGGAAGCTGATAGGGGGTCTGCCGGTGCACCCTGGTTCCAAGGCTCCACCAGCTAGCTCCAACAGGCTGCTCTTTCTGCAAGCAGTGGACAAAGCAGGCGGCTGCCAAACAACATTATAAGGGAGCACTGAGCAACTTTAAACGAGCATGTTCTCTAATTGATCAGCAACGTAACAACGAAACAACGTTAACCGGGATGACTTTAAGTGAGGAGCTACTGTACAGTAAACTGGGTTAACCCATGTTAGTTATCCTGCTATGTTTTTGGGGGGCACTGAAGGCATAGCTGTCCAGCATTTAAGTAGACTGGTGGTGAAGCAAGGTCTGTGAGGGAGCACGGTTTGTCCAAGGCAGGGTGAGGAGTGGGCGCTTTTCTCTCCTTTAGTCAGAAGACCAGGGTTCTGTTTCCCACTTTGTATTTGACTTCCTCTTGCCTATTCATGTTTGTTTGCCCATCTGTATAAAGAGGTTGCTTACTTTTTAAAAGACCATTGAGATATTGCGATGAAAAGTGCTATAAAAGGGAGAAATCTTATGTTATTCTTGCTAATTGTCCTAGAGGAACTGGAACATATTCCCTCTTGTAATACATAGGGAAATACAAAAGCCACCCCTGCAGAGTGGGAAAAACAGGCCAAGGAATTCCAGGATCCATCCTCCACTGTTTTAAGAAGTTTACCTATTCCCCTTCTTGCTCTGAGGAAACTATCTGAGATAAAACAAAGGGCTATGAATCTTTATATCTCTCATTAATGTATCAGCCCCTGCATTGCTGCTCAAATGATGGTCTCCCTCCTTCTGGGAACTGAAAGGGTGGATGGCTGAAGAATTCTGTGAATGTGCACTCTCAATCTGAGACACCCAGAAAATCTCTCTCTCTCATTGCTGACTTAATCATAAATTCATGACTGGTATAAAAATCCAAGTCTGTGAGCTTTATTAACCCCACCATGACACTTGGGAACTCATAAGGGAAGTACTGTTTGCATCTGCTTTGCATTCCACTGTGCAGTTATGCAGTGGGGGCTCTGCGGAAAAGTTTATTAATGAACACTGAGGTCTCCTGGAAATCCTCCATAGAGATCTCTAGGAAACTTTCCTGCAGATACTCCGCAATCCTCTGCCAAAGGTTCCTTGGCAGAGCTGCTTTGTTTCTTCCCCTGTTGTAGGAAACTTTATTGTCCCAACTGGCAATTACTTCTGGAGGAATCAAAGCAGCACACAGGGAGTAGTATGTGGACCTGGTCTGAAGCCACATGCATGCAGGAGTTGCACCCTTGCATCTTCGGTTACCCTCAATATTGTGATTTGAACTTTGATCACCTGGGCTGTTGTAAATGGTGACAGTATTCAGAATAGTGTCCCTAGGTACTTGTACTCATCCCCTTCTGAAACCACCCAGACTTTTGTCCCATCTTGCACCTCCCCACCCTCCATCCAAACTCACGATGTTTAGTGCTCTGGCTGTGCTGCGTGCTAGCCAAGGGAAAGTGTGAAGGAGTTGTGGGTAACTTCTATGATTCAAGAATGAGTGCATACAAAATACTGCCTTTGTGTATTGTTTCTTTTTCTTCTTCACATGTGCCCTTGAGGGCCAGCGGAGTGTCTCCAGCAGGTAAGGAGGAGAATGAGGAGGAGTAAAGAGGACATGTTTTGTGAAGTGCTGCAATTGTCAGATCAGGGAGCACAGAGTGTGGAAAGAGACCATAAACAAAAAACTAGAAATGGATAGCCAGGAGAGGAGGCAGGGCCAGGAGCAGATAATAGAGTGTCAGGAGCGGGTGATAAAGTACATGGAGGACCAAACAGATGTTGAGGTCCCTGATTGCACTGCAGGTGGAACACATGTCCTTGACTCCTCCTGCAGCCCATACAAAACTGCCTTCCTTGCCCTCCCCAAACTCCCCACAGGCATTCCTCCCATGTTCCTGGCCCATTGCAGTACCCCTTGCACTGCACCCCAGGGACATTTACCATAATGACAGCTGGACTTACAGCTGTGAGATCCTCACTTCAGAGAGTGCTGCTCACTGTCATGTCCCCATTAAGAAATGTTAATCTATATATTTATATGTTTAATAAAAATTTAGTCTTATAAAACTGATTTTTTTTTATTTTGTGACCTACACAGGGCAGTTGCAACAGAAATTCATACACAGTGGCAATCGGCACATTTGGAGACTACAATTAACGCTCAGGCAGGAATCATTACAGGGGTCATTCAAGGTGGCAAGTAAACAATACCTGGCTCAATTCATTATAAAAAGACACATTCCTGGGGCTTATTGTCAAAATACAGCTTCAAAGCCTCCCTGATTCAAATAGCCCCTTGTTGAGACCCTCTAATAGCCCTGGGGTCTGGCTGCTCAAAATCAGCAACCAGGTGATCCATCTAAGTGCTCCATCCCTGGGAAAACTTTTCCCCCTTGGCTTCACAAACGTTATGCAGAGCACAGCAGGCTGCTATGGCCATGGGAATATTTTCCCCATTGAGGTCTAACCTGCCAAAAAGGCAGCAACAGCAGCCCTTTAAACTGTCAAACACACATTCTGCGGTCATTCTGCACCTGCTGAGCCTGTTGTTGAAGCGCTCCTTGCTGCTGTCAAGGTTTCTGGGGTATGGGTTCATGAGCCATGGGAATAAGGGGTAGGCTGGGTGTCCCAGGATCACTATGGGCATTTCCACATCCTCTATTGGAATCTGTAAAGAAAGTTCCTGCATGCAGCTTTCTATACAGGCCAGTGTTCCTGAAGAGGTCATGCGTCATGCATTTTCCCTGACCACCCTGCGTTGATGTCAGTGATACGACCCCAGTGATCCACCAGCACTTGCAATACCATAGAGAAGTAGCCTTTTCTGTTGATGTACTCTGTCGCAAGATAGTCTGGGGCCAAAATTGGGATATGCATGTCATCTATCGCCCTGCCACAGTTAGGAAATCCCATTGCAGCAAAGCCACCCACTGTTTCCTGCACATTTCCCAGAGCAGGAGGCGATTAATGGGCCTGAACAGTTGCATGACTGCAACCCGCATGGTGCACTTCCCAACGCCAAACTGATTCACGACTGACTGGTAGCAGTCTGGAGTTGCCAGCTTTCATACAGCGATTGCTACACTCTTTTCCACCACTAGGGCAGCTCTCATTTTGGTGTCCTTGTGCCACAGGGCAGGTGTGAGCTCCGCACAGAGTTCAAGGAAGATGGCTTTGCACATATGAAAGTTGTGTAGCCACCGCTTGTCATCCCACACCTGCATCACAATTTGATGCCACCACTTGGTGGTTGTGTTTCCAGCCCAATAGTAACGGTTCACTGTGTGCAGCTGCTCCATGATGCCAATATCAATCTTGAATTGTTTCTTAGCAGGGCAGGCACTACAGATTCCTGTTCAGATTCACAGCTCATGAAATACTGCAGGATCAGCCACATTGTGTTCATAACACTCATTACAAGACTGGAGAAGTGCGGGATCCATGCTTTCAGATAGAGATGGTGGGCGCAAAGTTTACAGGAACAGTTGAAAAACAGCATGAAACACAGTTGGAAGCTTTTGGAATTATGGGACGAAGAAAACTACACCAAAGATCAGTGATCCTGCTCCCATGATGCACTGCGATCCATTCACAATACTCCTAGTGGGAGAAGGTGGTGATTTGCACAATTGGATAGGTACCCGTGGTGCACTGCTCTCTCTGTCGGTGCTAGAGCACCAACCCTGGATGTGCTGCGCTGAAACAAGGAGCATTGTGTGAACATACACAAGCAGTGTAATTACAGCAGTTTATAATCATTGATGTACCTAAGATCGACTTAACTCTGTAGTGTAGACCTGGCTTTATGGGATTTCCAGCTGGGACCTATCTCCTGTTATCATGAGGTTGCTGACACTAATTTTCAGACTAAAGACAGGTAGTTCAGACTTGATATTTCAAAGGGTTGTTCCATTCTGAATGAACTTTGAGGTCAACCCACCACTGCTTTTATTTTCTGAGTGCTGCCAAAGGTTTCAGCTCAGAGGGGATTTTTATCACAGGGTTAAATGCCCGCCAAATAGGGGGTAAAGGGTGTCTATTATTATAGAAAATAGTATGGTAATATTGCTATTATCATGATTAGGGAAATGCTGACAGGAACTTAACTGTAGCATTATCTTGTTCAAAGCTAAGTAATACCATTAAGTTAGAGGTATTCGAGCATGAATCGCTTACCACATTATCCAATCAGCCAGTGTTTAAATTAGTTTTGCATTCATTATTAAAGACCAGGGAAACAGAAAATTAATTCCTGTCTGCAGAGTAGCTGATAGGAATTGAAGGACAGGCTAAAGTGTTTGAAAACATTAGTCTCAATCAAGAGGAGATTGTTTTTATTAACTTCTGACACCATTCTGATATCCACTATGATGTGTGTTATTGGTAGTGGTTTTCTGAAGCAAGAAGTTTGAGTTAAAAGGGTACTACATATATCACAGTGTCTTCTGATCAGGAGCAATTACAGCAGCAAGTAGCAAAAACATCATCTGGTGCCCATGCACTATTTTCTGAAGTGGTTATTTAAAAAATTTCATAAGTAATGCAGTATAATATTTCATACTGATTTAGAACCTTTTCTTTTGAAGGAACACCAGGATCATTTTAGTGCTGTCACAAGTAGATATATAGACTACTGTATATACTTCATCTGCCACTGAATTCCAGCTACCTCTGGGGTGAAATATGTCAACTGTTCAACAGTGCTATTAAACATGCACAAGAATTTAGGCAGGAATACCAAGTGAAACTGCAGGGGATATTTAGGTACTGCAGGAAGAATAGGATTACTCAGTACACTGGAAATATTAGTTGATTAGCACAAAAACATCATAGGGAGAATATAATCTGAGCCACTACCATTATCTCTGTGACAGATATTGTAACCACATGCAGTATCTTTGGGGGAATGTATTGCATGTATCACTGTGGGCCAAGGATTGTATATATGATTGTATTGTATTCCATGGGGGAGTGTTACCACAGCTCCTTTGGTAATGAAGAACAATGGGGTAGGATCATCAAGGTGAATCATCAGGTTGTAAACAGCTTCAGAGAAGTACCACACCCTGAGGGGGCTTGAATATATTGGTTCAAATTGAATTTTCCAAAGACCAACCGATAAAGAAAGGCCTTTTTGCATAAAAAGGTTGCATTTAAACTGACTCAGGGCCTTCTTTCTGATCCAGCAAATGGACTGGATCACCTGGCCAAGGGCCCCACAGGATAGGTGGAAAGACTTTGGCTACCAGGCCCCCATAAGACTGATGGGTAACCTCTGTTTTCATATGCATGCTTAAAGTTTACCAATGAAAGTTCCTATATGTTCACTCTGTAATGCTTTTTACCATAAGAATATAAGGGCTTGCTGAGAAAGAGCTGCATGGTAACTTGTTAACTGCTGGCAATACACTGTTCATAACTCTGAGAGAGAAAGACAGGTGCAGGAGCTGGCCTTTAGGCAGACTGACTTGCTGGGGATATCACAGTGTAAACCAGTGAGCTGAGCAGCTTGAAAACTGCCAGTCAGAAGGATGGAGACCTGCGTCACACTCTCGGAAGAGAGGTAATGGCTGAGAGCCAGAAACCTTAAATGAGTGCCCTAGAGGGACCACAGACGGGGGAATACAGATGCAGTCACCCTGAAACTGTGATAGTCTCATTCTGACATCATTTGCTTGAACCTGACAGCATAGGAAACACATACAGCATACATGAAATCCATGTTTGCAATATGAGAAATCATAGAATCATAGAATATCAGGGTTAGAAGGGACCTCAGGAGGTCATCTAGTCCAACCCCCTGCTCAAAGCAGGACCAATCCCCAATTAAATCATCCCAGCCAAGGCTTTGTCAAGCCTGACCTTAAAAACCTCTAAGGAAAGAGATTCCACCACCTCCTTAGGTAACCCATTCCAGTGCTTCACGATCCCCCCCAGTGAAAAAGTTTTTCCTAAAAATCCAACCTAAACCTCCCACACTGCAACTTGAGACCATTACTCCTTGTTCTGTCATCTGGTATCACTGAGAACAGTCTAGATCCATCCTCTTTGGAATCCCCTTCCAGGTAATTGAAAGCAGCTATCAAATCCCCCCTCCTTCTTCTCTTCTGCAGACTAAATAAACCCAGTTCTCTCAGCCTCTCCTCATAAGTCATGTGCTCCAACCCCCTAATCATTTTTCCACATTCTTCTTGTAGTGTGGGGCCCAAAACTGGACACACTACTCCAGATGAGGCCTCACCAATGCCGAATAGAGGGGAATGATCATGTCCCTCAATCTGCTGGCAATGCTCCTACTTATACAGCCCAAAATGCCGTTAGCCTTCTTGGCAACAAGGGCACACTGTTGACTCATATCCAGCTTCTCATCCACCGTAACCCCCTAGGTCCTTTTCTGCAGAACTGGTGCCTAGCCACTCAGTCCCTAGTCTGTAGCAGTGCATGGGATTCTTCCATCCTAAGTGCAGGACTCTGCACTTGTCCTTGTTGAACCTCATCAGATTTCTTTTTGGCCCAATCCTCTAATTTGTGTAGGTCTCTCTGTATCCTATCCCTGTCCTCCAGCGTATCTACCACTCCTCCCAGTTTAGTGTCATCTGCAAACTTGCTGAGGGTGCAGTCCACGCCATCCTCCAGATCATTAATGAGATCTCAAAATGTAAATGCATTTCCACACACAAGCTGTTTAAACTAGTCACCATATTTTTGTGCAGCTTCGTATTTGTCTATACAATGATTTGATTAGTACCTTAAATCCTATCTTGAAAATGTCCAGCCTGTCCAAAACGAGCTGTGATAATCATACAAACCTAGGGCTCTGGCCAGGAGTACAAAGCTAGAGCCACTGACACCAGCAGGAGTTCCACTAAGGGCCCCTATACCCAAGTCTCCCATACTCCCATCAAATCAATTTCCAACAAGCCATAGTTATGCTATAGCCGTTATCCTGCAAGTCTCTGCACAGTTTACACCAGGGAGCACAAGGTTTTGCTCCATCGTAAGTGTGAATGGTGGTTATGAACTGGCACAGGTTATGAACTGGTTCAGTGCTGGACATGAGTTGTGCAATGACAAATCTTGAGTCCCCTGGCTACCCATTCCTTTTCTTGCAAGTGCAAAGTGAGATAGAAGGGCAGGGTGTGGGTGGAGAACAGGGTTTTAAGGTGGCATGGGCTTAAGCACAGTCCTCATGCTGAAGAGACACTTAGCTACACATTTCTGCATTACTCCTTCCATTAGGCCTCTCTGCAGCACTAATTAATATAGGATTGGGTTCCCTTGTACTCTATGTCCTGCTCCTCGCTTTTTTTTAACCTGGCATTTACACACAATGCTTAGACAGCTGCACTTTTCAGGATCAAACCCTAGCTGCTTCAAGCGGATAAAACCAAATGTTTATAGGGTTAGGATTATGGACACATAAGCACCATCATGGGATCATGTTATAATACAATAGCACTACTACTAAACATGCACTATACTAACACATTACTGATTACATGCCGCATACTGACATGCATTGTTGAGGAACTGTGGTGAACAAGTCATACTGCTGTTCCCGCACTGGGCTGCCTTCTTACTGTAGTTGCATCTCCTACCCAATCAAACATTATGCCATTTGTAAAATATGCAGAGTGACTTCCAGCTGAGACATGCTTAAAAGATCTCTTACTGGGTTAGCTAGCATAAGGCTTCTTTTGGGGTCATCTAGGAGCTGTTCTTGAGCCCGTTGAAATCAATGGGAGGTTTTCCACTGACTTCATTGGTTTCGGATTCTAGCACAGCAGTAACTTGCAGCCTTTGAGAGGCAGTTTTCAGACTGAGAGGGTAGTGTAGTGTATAAGAGCTGCTCACACACACACCTCAACTGCTGCATGGGAGAGACCCCATTTAATAGTTAAGTCCACTCAAAGCTAATCTGGCCTTAAAAACAGCATAAAGAGAAACTGTCAGAAGACATCCATAAGATTGAAAAGGGACGTTACTAATACTAGTAACAATATCTGACCTTTGTTCGTTTGCATACTATACACAAACACAATATATGACATCAACTGGAGAGCCCAGAAAAGAAAAAAAAAAAACATTAATTCTGAGTCATGAACAAATCTCTTCGAGTGATCCGAGACTCCAACATAATGGAATAGGAAAGATAATGCAAGGAAGTGTTGCCCAGAGCCATTAGTGTTGGTCCCACTCTGACAAGCTCTGTGGGTTTTCCAATCCATCGAATACACTCGAGTTAGAAGAGCATGCTGCCATCTCGGCTGCTATTCTGACTTCTCTGGCCTGTTTGTCTTTCAGAATAAACAAACAAAAACCCCACTCCTGAAATGCTGCATATTGTCCACTGCCAGCCTGAGGTAACAAAGCCATCTTACTGTTAACTAGCAGTGATGGTATTTGGTTGGTGCCAATTTTCACATCCTCCACTGAAAAAACTGCTGAAAGGCTAAGAAGAATTGAAATAGAAATTACAAATTCTGGGCGCCTGTCATGTCCTGAATTACCATTAATCTGAAGGGTCATTCCCAAGGGATATGATTGTATGAACTACACCTAAATAGCCAAATAATCTACTGAATACTTTTTGGTTATTCAGAAAATAGGATAAAAGTGTGTTTGCAGTGAAGTCTACTCAAATGTCATTAGATTCTTGTGGTGATGTTAGCTGGACCACACAGGGTAATGTGGGATTTTAAAATGAATTGAGGTTGCATGACTGTAGTTGAAGGCAGAATTTGAACCTTGGGCAATGCATTATTATAATCACAATGGGCCATATCTTCAGCTGATATCAATTGGTCAATCCATTAACTCCAGTGAAGCTAGGCCAATTTACACCAGCTAAGGATCTAGCCCACTGTGGTTTTCAGCACTATTGTTATTTCAGGAAACCCATAGCAACATTGCATTTGCATGACAGCCTCCGCCCTGAAAGACCTCAGTGCATGAAACACTTATGTACAATGTGCATATCGATCACTTACCTCACCATTGAAAGTCAGTCATTACTAGGCCCAGGATGATACATTGGCGCTGACCGACAGCACATGGCAACATCACACAACAGTTTAAGATTGCAAGCGATGAAGAATACCATAGCTAACTGACTCCGAAAGGGAATTTAGGTAGGCAGATTGCTATTGCCAGAGTGAGAGTTTGGACAAAACGTTGGGGATATTACTTTGTATTTTCATCAGGGAGTTTCATTTTTTCCATCTGTTCAGCTCTTCAAACCTTTCTGTGGACAATGACAAAAGATGGCAAGTCATTGTAAGAGTATGATTCACCAGCAGCATGCCACCTTGTGGCTGGTGGTAGCATAGCAGCCTCCCTTTCTTTGGCAGCTGGTCCAGCCCTGCAGTGACCTGCTTTCTCTTGCAACTTGGTCCTCTGGCCAGGTCACATCTAGTGCCACCCATGCTGGAGTGAACCAATAGTCCAGAGAACAATAGTCTGTCAATCTCACATTGGGCCTCTGCTCCAATTCCATATTCACTAGTCCTTACCCCTTGTGTCAAGCGGGGGTTAATATTTCAGACACAAAAAAGGTAGAGAGGTTTCTCCCTGCCTCCCTCAGTGGGCCAGTAGGTGTACCCAGGCCCTCTCTTTCTTCTGGGTTCCAGTGCAGGGACCCTCTACCAACCCCTTGCGGCCTCCCTGAACCACTTCCTACCTTGACCTTTCCTTGACTTCGGTCCTTTCCCACCTCCTCTTCCCAGGCTCACTGTGTGTGAACATCACTTCTCTCTGGACCTCTTCTCCGGGCTCAATGCAGAGTTCCGCTTTTACTTTTAGGCATTCAGCTAGTCAGCTGCAGTAGCGTTTTCTCTACTTCCCTGCCAGTGCAGTCCCTGAGCATACAGGAATCTCCCTATTCTCTGCAGGACTCTTTAGGTAGCATGGGGAACGCTGCAGACTTCCTTTTCCAGCTTTCCTTTGCAATCGCCTTGCACTCCCTGTCGCAAGCCTATCTTTCTTCAGGGAGGTTCTGGCTACCAGCAGTGCAACTCAGCTCCAGACATGCCAACTCTTGCGAATGTATCCCAAGAGATGCAATCTCTGAGTAAAACTAAGCCTCACTCATGATCTCACGATAGAACTCTCAAATGCCAAGATTTTATTTTTTTCAGCCATGGCTGAAAAACCCCCAAATTCTGACATTTGAGAATTCTATTGGGAGACCAATGAATCAGGCTTAGTTTTACTTAGAAATTGCTGTCAGCCCCAGGTGGTTGGGACTCCCGCTGTCAGTCTCCAACGTCTCCTCCTTGCTGGGCTGACAGCCTGAGCCCCTCTTTGGCGGCTGTGGCTGTCAGCCCTGGATGGCTGGACTCATGCTGCCAGGCATGGGCGGCCGGGCTCCCACTGTCAGCCCTGGGCAGAGGGACTCTCGCGGTCAGCTCCAAGCATGGCAGTGTTCCCGCTATCATCCCCAGGCAGCTGCTCCCCTGCCTGTCTGGAAAGTGGAAGAGGAAACCCCACTGCAGTCCCTCCCCCAGGCCTGGGGAGGGTGAAAAACCTTTAGAGGAGCAGAGGTGAGGCTGCGGGGGGGTTGAACTATGGCCCGGAGGCTGCAGGGGGACTGAAATGAGGCGGGTGAGAGCTGATGGGGTGTGGGAGGGGGCTGTATTGATGGTGGGTTCTGAGCAGACAGGGTGAATGCTGTGAGGGTGAACTGAGGCAGGCATATGTCAAAAATGTTACTAGTATCATCATTGAGTAAAAGGATTACCAAAAAATTAAGTTGATCTGTATTAATCTTTCTCTCTCATCTAATCTCTACTCTGAAACCAGTCTTTTTACTAAGAATGGTGTGGAGATAAACAACATTGTTTATCTAGCTATATTTAGTTTTCTGATTTTTAGTATGTTTTTTTTAATTCTGCAACAGTAAAATATGCTGGAACCACAGACAATAATTTCAAGCTAATTATCAAAATTGCTTTTGATTTTCAGTTTTTTTCTGATTTCCTTTGGAAAATGCAGAAAAGTAGCAGTCTTTCCAAGAAAAGCAGTAATGAGCAAATTAATTGCAGCCAGAGTACAAGCAGAAATATTTTAAATGCACAAATAGTTTTTTATCATTATTTATAGAGCTTCATAAAGATACATGTGACTTTAGAACAGGGCCGGCTCCAGGCACCAGCATAGTAAGCAGGTGCCTGGGGAGGCCAATGAAGAGGAGGGCGGCCCGTCCGGCCGTTCGGTGGCAATTCGGCAGTGGGGCCATCACTCCCTCTGGGAGCGAAGGACCTGTCGCCGAATTGCCGCCGATCGCAATCGCAGCTTTTTTTATTTTTTTGTGTGCTTGGGGCGGCAAAAACGCTAGAGCCAGCCCTGCTTTAGAAGCTACTGATTGAGGTGGGTCAGTGAATTAGCCACTGGACTGGCAATTAGGGCATTTAGGTTCTACTTCTAGCTCTGCCACTAATCATGGGCCAGTTATTTCACCTCTGTGTTTCTCTTTCTACCCTTGGTCTTCTTTATTAAACTGTATGGTCTTCACGGCCAAGACTGTCTCTCAGTATCTAGCACAATGGGCCCCCCATCACAGTCATGGCCTCTATGCAGTACTGTTGTACAAACCAGCATAAATAAGGCTCCCACCCTTTGTTCTCCCCTGGTTTGATCCAGCACCACTGAAATAAATAAAAGTGCTCCCAATGACTTCAATGGGCCCTGGATCATATCTCTTTTGTTGCTGGTTGCCTGTGTGGAGCAGTATAGCTAACAGCAAGGAAATTTCCAACATGCCTATCAGTCTTTGCTAGGAGTGCTACTCTTTCTCTCACTTATTAAAATGTTTTCTTCTCCAGTCCAAACTCTTTCTGAGAGAACCAAACCCCAAAATGGTTTCTTCAGAAACTCTTCCTATTCATAAAACTTAGGACATTGTCAGCATACTTCCTCATCTGGCCCAACAACTAGCTCACATGCTCCCACTATTTTTCTTTCAAATGGGTACAAGACTGTTTCAATATTTTAGCTTGCCATTCTGAGTTAAGGTAATGTCAAAGCTGGTCAGATTTAGAATCCGTTAGACAGGAGACGGAAAGACAGGAAAAATAGGCCCAATTAAATGACATATGAAAGAGAATCTTTAATCTTGCATCCCAAAAGATTGGTTAGGTTCCAGCTAATCCAGAGCAGGTTCCTGATATCTGCCCCCAAATCTGGTGGCTAGTCTTTCTAGCTCCTCTCTGGTCTATTTGTGACCTGGATATTTTGGAAAATCCCCTTAAGATCTAAAGGAAAAGTATTATGGGGTAGAGGATGAAATGAGCCAATGAGATCAGAACCCTGGAAGACCTGAAAAAGCGCTGTGTTTCTCACTCTAAAATATCCAGAAGAAGCATGACCAGCTATCACTAGCCTACTAAAAATGTCCAATAATTTCCAATATACCAAATGTAGACATTTCTTCCCATTTTAAGCAATTTCTAACTCATTGCTGTGTCAACTTGATATCACATAAACGTCCTCAGAGTCATCTGACCACTATATTTTAGCCTAAACACACTCAATTCACATTGACTCCATTTTGTGCTTGCTGTCATCCAAGCTCAGATTGTAAGCTTTTTGGGGGCAGGGACCATATCTTTCTATGTGTTTGAACAACGCATAGTTCAATGGGGCCCCATTCCTGAGTGAAGCCTTTAGGTAATACTGCAATGCCACTAGACAGCAGGAATAATTCTCAACTTTAAATATACATTTATGTACATAGGTATGTTTACAGGATGTAGAAGAGTTGACTCTTTGCTGGCACACCCCCTCATGGTGGGGCATTGTGAAACAGGCTCTCATCTAGCACCCTGGGCCAGCAGCTGCTCCAGCCTTATAGGGGTCTACCTCGTCTCATGACTCTTGACTCCATCCAGGTCACTTTGAAATCTCACCCCTTCCAGGGTAACAGGAAATCCAACAAACAATAGTCCCTCTGTCAGGAAGCAGGGCCTGCAGTCTCTGGGCAATCTAACAAGCACAGCTGACCTATAGTACACTGCCTGATTGGTTGGAAGAGTCAGCAGACGGGCTCTTAAGCCCAGCAGCAGCTCCAAGTATCTGTCTATGGCTGTGGTAGTTCTTGTGTCTCCTTGTTCCCAGCCTTGCTCCTTCTTTGTTCCAGGCTTATTCCAGCCTTGCCTCTCTTCAGATAACCCAGTCCTGACCCTGCATGCTGATTCCTGTTGTTGGCTCTAATCACTGGGCCCAACTCCTGCCTGACCACCCAAAGACTAGTCACTGACACCCACAGCCTCAAACTAAGTTTTTAGCCCAAGTCTCAGTTAAATAGTTCCTCCACTATGGGTCTCCTGAGTCTTCACACCACTTTTTCCAGTGGCTGGTAGGGGAACCTAGGCTCTCCCTCTCCTCTGGGTTACAGTCCAGGGATCCCATAGAACAGCCAAGGTCCATCAACTCAGGCCTCCTAGCTGTCTCCCTGGACCACTTAGAATCATAAAAGTTTAGGGTTGGAAGAGACCTCAGGAGGTCATCTAGTCCAACCCCTGCTGAAGGCAGGACCAACACCAACTAAATCATCCCAGCCAGGGCTTTGTCAAGCCGGGCCTTAAAAACCTAGACGGCCCTCACTGCAATTTGAGACCATTACTTCTTGTTCTGTCATCTGCCACCACTGAGAACAGCCAAAGCTCCATTCTCTTTGGAATCCCCCTTCAGATAGTTGAAGGCTGCTATCAAATCCCCCCTCACTCTTCTCTTCTGCAGACTAAACAGGCCCAGTTCCCTCAGCCTCTCCTTGTAAGTCATGTGCCCCAGCCCCCTAATAATTTTCATTGCCCTCTGCTGGACTCCAATTTGTCCATACTTTCTGTATTGGGGGCCCAAAACTGGACACAATACTCCAGATGTGGTCTCACCACTGCCTTGATCTGTTTCTAGGCCTTTCTCCACCCCTTTCAAGGGCTCATTCCTCTACAGACTCTTAGCCTCCTTCCAGGCTCTGCAACGTCTTTCTCCCTCCCCTTCAGAGCACTTTCTCCCTCGGGGTCCAGCTCCTAACAAGGGGCTTCTTCCCTGGAATCCCTTCCACTACTCTGGAACCTCAACTCCAATCTACCCCAAAGGCCTTCTGTCCATTAGTTGGCCTTCTCAGAGACCCATGGCAGGAATCTTTTTACCTCTGCTACCCTCTTCTATCAGGACCTTTCTCAGGTGTAAGCTGCCTCCTTAAGCTTCTCCCACTAACTGAGCACTCTCAGCCTTTTGTGCAAACCCTTTCACCTTCTCAACTGGGTTCAATCATTACCAAGGCCACCTGATTCCCAGCTGATTAGGATCAGTTTGGAGGATAGTTGATTGTCACAGGCAAAGCTGAGCCTGACTTCCATGAAAGGGGCAGCCAGACTATGACACAGGGCATGACAGCCTTCTGCAATCTTTTACCTAGTTTGGCTCAACAAGGCTTTGAGAAAAGCCTATCCAAACGTTTAACCCTCCCACCAAAAATGATTGGTTTTAACACGATAGGCACATCCAACAGTTGATGTTCTTCTCCCTAAGATTCCACAACACTGAACCTTGAACCCAAGGAATAAATTCTACTCCATTCCTGCACCAGTGTAACTGAGAGAAGAATTTGCCTTAAGTCTAATTGCAATAGGTCAATCCATATTGAGAAACCTTCCTAAGGAATAAGTTGAAATTGCTGTGAACCTGGAAAAATAGACAGTATGTAGAAACCTTCTTTAAATCAGACAGTAAGGTGAAAGAAGCAATTTAATTTTTTATTAAATCCCTCAGCAAGTCAGATATAATCTGCCAGATGAAGGAGAAAAATGGATGAGTCCTAAATCATTGATTTATTAATAATCTTCAGGGAGCAACCAATAGTCCTTTATTATATACATATATTAGTAAAGCATTCACATCACTCAGTAATGGTAAATGTAGAATTATCCGCAGAACTGACCTCTGTGCTAAAAAGGTATGCAGGTATTGACTGCATTTGATATAGTCACTTTCAATAAATAAATTGCAGTCCTGATTGGTCTTCATAAGCTGAATGGGACCCATTTTTTCCTGGTGTGACTCTATTGGACTTGGCCTGTTAAGAAGTGTAATTTTTATTGTTGTTTTTGCTTTTATTGTTAAGAATGGACATGAAAATGGACCTCTCTATGCATGCTATCTACAATAGTTGTGAGGCTTAATTTATCAGTATGCTATGTTCTTTGAGATAAAAGATGTATTCGATATTTAGCTAATAAATTAGGAAAAACTACAACAAAAATATACCATAAATTAGGTTTGAAACATACTTTCAGTTGAACCATTTTCACACTTACATAATGGCATGCCAGGAGAGCAGTTTCATAGTTTCATAAATTCGTATGTGACTTATTTCATAAAGTCACTCTGTTTTCC
The DNA here is from genome assembly GCF_027887155.1 of Malaclemys terrapin pileata. Taxonomy (NCBI): domain Eukaryota; kingdom Metazoa; phylum Chordata; order Testudines; family Emydidae; genus Malaclemys; species Malaclemys terrapin. The sequence goes on along the minus strand of NC_071505.1, from coordinate 22,524,730 downwards.
TAACAGATATTTTATATCTAACTTGTGAGACTTGATAGAAATCCAATCTCATGTAAAGGAGAGTTTTAAATAGAGCTGGCTGAAATATTTCAAATGAGAAATGTTCATGTTGGAATATCATCCACTGGAAAATGTTTATTTAAAAAAAATCTTTCCAATTGGGAGAACGGAAATTAAAAAAAATGTTTCAAGTTGACATTTCAGAACAAAATGGTGTTTTTTGTTTTTTGAAGGAAACTGCGGAGGGACCTTCTGGTACCAACATGCCATCTCTCTCACTGTTGGTTCTCAAAAGTTTCACTGAGAAAACACCATGACAAAAAACTATTGTATATATATATGATGAAACTGTTAACAAAACTTTTGTGTTACCTGCTCTATTCCTAGTAAACAAAACAGCCCCTCCCACCTATGGGAACAACCGGAAGAAGTGCTTTGGAATCACCTATGCTCTGGAGAGGTGATGGTGCTTCAGTTTTTCACTCTTTTCTTTGTCTCCCTCAAAAATCCTTAGGGCTAAATTGCAGCTTTGCCACAAGACCTAAGAAAAGTACATTGCATAACTGTGCTGCCCAAAGAGCAGAGCGGGAGCCAGACTCTGTCTCAGAGAATCTCAATCTGATACCTGCATAGGCGCCGACTTCCTCTGTTCCCGGGAGTGCTCGACCCCCGCTCTGCCCTTGCCCCTATTCCCGCCTCTTCCCCACCTCTTCCTGCCCCTGCTCCTTCCCCTCCCGCCCCAGCACCTCCTGCATGCTGCTGAACAGCTGATCGCAGTGGGCAGGAGGCGCTGGAAGGGAGGGGGAGATGCTGATTGGCGGGTCTGCTGGCAGGCGGAAGGCGCTGGAAGGGAGTGGCAGGTGCTGATCAGCAGGACCGCTGGTGGGCAGAAGGCGCTGGGGGGAGTGGGAGCCGCTGATCTGCGGGGCTGTCGGTGGGTGCTGACCACCCACTATTTTTTTTCCGGGGGTGCTCCAGCCCCATAGGAGTTGGGACCTATGGATACCTGGCTCTCCACATGCCAGCCCTCTATCTGCCCCTGTGATACCAAACTCAGCTGTGCTGGCTGGCTGGTGGGAGAGGGCTTTGCCCATTCCCTGCTCGTGGCCACCCACTCTCCTCCCAGTGATGTGGGAGGAATTAGTAACCCTTTCTCCATTGTATTCCCCTGTGAGGGAACACTGCCAGGGCCATAATCTGCCCCTTCAGGGCAAAGCCTGGTCATGTTTCTTATCAATGATTTCCTTCTGACGTGATCCCATTGAGAGGGTCTTGTGGGATTTGAAGTATCCTGTAGTATGTTCTTTTTATTGGTCTTTCCTTGTATGTTTTTGCATGGCTTTACATATTATATTTACAGTATCGGTAGAAAATTAATTGATAGAGAGTTAAAAATGAATCATCTGTTCCACAATGTCAGACACACTAAGAAAGTTATTAGAAGTTTTCAGATGATTGCTCAGACCCATACAGGGGTCATTGTTCTGTATGGCTATTGTTTTCCTTTAAGCTATTAGCTATTTCACTACCTATATAGCAGTTATTTTCTTTTAAATCTAAAGCACATTCACTCCTTTGGTAGCAAATATTGTGATATCCTGGAAGGCAGTAATGAATTAGATGACACTATAAATACATATCTCATAGTTAAAATCTCATATATACTGACATTCGTGGCAGCCTGTGATGGATAAGCTATTGATTAACTTGTGGGCATGGAACGAATAATAAGGACCTAGCTGCAAAAGGTTCACTGTAATTTTTTTCTTACTCAATAGATCTGTTTAATATATTTTCTTATTGGGGAATAAATCAATGTTACCTCCTTAATAATTAATATGCTATTTTAATAACTCAATATACAAAATTCAATATAAACATTTAGAATTAATGTGGTTATTTTTCAATACAACCCATATTGATGTTTCAAAGAATATTAGGAACACCTAATATTCCAGAGTTGTGCAAGTGAGGACTTTTAGGTATTTTATTAAAAAAAAACTAAAACAGAATATAATAGAAAAATGGAAAAGAAGAAAGTAGCAAGGTAATTCTACTGCTGTCATGTTTCATCACGGAGTTTTGGAAGTATTTAGTTGATTAACATTTGCAAATGCAAGAAACACAAAGTCAGAGCAAGGGACATAAGTCAAATGTGGTTTTGTAGAGAAAAGATGTCAGGCTAAAATCTTTTGATCTTTATGTTGTGAAACGTAAGAAACAATAATATCTTCTTTGATAATATAGCTTTACTTGATGCTTCACAAACATTTTGGTTCATGGAGTTCTTAATGGCTTAAATGAATACCCCCAACTTGTGACTTTGGCAATGGAATACAAGTTAATTTTCCTCTTTAAACCTTCAGGAGTCTCTCAGGCCTTGTGTCTGCAAAGTCAGGAAAAGCAAACAGCCATGAAAATCATCAGAATCTTGCTCAAGAAGCAATATTTTTGTCACTTCCAAAATATTTTTGGCTTGTTTCAAAGTACAAAATAGCAGGATAGCAGTTTATATTTTTAAAATGCAGCTTTGTTTGTTATTTCTTATGGCTGCAGTGACATGTTAGGCAGCAATCTTCTCAGGTCCTCCAAATTATGCAGAGTTGTAGCTGCTCAGATCTTGGATAGAAGACTTCTAAGGAAATGCTGCAATAAGAGCTCTTGGTAATTCATTAGGTGGCACTCTTCTCTCTGAGTCAGTACTAAATAAGGGCCACAGCATCGTGCTGGAAAACCCTGCCACTGGAGGTGCTGTTTTTTAGCTGACTCATAAACGGAAGCCTTGCCTATTATGCTAATTAAAGATAAGCCTGTGGATTTTTATTTTTTTGTGAGACTAAAAGTAATGGCACCTGTATCCTGGCTAAATCCAGTTTGCATAATTACAATCTACCAATTAGTTTCCCCCTGTAATTTCAATCTCATATTGCTTTTTGTCTTCACATCTTGTTTAAAACTGTTGTAGAATGTTCCTGTGCACTGTTAAAGTGCTGCCACACTCTACACAAGAATTAGCTGCATTTCAGTGATGGTGAAAGTGATTTCTGTATACAAAAGGTTTGAGGATCCTACTGGGTGGAAGAAGCTATCCTGTTATTATTACCTTTTTAAATATCAATATCCAAAACCATTTTGGTATCTTCTCGTCCTTCCAGGGAATGAGATATGTGAGGCTGTAGCAGACTTGTGATAGTTTTGATCTCAACATGTGCTCGGAATGAATGACAGAAAAACAGACAAAGAATATAAATGTTGTTCAGCTGGCCGAAGCAGCTTCCCTCCACAAGGATTTTTTAAAACAAGCGTTGCTTTAATGCTCATTCTTTTCTCATCACTCTTGAAGCAGATTGACATCCTCCTGATGCTGTTTCCTTCCTGTGCAGAGGAATAAATAATCCCACATATAATTATTAATAATGATTAATGCGCCCCCAATTAAGGTAGACAGGGTACTGTGCAAACACTCTGAATGGCAATACAATTCAACACAGGAGAAAACATAATATCCCCACCCACCCACAATCTTAGATGTAAGGAGGGTTTGTCTGGGCTAACAGGAAAGAAAATGTTTGGGCCCCCTCCCGTTTTTCTTCCCTTCCTTGCGGGCACTTAGCCTTCTTGTGATCTTGTGGCTGATTGGCTGGATAGAAGGATTCAGCAAAAGCCTATAGGCTCCCAAACACCCAATTTATAAGCCTTCTCTGCCCAGGATGCCATTGTGCACTCACTTCCTCCCCTGGGATTGGAATAGGGCTGTGTTTATGGGGCCTTAACGTGGGCACCATGCTAATCACTTTCTGGGGACTGGGAAGGAAATTTCCATTTGCTACCAAGTTGGCCTGGGCACTGTGGGGTTTTTCACTTTCTTCTCAGCAGCCCAGGGCCTGGTGAGTTGGGTCATAATATGTTCATATGTCACAGTGTGGCAGGTGCCCAGACCTTAATAAACTGAAATTGAAATGAAGAAGAGGGAAAGGCACCCCCTACACAGGTGAGGAATGGGCCAGAGGCTTTGTATGTCTGTTACAATGAGTGGCCAACCCCTTCCCCCCCATCTCCAACCCTTGTTCCAGGGGTGGGCAGTGAGGTCCCAACAAAGGTGATGGGACCAGGTTGCAGCCTTTCCCCAAGTGGTACAGATGAAGGGTAACCCGTTGACCTGCACTGAACAAATTGTTGCCTGATAGTTTCCCATCTGTGTCAAGCTGAAAAAGTTGCAGCCTTGTGAAACCTGATGTCTTGTCTGTCTTCCTGTAGCTTCCAGGAAAATAAGGCAAATTGGTCTTAGACTGGAGAGTTTGGTTTAAAACTGCACTGTAAGTATAGTTAACCAGAAGAGAATGGGGCTAGCAAAAATTCCCTCCTTTTTATTTTGGGATTGGTCCTGTGGCTGCATGCTAAGAAGCAGCAGCTGAATCAGCACTCTGGTCACTGTAAATCCAGTTAGTTTCCTTAGAAAAGGGCCTGAGGGATGTAAACTGGGGCTAATTACTAGACAGTCTGAGCTGGGGGAGCTAATGAGCTTGTTAACACATTAACTGAAAGAGCAGAAAGGCACACAGGAAAGAAATGGAAAGAGAGAATAAGGGAGAGGGTTAGCAGGACCAGGTAAAGGAAGATCTCTGCATGGAGACCTCATGCCTCTTGCAAGAGGGGATGATGTTTGTATGTCAATGTAAGTAGGGTTGCTGCACAAGACTGTAAGGGAGTGCTGATTAAGTTAACGCAAAAACTACATATTGGTGTTTACAAACTGGAGGTGTTAGAGCCATTCGTGCAAGAAGACAGTAGCGGCGGGCCATTCTCTATCATATGTCCACTCAGCAGATGGGCATAACCTGCCCCTTGCTAACTAGATAGGTTTTGCCAATGCCCCAAAGCTCCTCAAACTCAGGCTGTGTCAGACCAGTGGAGAGCTGAGCTCTTGAACTCAGGATGGATTCTAACCACTGAATTAGAGACTCCAGTTTCTGTAACCGAGAATGTTTTTTTCAATGCTATGGGTGCTGTACTCCCAAACTGTTTTCAGTTCCCACATTTTGTTTGACTCGTTACATTTTGCATGTCTCCATGTGCCTATACTAACTCCATGGTTACATGAGATTAATTGTTGTTTAGATCTATGGAAGTGTTGTTGGTGTTGGTGTTAGTCCAGCTTTGAGCAGGGGATTGGACTAGATGACCTCCTGAGGTTTCTTCCAACCCTGATATTCTATGATTCTAAGTGCTTTGTATTTTTTAACCACTTCCTTTTTAGTATGAAAGATTATGATGTTTGCCCATCTCCTACTCCCCGTGCATCTGCATCTTTCCTTTCTTTTCAAAGTTCTCGATACACATGATGCGTGGTTTGAAAATTTGACAAATCTGGCTTGATGCCTGCGTCATACATGACTATATGAATTATTTTTCCTTGAATCAATCATCATCTAAAAGCGACTCTGGTATCCCAGAAACAAGGGTGCTGAAACTGATTTTGATGTTTGTACGGCTGGCTTTCATTCTGCTTCATTTTGCTTTGTGTTGAAAACTTTTAAGAAGCAAGATGTGAAGGTGTTGACTCACAGCTAGTGTCTCCTTGTGGCTGGGATTGGCATAGCAGCTCTCTCCCCATCAGATATCTCCTGCCAGTGATCACGCTGACCTCTTTCTGTGACTTAGGATCCATCAAAGTCACTCTCCTTCAGGAGTATTCAACAAACAGAAGAGGAATTAACCCAAACTCTGGATGAATAATTTCTGTTAAGGGCAGGGCTCTCTCCCTTCAGAGGATGCTGGTCAGGCTGTGGCCATAACCTTAGTTCACAGGTAATAGAGGGAAATGGTTCATCTCAAGGTAAGTCAGCATCTGGCCCTCCCTTCCCTCAGGGAGGGGCTGTTGGGTAGTGGTCATCTGGTGAGTTTCTACCTTTAGTCAGCCCTCTCTCCAGGACCTGAGGAGTGAAGGTCTGCTCTCAGTTGAGCTGGGTTTCTCCCTCTTAAGCTCTCCCTCCAATCCTGACATTTCTCATGGGCACAAAAGGGTAGAGCAATCTGAGCCACATTAGCTCATTAACTCCTGGTTGTCCAATGTGGGGTTTGTATACCCCTTCACAAAGACAGTTAAGGTCCTTTTGTTGCTTGAAGTTAATGAACAACTTATCTGAACAGGCCATGTAGTAATGCCATTGTCATACTGAGAAAATGCTGGCCTGCAGTAATTTGGAGAAGAATCAGAGAGAGATGTTTCAATTAAACCAATAGGGCTACAGTATTAGTAGTTGCAGGAATCCCTCCAGGCTCATCAATCCTGGTATTGTTGGAGCTGGCAACATTTCGGATCAGGTTGTGCCACTTATGCACTGTCCTTGGTTGTAGGCAATGTAGAGTTGCACTACCTCCAGAGAAGCATCTGAAATAATTTGATCTTATTCATAAATCGGCATCAGAGCCAACTTTCACAGGAGCTTCCTCCAGTCTCCATTTTGAGTACTGTCACCTGTACATAGAGCAAGTGGTACATTCTATCAGACAGAAGCAGAAGTGACAGAATTTATATGCACAACCCTGACATGCACAAGTTCAACTACTGTGTGTGCACAGACAGAAGCTGTATTTTGAAAAAACTGCCAGGTGCAAAGTGTTTGAGGTACTTCTCATTCTCATGGAGTTTGCTTTAAGGAACTGAGGCTGATAGTGACAAATATTTTGGCTCCGCCATCTTCCTAAACACACAAGGTTTGTAATTATCCTTTGACTTACCTAGTGCTTTTTTAAAAATGCTGTGGGCCATATTTGTCTCTCAGTGACAGTCCTCTAAATTTACACTAATGTCAACAAGAGCAGAATCTGGCTTTACAGTAAATCTGTCCTTGTAGTAAACTGTCTTTGAGGGGGTTCTAGCTTCTGAAGGTTAGGATCAACTTTTTCTGGATTTCTTATTACTTTTCCTTTCCTTATTATGGGCTATTTCCTCAGCTGGGGTAAATTGGCCTAACTCCATTAACTTCAGCTGAGTAACACCAATTTATATCAGTTGAAGAACTGACTCTGTTTTGGATTTTACCCAAACATTGTGACCTTTTGTCAAACCTGTTTCTTTTGCTGGTGTGTATGTTGAGCCTGGGTTTTACTAGCTTCTGGGATTCTCTCATCTGGTGTTGAATTTTTGCCAACCCGTCACAGTTTATTCGGTGCAAGCACATCTCCTATGGTAAATTTGCTGCCTGATTGCTCTACTTTGTTTTTTCCATGCATTGACCTTATTATGAAGATGACAAGGTACTGCTTCATGATGACATTATTAAATGAGGAGTATAAAGGCTAAAGTAGTTAGTCATGTCACACTGTAAAGAAAAATCTTTGGGAGAGTTGGCGCAAAAGCTGTTCTTAGCAGTGACAATGAATGATCAAATACTTACCATAATTGTGAACCTGAATGCACTCCTTCAGGTGCGGAGACCTATTTCTAAAGGGTAAAAAATGACTGTAGTTAGAGCTACTAATATTGACTTGCCAAATCACCCATGTAGCTTTGGTTGCTAAATAAATGTAACATTTGAAATTATCCCATAAAAAAAGATACGGTATTAAAGTGTCAATGGAGCCAACATTTTTTCTGTTGTAACCTGGTAAGAAATGTGTTAATTTGAAAAGAAACATCCTTATCATAGAAAAGAAAAATGCCAAGAGCTCAGAGACCACAGGATTGATGTAACACAAGCGAAAAGATCAGAGCAGTGCAGCACTCGGAATATTTAAAAACATGGCAAGAGGGTGAATTTGAAGTAGAGAGAGATAGTAAAGATTTTTGCAAACTAAGTCTAAAGGATGACGTGTATAGAGAGTGAAATATACAAACAGCATACACATTTTTTTTTCAATCTAGATTCTGTAAACAGAAACTTTCTTTAAAAGGGACCAAGGTCAGTTTAAATGTGACATCTCCCATCACAAACTCTAAGAAGCAAGGAAATAGTACATTTTAGGACATTGTTGATCCATAACTATTGACCCCAACAGCTTATTTCCACCAGTGGCGACAGATACCTCAAGGAACTTCCAAAACTCACCACACTGTACAAGGAACTTCCAAAACTCAGACCCTCCTCAGTGTATGACACAAACCTTCCTTACAGCCTTAGTAACATCAGCAGATAGTCACTGTTGACATACGCACACAGGCTAGGTGTGTGGTGTGTTACATGTTTGTAGGGGAAGCATGAGGCTGTATTTAAGGGTTTTTCAGTGTAATAAGGAGGGGGATTAATGTGCCCTGTGTACTATTTTCTTATCAGGAAAGAAGCTACCATAACTCTAAAAGACTTGTTAACTCAGTGCTACAGTTAGGTCTTAATAGCATTGGCTGGAAAATTCTACAGGGCAGGGCAGTGTCCAATGAGTGGATAGCGCTGTGAAGATGTATCCCATAATGCTTTATGGGAATATGACATAACTGGAGTATGTTTTATGCTACATGTGCCATGTAACTTATCTCTGTAAACGTTATGGTCTACTGAATCTATTCATCTTATTTGTACATATATATCATTTTTGTACTTGAAGTTATGAATATTGGCTGTATACCTGCTTGATTTCTAAGTAAGCTTTGTAAGGCATTTGGTCAGCTTCTTTAGAAAGGAATTTGCAAAGTTACGTGCCCAATCAAGAAGCACTTAAGGAACAACGGATCTTGGAATGCTCCAATCCACATAAGAAGTCTACTTGAGGACGTTGAAGGTAGCATGTGAACCATGGCTGCTACTGTAGTTCTGAGTCATGCATGGACATGTGACTTGCCCATGTGACTCCAAAACTCCATCTTGGAGCTACACTGTGCATAGGGGTGAGGAGGGGGTCTCCACCCAAAAGAGAAAGTCTATTTAAACCCCCGGGAGACCCCTCCATGGTGTCTTCAGTTGGCTAAAGAGAGAGCCTCTCCACCCCCAAGGATACCTGAAAGGAACTGGAACAAAGGACAATAACTACAGGGGGTGTGAGTGATTGCTGGACCCAGACTAGAGGTAGACTAGTCTGTAAAAGGAAGCTTACTGGGTGAGGTTTTTATCTGTATTCAGTTTCTTAGACATAGACTTGCGTGTTCTATTTTATTTTGCTTGGTAATTCACTTTGTTCTATCTGTTACTACTTGAAACCACTTAAATCCTACCTTCTGTATTTAATAAAATCACTTTTTACTTATTAATTAACCCAGAGTATGTATTAATACCTGGGGGGGGGGGGGGGGGCGGGCAAACAGCTGTGCATCTCTCTCTATCAGCGATCTAGAGGGCAAACAATTTGAGTTTACCCTGTATAAGCTTTATACAGGGTAAAACGGATTTATTTGGGTTTTAGTCCCCATTGGGAGTTGGGCATCTGAGTGTTAAAGACAAAGACACTTCTGTAAGCTGCTTTCACTTAAGTCTGTTTTGGAGCAGAGGGGCGTGTCTGGCTCAGCGAGACAGGGTGCTGGGGTCCTGAGCTGGCAGGGAAAGCAGGGGCAGAAGTAGTCTTGGCACATCAGTCTGGCAGTTCCCAAGGGGATTTCTGTGATCCAACCCGTCACAAGCACTTGGCACATTAGGGGTGCTAGCATAAAATATAATAATAGTAATCGTAATGAGCCCTTTCTCTATTAAAATCTGCAGAAGAGGTATATGGGGGGAATCTATACAGCAAATCCCTTGTGGAGATTCTCCCTCATTGGCCTGTTGGGGTCCCTTCTCTCTGGTGAAAAGGGTGTGTGAGGTCCACCCTTAAAGGTGGTGAATCCCTGGGGAGCTGTAGGAAACTCTATACGGGGCAGCATCCCGCAATGTGGGTCCCAGGCTGCACAGAGCGGTTTCTGTTGGGTTGAGCTGGGGAGGTGAGCTGGTGCCATAAAGGCAGCTGAGCCCCCTTCTATGTAGAAGAAAGGAGAGCTCTGTGCACAAGACACATTTATGCATAGACATAGGGGGAGATGATCGGGCCCAGGACATTTGAGAGCTGTGCAGGCAGGCACAAGCTTCCTCATAGACCATTGCAATTGCTCTTTTACCCTGATCAGCATCACCATTCCTGAACAGAGATTACCTCTGGTGTGAAACCATCCTACTGGGGAACTATATTCTGATGCCCTGGTGCCTTTCCCCCTGTGGCTTATGTAGGTTTGAGCCAGGATCTGCATTACAAAAAGTCAAGTGCATTGAGCACAGTATCTAGCCACCAGCTGTATGCAGCCTGATCAAGGTTGTCCAAGTTCCTACAATGTGTCATTCACTCCTTCATTAACGGGCTGGAAGTGAAACCTGGTCATCATCTGGATCAATGATTCCAAAACTGTATAGGCAGTTTTGATTCTTCAACAAACAAATATCTCCTGGGCTTTACTCGCCACTGCCTATCACTTCCCGTTCAAACATATCCACAGTATTGGGGATGAGAGTGGAAGCTGCTTTAACTGCCAGGCTCAGAAAATGAGAGTCCCAAAGAATGAGGTGTCAGACATCAGCTGCAGGGCGGTGTCATATGGTGTGTTGTATAGATTTTGGGTTGGTCATTGTGTGCAGATGCAAGGCCTGATGATGGCATGGATCAGTCCTGGCATCCCCTTCACGGAGCCAGCCACACTCTAGCTGAGTGGAGGAACTGCTAATGCTCCTGTGACAGAGATGGCAATGGTATTTCAGTTTGTTTTTTTCCGGTTGCATTCCTAGATTTTTTTTTTTAAGGATAAATTTAAAAAGAAAAAGAAATGGATTTCAATAATCTGCAGTTATTTATCCTGCAGAAATTACAACTTGGCTAATAGAAAGGACTTTGCCTCCAGGAATATATTTAATGACCTCTCGAGGTCCCTTCCAGTCCTACAATTCAATGATTCTATAATTTTAGTTTGCTCATTCAGAATCAAGGTCACTTTCTGCACAAGCTCAGTACTCAGTTTTCAAGGCCATTTTTATTCCACACCTAGCAAGGCAATTGGTCCAGTGGTCCTCTTTTCTAAGAGCTCTATCTCTACCACAGTTTTCAAACTTCAGTCAGTTTTGTTGCAGTTCTGCTGAAAAAAGTTTACTAGCTAGAATTTACTGGTTAGGATTATTTGATAATGAGAAAAGATTGTTTCTCTTCCCCCTTCCCCCCCCCCCCCACATTCCCATCATTCAGAAATATATGAGGAGATTTTGTTTAATCTTTACACATGTGACAGAGACTCCTTGGTGAAGAGTCCCCTATTCTTTGAAACATCTCTCACTTCAGACCTGACAAACTCACTGCACCAAATACATCTTAAAGGATATGTATTCATAAAGACTAACATGTGAGGTATCTACAGAAAGCTTGTAACTTGTCAAGATTCATAATCATTGTGAGATGTATGTATGGGTAATATTTAAGGAATACAGTAGAACCTCAGAGTTACGAATACCCACAGTTACGAATTTCAGAGTAACAGCCGTGTTAGTTAGATATGCATCCGAAGAAGTGGGCTGTAGTCCACGAAAGCTTATGCTCTAATAAATTTGTTAGTCTCTAAGGTGCCACAAGTACTCCTGTTCTTCTTTTTTCACAGTTACAAAGTGACTGGTCAACTGCACCCTTCATTTGGAACTGGAAGTACAAAATCAGGCAGCAGCAGAGACACCCCCCCTCAAAAAAAAAAAAAGCAAATATAGCACAGTACTGTGTTAAACATAAAGTACTAAAAAAAAATGAAGAGAAAGTTTTAAAAAGATTTGACAAGGTAAGGAAACTGTTTATGTGCTTATTTTATTTAAATTAAGATGGTTAAAAGCAGAATTTTTCTTCTGCATAGTAAAATTTCAAAGCTCTATTAACTCAATGTTCAGCTGTAAACTTTTGAAAGAACAACCATAACTTTTTGTTCAGAGTTACGAACATTTCAGAAACAACAAGAAGTCTGGTGGCACCTTAAAGACTAATAGATTTATTTGGGCATAAGCTTTCATGGGTAAAAACGATGCATCTGAAGAAGTGAGGTTTTTACCCACAAAAGCTTATGCCCAAATAAATCTGTTAGTCTTTAAGGTGCCACCAGACTCCTTGTTGTTTTTGTAGATAGAGACTAACACAGCTACCCCGATACTTGAACATTTCAGAGTTACAAACAGCCTCCATTTCTGTGTTCGTAACTGAGGTTCTGCTGTAATGTATTTATATTGAAAGTCTGCTTTGTGGACTCAGAGTAGAAATTAGTCACCAGGCAATAATATATCTTGGTCATGGCCCATTCTGGCAAGGGAAGCTATCACCCTGCCCTTTTTGGCAAGTGATGCAATGAAAGGCTCAATTTGTAAACTTTGAACAATTCTAGGACTCTGAATGGGAAACCATCAGAGGCCATGACAAACAATCAAAACCACTTAAAGATTTAAAAAAAACCCTTTATAACAATACAGGGGTTTGTCCTGTCTGTGAATAGAAACAAAAAGCTGTTTTCAGTATAACACAGAGGAGGGAGAAGCACTCTGTATACATTCACTGAGGATTAGGGAGCTTTCATGAATAATTGGATCCTGATTCTTGTGAAACCAGCCCTCTCTGCAATGGACTGAACTTTAGGGAGAAACCTACATTATTATACAGAAAAATTAACTATTAGTAAGTGGAGACCCAGTTTGTCTTTTAAGATATAATTTTGTACTAGGGCTGTCAAACAATTAAAAAAATAGCAGTTAATTGTGAGATAAAAAATTGATCATGATTAATTGCAGTTTTACTTACACTGTTAAACAATAATAGAGTACCAAGTTAAATTTATTATAAATACTTCTGGATGTTTTTCTAGATTTTCAAATATATTGATTTCAATTACAACACAATACAAAGTGTACAGTGCTCATTTTATATTATTATTTTTATTACAAATATTTGCATAACACTGACAGACCCCAGCCGTCAGAGAGTGGGATCGAACCTGGGATCTCTGGAGCTTAATTCATGAGTCTCTACTGCGTGAGCTAAAAGCTAAGGCTGTAGAAGTGTGTGTGTGTGTGTGTGTGTGTGTGTGTGTGTGTGTGTGTGATATTTGCACTGTAAAAAAGATAAGTAGAAGAAACAATATTTTTCAATTCCCCTCATACAATTACTGTTGTGCAAGCTTTTTGTTGTGAAAGTGCAACTTACAAATGTAGATTTTTTTTTACATAACTGCACTCAAAACCAAAACAACGCACAACTTTAGCACCTACAAGTCCACTCAGTCCTACTTCTCGTTCAGCCAGTCGCTCAGACGAACAAGTTTGTTTACATTTACGTGAAATAATGCTGCCTGCTTATTTACTGTACAGTGTCCCCTGAAAGTGAGAACGGGCATTCACATGGCACTGTTGTAGTGTAAAGTGAGCACGGTACACTTGGTGTTCTGGGTTGTAATTGAAATCAATATATCTGAAAATGTAGAACAAGATCCAAAAATATATATAATAAATTTAAATTGGTCTTTGATTATTGTTTAACAGTGTGATTAAAACTGAGATTAGTTGTGACCATTTTTTAGTCTAGTTCATTTGTTTTGCGTTAATTGATTGAGTTAACTGCAATTAATTGACAGCCCTAATTGTAACCATTTGTTTCCATTACTCTCTTGTTTCTTGATAAATCATTATTTGCTCTTCAATAAACCTTCATTTGTTTTATTATAAGTGCTGTGTGGTTTACTGGAGGGTGGTGTTTTAAGGTAAAACTGGTAAACTGGGATACACAGTGACTTTGGGGGCAGAGGATGTGGAATTTCTGTGAGTACCCCGTGTCGAGGTTTGGATATCAGAGGGGAATGAGTCAAAGGGTCTCTTGGATTGGGGTGGACCACTTGTTAACCTGCAAAGCAAGGATAGGGCTGATACAGTCCAGAGGAGAGTGCTTGTGTGGCTGAAAGTCTGTTGGTGTCAGGGAGCAGACACCAAACTACTGCAAGAAAGACTCCCTTTCACCTTGTTATCCTCTGCCTCCAGGGACTGACAGTCCTGAGAACCATCATTACACACACAACTCATCTTCCAGCATGGACTAGTTTAGCTCCCAAAGAGGATGGTTGGAAAAGGGGTTAGAGTAGAAGCTGTTCCTCAGTTTTAGAGTGGGCACCATCAGTGCCTGTTGTAACATGCATACTCTATATACAGGGAAACTTTGGCAAAACTGTTTCTGCTTGTGTGTGGCTGCTCGTGCCACATTCTGCTTAGATGGGCCATCTCCCATCTGTAGACGTCTGTTGCAAAAGCAGGGGCAGAAATTCAGGACATCCATTGTCTAATTAACATATGTGACAGTCCAAATGGAAGTGCCAGAGACAGCTGTTGTGGAACATGGAGTGACAGAAGGCTGCTGCAGCACTGCTGATCTGAGCCTTTACGCCAGTAAATGTATCATTAGCCAGACATGCACATTTATAGCTTTCCTCTTTAAGGTAACACTAGTAAATTCTGATAATGCATTGCACAGTGAAGATTTAGTAATGTGATTGACAAAGTGTACACAACACTGTCAGGTTGTATGCTAAGTGGTAGAAAATATTTGTCCTTAGAGACTGCTGTTTTATTTATACATATATAATATAAAAATTCCATGAGGAAATGTACCTAGCTGTGTACCTGCTGTGCCTTTGTTTTCTATGTACTACAACTTTAAATCTCTATGTACCATGCTTTGTGCTGAGGCAGGAAGCCACTGTGCGCTCAGTTCACTGCAGACTGTCACAGAGGAATCACATTCTATATGCTCACTTGTAGAGATTTACTTTGGTTCTTTCTTGCTTGTGTGCGCTCTTAGTCTAATACAAAGATGACTGACTAAAATATTTGTTTGTTCTTGGGGTTTTTTTTAAATAAACTCTTTCTATTATAAAGACAAATGTCTATAATAACCTTTGCTGTTAATTTGCACATACATGTACCATTTTGACACAAATTATTCTTATTAGGCCATTAGAAATTTGATTAAAACATATAATCTATATTTTAAAATCAGGGGCGTAGCCAGGTGGAGGGAACAGGGGCATTTCGGCGATGAAGCTTCAGTGCTACCGAAGACACCTGGAGCAAGTGAAGGTCCCGCCGCTGAAGTACCGCCGAAGACCCAGAGCGCTGTCCCCTCAGTAAAAGCGCCACAGCGGGTGGCGCCTTTTTTTTTTTTCTGCTCCCGGGTGAGTAAAATTAAAAAGGCACCACTTGTGCTCGGCGGGGGAGAGGCCGCTCCCTCGCTAGCTATGCTACTGTTTAAAATGGGCTGCAGACAAGAAATCTAAAGACATGTAGCTCTATAAGGCCTTTTATTTGCAGAAAGAAAAGCTACAAAAAGGTGTGCACTGACTTTTTTCAATAAACTTCACTGAAATATAGTCTTTTCTGCCAATTATACTAGTCACATATTAAGGTCATCCTTTAAAATGATGCACCAGTTTACAACCTAGGCATCTTTGATGGTAATCCATGGTAACGGATAGTACAGCCATATTTCAGCAGGAAAAGTAAGGAGGGTTGGGGTATAAGCATTAGGAGAATTGCACTGTCAGCAGCATTGCCCACTAAAGTATATATTTGGCAGCCCTTAAACTCAGCTCCTATTTCCTAAGAAAGTTTTTCCAGTAGGGCAGGTTGGTTCTTCCACTGAGGCAGTTGCACAAGTCATCATGGATCAGGATATCAAGGGTGAGAGTTAAATGCTACCTTGGGAATTTGGATGCAAATTACTTGGGGCATAGTTGTCTTTATTTGCTTAGTGCGGGGAAAGAACTTTTCATGATCACTTCAGTGATTAGTGGAAGGGCCGCATTGCCAGTGCCAACACTGTTCCTGTCTCCTCCACCTGCACCTAGACCCAGACAGAGAACCTGACCTCTTCCGTGATCCTGGTGTGGATTTGCAGAGACTGTGGCCTACATTTCCCACTCTCCGAAAGCCATGCCTGGGGGGTGGGAGGGAGGAGAGGGAAGGGGGAGAAAAGAGTCCAGTGTGAAAGGTGCCTGCTGTAATGGAATCCTTCAGGAAGCAGGTGGGAGAGCTATACAACCCCATGGCTATCTTGAGGAACATCAGTGCCCACAAGGAATTCATTGAGAATATTCATATAGAGATGTCCAAGGCGGAGGAAGCTATCCAGTAAGATAGGATTCCTGTCATGCCACTGGGGGAGGAGGACATGGCTCTGTCAGGGAGGACACTGGATGCTGGTTACTTCTGGCAGTGCTTCACCTCTACTCCCAGCCCATGGTGGTTGGTGCCTGTCTTCTGAGGGGCATGGAGGCATCCATCTGTTGGCCTGACATGGCATCCTGGGAGGTATGCGGCCTGCCAGTGGCCTGTATTTGAGACATTACACGGGGATCATCCAGCCCTCTGACTCTATCCCATAATACTCATCCATGTGGAAACTAATGATATTGGGAGGTATAACCTTGAGAAAATCAGAAGTGGTTACAGAGCTCTGGGAGTAAGGGTGAAGGGACAATCAGGAAGGCCAGGGCACAAAATGAGATTAAACTAGCTAGAAACATAAAGGGTAACAAGAAAACATTCTACAAATACATTAGAAGCAAGAGGAAGACCAAGGACATGGTAGGCCCATTACTCCATGAGGGGGGAACAATAACAGAAAATGTGGAAATGGCAGAAGTGCTAAATGATTTTTGTTTCAGTTTTCACCAAAAATGTTAGCAGCAATTGGACATATAACATAATGAATGCCAGTGAAAATGAGGTAGGATCAGAGGTTAAAATAGGGAAGGAATGAGTTAAAAATTACCTACACATGTTAGAGGTCTTCAAGTCACAGGGCCTGATGAAATACATCCTAGAATACTCAAGGAGCTGACTGAGGAGATATTAGTATTAGCAATTGTCTTTGAAGTTTCATGGAAAACAGGAGAGATTTCAGAGGAATGGAAAAAGGCAAATAGTGATAGTCTATAAAAAGGGAAATAAGGACAACCCTGGGAATTACAGACCAGTCATCTTAGCTTCCGTACCCAGAAAGATAACGGAGCAAATAATTAAGCAATTTGCAAACACTTAGAAGATAATGAGGTGATAAGTAAGAGTCAGCATGGATTTGTCAAGAACAAATCATGTCAAACCAACCTAATAGCTTTCTTTGACAGGGTAACAAGCCTTGTGGATAGGCAGGAAGCAGTAGATGTGGTATATCTTAACTTTAATAAGACTTTTGATACTGCCTCACATGACCTTCTCAAAAACAAACTAGGGAAATACAACCTAGATGGAGCTACTATAAGATGGGTTCATAACTGGCTGGAAAACTGTCCCCAGAGAGTAGTTATCAGTGGTTTACAGTCATGCTGGAAGGGCATAACAAGTGGGGTCCTGCAGGATCGGTTCTGGGTCTGGTTCTGCTCAATATCTTCATTGATGATTTTGATAATGGCATAGAGAGTACACTTAAAGTTTGTGGACAATACCAAGCTCCGAGGGGTTGCATGTGCTTTGGAGGATAGATTAAAATTCAAAATGATCTGAACAAACTGGAGAAATGGTCTGAGGTAAATAGGATGAAATTGAAGAAGGACAAATGTAAAGTACTCCACTTAGGAAGGAACAATCAATTGCACCAGGGCGGCTTTAGACGGATTCCCCTGAATCTGGCCCCGCGCCCAAAAGTGCTCCACGCCCTAAAGAAGAACGTCTAACTTAGGCGCTTTTTAAATTTTTACTCACCCGGCGGCACTCGGGTCTTCGGTGGCAGGTCCTTCTATGCCACTGACAACTCAGAGCGAGTGAAGGAACCGCCGCCAAAGTGCTGCCGAAGACCCGAAGCGCCACCAGGTGAGTCATCCCTGCTCGGGCCCCATCGAAACTATTCAAATCGGGCCCTGCACTTCCTAAAGCCGGCCCTGAATTGCACACATACAAAATGGGAAATGGCTGTCTAGGATGGAGAACTACAGAAAGGTCACCGTGGATCACAAGCTAAATATGAGTCAGTGTAACACTGTTGTAAAAAAAAAGCAAACATCATTCCGGGATGTATTAGCAGCAGTGTGTATGCAAGACACGAGAAATAATTCTTCTACTCTACTCTGTGCTGATAAGGCCTCAATTGGCATATTGTGTCCAGTTGTGGGCACTATATTTGAGGAAAGATGTGGACAAATTGGAGAAAGTCCAGAGAAAAGCAATAAAAATGATTAAAGGTCTAGAATACACAACCTATGAAGGAAGACTGAAAAAAAATGGGTTTGTTTAGTTTGGAGAAGAGAAGACAGAGGGGACACGACAACAGTTTTCCAGTACATAAAAAGTTGTTACAAGGAGGAGGGAGGTAAACTGTTCTTGTTAAACTCTGAGGATAGGACAAGAAGCAATGGGCTTACATTGCAGCAAGGGTGATTTAGATTGGACATTAGGAAAAACTTCCTAACTGTCAAGGTAGTTAAGCACTGGAATAAATTGCCTAGAGAAGTTGTGGAATCTTCATCATTGGAGATTTTTAAGAGCAGGTTAGACAAACACCTGTTAGGGATGGTCTATAGAATACTTAGTCCTGCCTTGAGTGCAGGGGACTGGACTAGATGAACTCTCAAGGACCCTTACAGTCCTATGATTCTGTGTGTGCTGTCTCTAGCTAAAATATCATCTGGTGATCACACTGGGCTGACTGTCAAAGACAGTCTTCAGAAGAATGCTACTGTGATACCATGGAATTTTCCAGCACATACATTCATTGTATCATAAAGTTATGAATTAGTGAAAAAGTTCATTATAATCATAACTTTCAGGTGCCTGCTCCTAGTTGAAATCAGTGCTAAAAGTCCTGTTCCTTTCAGTGGTGCATGGTCTACCCCCATAATTTTAATGACAGCAGATTTTGGTGGGCTGTAGTTGTTATTGCATTTCCTCACAGGGACACACGACATATACCATTCACTTGCAACATCATTCTGGCCTTCAAGATTCAGGATCCAAAGTAAAAGTTACAGGAGGTGGGAAAGGCTTGGCTTGTGTGTTTCGGAAAGGATTACAGATGCCTTGAGAAGGCAAACAATTGTCAGCACTCAAACCAAGGTCCAATTCTTGCCACTTTGCTCTAATTTGCTATTTTGAACTTGCAGCATATTCTAGACTATAGGAAAAAAGCACTTTTAAGAGACATTATTGGAAAATTAATATTGAGAGATGTTATTTAGTAAATTGAAAACTTTGAAGTCTTTTTCATTTAGTAGGAAAGAGGCAGCTACTATGCTAATGGGTAAAGACTTGAATGGCCCTCCAGAAGCTGCCAGACTATATGTAAATATATGATAATTGGTCAATGTTCTCAATACAATATTTTCAAGATATGCTAGGCAACTTTTTCATCTGATTAAGCAGTGAATATACAATATCAAAAGGTCAACTGAATGCGAGTTTCCTATGTAATGTTCTAATAGCATAGTGCTAACTTTGAGAGGATGGTATAATTTAGGCTGGAAACTCATTTTCTCAGTCATCATTTTCTATAATACCCATCATTTTCTATAAGACACACATTCTGGCATTGGAAAAAACCTAAAACGGGATTCAAAGGCAGCTTTCATAGCATACCAAGCTCAAATACAACAAATAATCTAATCAGCATCTCCAATTTTCCTTAATTCTGACAATTTGAGTGACCTTGCCATAGAGCTGGGTGAAATATTTGTAATAAATGACTTTGACAAAATGTCACTAGTTTGGGGTAAAGAACTTTAGT
Source organism: Malaclemys terrapin pileata (assembly GCF_027887155.1). Classification (NCBI taxonomy): domain Eukaryota; kingdom Metazoa; phylum Chordata; order Testudines; family Emydidae; genus Malaclemys; species Malaclemys terrapin. The sequence goes on along the minus strand of NC_071505.1, from coordinate 22,505,065 downwards.
TAGGGAAGCTTGTAGAGGCTAAATGTCATGGCCAAGGTCTCCCTGTAATCAGTGCTTTAATCAGGATAAAAACAAATGAGGCCTCTTGGTTCCCAGTCTTCTGCCTAATACACCCCTACCCCGATATAACATGAATTTGGATATAATGCGGTAAAGCAGTGCTCCGGGGGGGCAGGTCTGCGCACTCCGGTGGATCAAAGCAAGTTCAATATAACGCGGTTTCACCTATAACACAGTACGGTTTTTTGGCTCCCGAGGACAGCGTTATGTCGAGGTAGAGGTGTACTTTAAAACACAGTGCCCTCAGAAAGTTCTTTTACCTCTCAGGTCTGGTTTACTTGGGGAGACTCAGGAAAGATAAGACACAGTAACAAAAGGGGTGAAGTTAATGCATGTAAGTTAAAGCACAGTAAATCCCTTTTAGATGCTCTCACTCAGAAGTCAAATGGTCTTAGATCACTGTAGTTTTTTGGAGGGTCTTTCCTCCAAAAAAATCTGGCAGTCTATGCAACTGCCTATCTAGTCTATGCCTAAAGCTTTCCCTATCCCAATGTGTAATATCAATTTACAGTGTGCCTGTAGCCAGATTGTACTGACTAATAACATAGCATCTTGGGCCCTGACCCAGGAAAGCATACCTGATCAGGTAAACACTTAAGCACCTGCTTAACTTTAAGCAGGTGCTTAAATGCTGTTCTTAATAGAGATGAACTTAAGCATGCACTCAAATACTTTCCTGAATAAGGCTATTAATGCAGAAAAGGCCAGAGCTGTGTACCACCATTGTGTGTGTGTGTGGGGGGGGGCATAGATCCCCCCCGCCCCAGCACACTACCCAGCAGCTTGACCACCTGATCCATCAGCCCCTACACCCACTCTGTCCAAATTTGAGTGACTGGCATTGCAACCTGGTGCATGGGTAGGCCAAAAAGTGGTCAGGCCATTTCCTGGTGGCCCCACCACTCCACAGCCTGAAGGGACGTTTTGCAGACAAATTTCCTAAACACCAGCATCAAGACAATGAAAGTGTAGCAGTGTGTGATGGAGCATGCCATTCAGATGTGGGTTTGCACGCACAGTGCAACAGGACAAGTTTAATGAGATACTGCCCTGTGAGTTATTATTGGGGAGTGAATTAGTGCTATGCGATTTCATTGCCAGATAATAAAATCCATCTTCTGTCCTTTGGACAAGGCAAGTGTACAGTAATAGAAGCAAAAAACCCAAACACACACAAAAAAAAAATCCCTTCTCATTCAAGGAAACCTCAATGGTGGGTTGCTTATCCTACCTTCTTTTCTTGCTTCCCTTTAACACTCTTGATCTATTCCCATATCCATCTGATTGAGGTGGCTCATGCCCAAATCTCAGTCACAGCTGTGGTGTCCCCCCCCGTGCTGGTGGCTGACAAAACAGCATGCTGGACAGTAGCCACCTACTTTTAGCGGATTTAAAGACTTCAAGTTACAGAGAATCCACCATTTACACTAGTGTAAACCTACAAGTGGCCCAAGCCCCATGCTGCAGAGGAAAGTAAAAAAAAAAAATAATACTACCAAGGTCTTTCTAAAAATCCATTCCACTGAGCAGCTCCAATTGTGAATGAGTGTCCTGAATTCTAATCCTAGCTATGGAATTGACTCATGGGTGAGTCTAACTTCACTACAGTCACACAAAGCAGCACCTCCTGCTGGTTATCCTGGAAATTAGCTTGATTTCAGCCCAGAGCACCCTCTGATGGCCAGTGGCTTACCTGCCTCAGGCCCCATGTCCTGCCCAGACCCTGGTACCCTTTACCTTGGGGTTCTGCCCCTGCAGTACTCGCTCTGGGTCTCCGCTCCCAGGGAAACCCCCACCCTCTAAACCCACCTTGCCTCAGTGGCTACTACCAGTCATCATCCAGCCCCTACTCACTGGGGCAGACTGCCATATGTAAACCACTCAGCATTGGCAAGGGGGAGGAGGGTTGACCTGCAGCCAGGGCCGGCTCCAGGGTTTTGGCCGCCCCAAGCAGCCAAAAAAAAAAAAAAAAAAAAGCGATCACGATCTGTGGCGGCAATTCAGCAGGAGGTCCTTCGCTCCCAGCGAGAGTGAGGGACCGTCCGCCAAATTGCCGCCGAATACATGGACGTGCCACCCCAATCTGGAGCGGCTGCCCCAAGCACCTGCTTGAGAAGCTGGTGCCTGGAGCCAGCCCTGCCTGCAGCCTCTGCCTAACCCCGGGCTAAACCTTTGCAACCCCAGTATCTGTTTTGGCCTTTAGCAAGGCCTGCAGCCTGGGGAATTGCCAAGCTGGAGCTCCCCAGCCCTGCGCTGTTCCCTGTACCCCTAGCTCCCAAGCAGCCAGATCCTTCTCTACTAAGAGCTAGAGAGAGACTGACCCACCTCCTGGCTCACAGCCCTTTTATAGGGCCAGCTGTCTCCTAATTGGGCATGGCCTCAGCTGTGGCTGCCTTCCCAATCAGCCTATTCTTATTGGCTCTCAGCCCCAGCCCTCTCCAAGGGCTGGCTTTTAACCCTTTCAGGGGCAGAGCAGGGTGACTGCCCTGTTACAGTGACTTTGGGGCAAGAAACTTAACCTCTGCGTTACAGTTTGCCTATGATCATGATCTGTAGCATGGTCAATGTGACAAGGTATACCGTGAGGCAAACCCTCAGCCAAACCAGGGCTGCTCCCTCGCTGCCCCTCCAAAAGAGCTGCAGGGAGTCACCAGTCAGGCATGCAGCAACAGCTTCACTGTACTAACTTACCCTTCCCACAGAGGCAGCAGCCTATCCCTGAGCAGAGCCGGGATCAGTTGACCCCCACAAGGCACAGGTGTTTCCTCAAGCTGCAGATCAGTCTATGCAACAGCACTAATTGGCTAGGAACCCTGTCACTGATCCGCTCCAGCCCTGTTCCTGCCCTGCCTCCGCCCCCTCGGACTGTAACCCAGGCTTTGACCTCTGGCCTGCACCTTGGTTCTGGCTACAGTACAGTTTTTGGCTTGTCAATAGACTCTACCCTCAGCCCAGTTCTGATCCTACGTCTGCCTTTGACCTCTGTTCCAACCACTGGGCCTATCAGGAGGCAGCACCTGACATACAAACCCCAGACCAGTAAGGAAGGGGTTAAGCAGCTGCTCTGGGCATAGGCAAACCCACCTCACTACACCTGCAAAGCTTGCATGGCTTGGAGATTTCACAGTCCTGCATGTGTTTTTCCCAGCCGTGAATTTGGGAGGGTCCTAGTCATTATCCCACTAGTTTTCTTGCCATCCATGGAATACTCCAGCAGAACAGAAAAGACAATATGGCATTTATAGGGTTACAAAAGAAGCTGGAAAAAAACCTTGTTTTTGAAAAAGACTTCCAGTCATTCTTTGTTCATCATATCAAAGCACAAAGGGGCATAAACACACTTTTTCCTTTTGTAGGTCACCTTATTTGCAAATGAACAAAGTACTCTTACAGAGCTGATAATCCTTAAGGAACTCATGTAGTTCTGGAGAAGATTTCCAACCAAATAAGTTGTTTGAATGCTAAATACTTTTGTTAATGAGATATAGGATGAAATAAAAAAAATATGTTTCTATAGTATGATGTTGGTTAAACTGCATGGATTAGATATGGGTGGGAGTGAGCACAAGACCCAAAAGGAACCAAAGAAGGGAAAATGTCATCCATTCCATAAACACTGGCTGACAAGGCTTAAGACTCCCTCTGGCATATGACACTTCAGTGAACGTGTGTTTGTAGATAAACTAAGGCCATGATCCTGCAAGATGCTTAGCATTTTTGAGAGACAATGGGCCTGGGGTTTTGGAGGGAAAAGTTCCTAACTTCTGACCTTGCAGTGAAAAATGATATTGGTGGGGATTACCTGGCCACCAATAATAGATGCTTGTCAACAGCACGTACCATACTGTGGACAGAATCCAACCAACTTCCACATCAAATATGCAGGCCTCTACCACTGCGCTAATAGTATTCTACTCTAGCTCGAGTGCTGCTGGATGTCTCTGCTTTTTGGAACCTGGTTTCTATGCCTGAGGGCATTTTAGCTGGCAAGCATGAAGTCTGTCTCCAGCACATGGTTTTAATACAGATTGATCCCAACTGTTGCATGTGCACCCCAGAGAGTCAACAATGAGTGAAAGAGAAGGGTGAGCTAGGGTTTGAAGAATCAGACTGGCAGTCGGCAGTCCCCAGTTCTGAGCCTACCTCTGACAGTAACTTCTCTGTGGCCTTGGGCAAGTTACAACCTCTCTGCCTATTGTTTCCATCTTAGAAGCTGGCTGATAATATTTACTGTTCTTATAGGGATATTGTATTCAACATAAAGTGTCTTCAACAAACAGGCACTCTAGATGAGATAAGTATTAATAACTGGAGGGGGAAGTATGTATTTAAATCTGTAAGTCCTTCTGTTCTCTGCTGGAAGGAATGTCATGACTGCAACAGATCAAATAGCTATGCTTTCTGGCAGCTGACCTAAAGAGGGTGTAACAAACAAGCCCTAATTCTGCTACAATTTACAGATTCTCTTTTAGCTTATGTGATACAAGCCTGAGTTTGTTGATCTGAAAGGTTCTGCTTTCTGTACTGGAAGGTGCATATGCATAGTGACAGGTGACTGTGATGGTGCCTATCTAGTGCCCTCGGTAGTGAAGTCAAGGGGCACTGATGGTGACCAACAACTTGCAAGATCTGTCCTTTAAATTGTTACATAGGGACAATGGTACCTAGCTCTTTCAGCTCTCCAATGGGCAGATTCTCCTGAGCAGTGGAGGCTGGCTGCATCTCCCTAGCTGGAGATTCCCTTGGAAGAGGGAGTGCCCATCAGGTATAAAGCCGGCATACCTAAGCCTTATGCTACCTTCCCCACAATGCTCAGCAGAAGGGACATGTCAGGGATGGGCATGAGGACAGGCAGGAGCATGCTGCGCTCAGCTCAGGGCCAGCTCCAGGCACCAGCCTAGCAAGCAGGTGCCTGGGGCGGCCATTGAAGAGGGGGGCGGCACATCCGGCCGTTCGGTGGCAGGGCCGTCACTCCCTCTTGGAGCGAAGGACCTGCCGCTGAATTGCCGCTGTAGAATGAAGCGGCGGTAGAGCTGCCGCAGTTTGCAATCACGGCTTTGCTTTTTTTTTTTTTTTTTCTGTTTGGGATGGCAAAAACGCTAGAGCCGGCCCTGGCTCAGCTACACTCAGCTGATGGATGGGACCAGAGAACAGGCACAGACTCACAGCCATAATAGGCACCCTGATGTCCCCCCATTCTCTGCTTTGCTAAGAGTAAATCCAGTGAGACGGAGACTCTGACCCTGCAGCTGTGAATGAACGTTCTTCTGAGTCTGGATGCTATAGTCTGTCTGAAACTGTCGCTGCAGCCAAAGGCAGTTTCGAACGCAGCAAAGTTGCAGGATGTAGAGCCCTGCGCAGATACCAAATTTATATCCACAGATATAAAGCAGATATCCGAGGAGCTACAGGAATCCAGTGTTTTGCCAGGATCCCAGGCTCTACCGGCAGCAGCGAAAGCCACTGGACATCGGGCTGCCACTCGCAGGAGCCAGCGCCCCATGCAGGCAGCTCCTCCGGCGTGGCTGTACCACCCCCATCCCCGCCCACTGGGGCAAGCACCAGGCTCAGCGGCAGCTGTGCCTGGTCATGCTGGTCCGGGAACGTGCAAGCCACTGAGCCTGATGCCCACCCCAGTGGGCAGGGCTGGGGGGGTACAGCCAGGCCGCAGGAGCTGCCCACGTGGGGCGCTGGCTTCTGCGAGCGGTGGCCCAACATGTGGCTGCTTTCTTCGCTGCCATTCCCAATAGAGCCCTGCAGCTCCTCAGATATCCAGTTTATATCCACGGATATACATTAAGTATCCACACAGGGCTCTAAGGATGTGGGCTTTAGACTCTATGTATTTATCATACAGCAGAGATTTATAATTGGGCTGGGCATTTTGTCAATGTGATAAGAATCTGTTTGATTTGTAATCAGATAATTTTATCAGTGTTGTTCGGATTATGCAAAAGCCACCAAAATGCAAATGAATCCCCTTCCTCCATATTCCACAACAAAGCCTGCCAAAGCACGTAAGCCTGCAGTGTACTCTTTATGATGGCTTGTGGTGAGAAGCTTTTGTGTCATCTCTGCCTCATGACTGGGCCAAGAGGCCTCGTGGCTATGAGTTTGATACAGACTCAGTGAATGGCAGCTCTCACGTTGCTTTTCCTAGCCTTGCCAACTACCTATTTCACCACTCAGTGCACAGACAGGACTGGGAATACAAAGAGCCTTGTCTGAGGCATCTGCTACAGATGGCTCTGTGCAAAAACTGGAAGTGCCACCTTCTGACCACGTGTTCTGTATCCTCAGTGTTGCGTTGTCATATTTTAAGCATATACTTAAAGTTCAGCCTGTCCTTAAGTGCTTTGCTGAATCAATGCTTTGTCTTAATACACTTTGATGTTAATTTCACATTTATTTTTCTTTAAATGTTTGATCTTAAAATAAGATACTAGTCTCCCTAATTCCTGCAGTGATACAGTGCATAGCTTTAGTATGCTGACTCTGGCCAGTTTAGGTACTGCAAATGAGTTTATCTAAATAATAGCATTTCATCCAATGGACTCAGATGCTCAAGCCCAATAATATTTTAAATAGAAATTATGGCATTTTACCAGCTATAAACAAGTGGCAGACAGGTCTAATAACTAGATTATTGCCAATTCAGTGGTTATGTGTCTACTGACTCCAAGAGATCTTTGCCAGTATCCACTGTGTGAGAGATGAAATGGTAACAATCTGGGCAGACATGTATATAATAGCATATTCAATCAGCTATTCCTTCACTCTCTTGCAATGCACTGTCTGTTCTTTAGGCCCTCACCACTTAGAAAAGCACTTGACCTGAGCATTTTTCCCTTAGGATATAACTTGAACAACTGAATAACCTTGTTGCTACAGCAGTGCGTTAGACAGGCTGACAACCTCTGCCGATTGGAGTTGAATGAAGTTCAACCAATGAGAGAGCAGCTTAAAATTTAACACTGTTTAATCTGAGGCAAAGAACAGACCCGACTGGGTCTATTACAGAGACTCTGTAAATGGATGATTTCTGAACTCTTTGTTTTGTTCACTCCTATTTCGTTTCATGTGGAAGGTGAGGTGCCCATTGTTCACATGGCTTTACCAACATTAGGATGTCTATTTATATCCAGATTTGGGTGGTTTAAAAATTAGGCATTGACTGAGTGTTTCATTCGGGGTGAAGTTCACCTTCAGTTTTATAGTCTCAGCATATTGGACCAGATCATAACTGGTTTATCTCCACCGAAACCATCGGAGTTACCCTAGGGCTACAATTAGGCCAACTGTGCTACCAGGTGCTTGTCATTGTAGGCGCTTATTACATCTATTGTATGCAGTGTAATTGTAGCCGAGTTGATCCCAGGATATTAGAGAGACAAGGTGGGTGAGGGTCCAATAAAAGATATTACAACTTCTGCTGGTGAGAGAGACTCTGCAGAAGAGCTCTGTGTGGCTCGAAAGCTTGTCTCTCACCAACCGAAGGTGAGGCAAGAAAAGATATTACCTCACCCACTGTGTCTCTCTGTTACATCTATTGGCAGTTTCAGACCTCTGCATTCAGCTTGGCAATGATCTTTCCCTCGCTGATATTTAATTGCCTGTCTGTACAGTGTAGACCATTAAAGATCTGTGAGGTTTCCAGACACAGTTTGTATCACATATTATAGTAGCATTGGATGGACTTTCTATTACAGAGAATAGACAGCAATAACTTGGTTTGCAGATGAGCAAAGGGCTCACCAGCATGCTGTCAGATTCAAGTCTCTACTGGAAGCAATTAAATAGTGCACTGTAATGGACCACGTGACTCAAAATGAACTTATTATGGTTTGAGTGTCCGAAGTCTGAATAAAGTTTTCATGTGGCTGAGGATTTTCAGAACTTGTACAAGAGGAAATACAGAAACACAGACCCTGCCTCTTAACCTCCCAGCTTTTATTGTTAAAAACAACAATAAATGTAGCCTATTGGGAAACAGAAACAGGATGTTATGGTGTCATTGGTGGTCGCCAGTGACTCCTTTCAGGCCTTAAGGCCAGACCACACCACTTCACCACCACCCTGTTTTATTTTGTTGTTCAAGCGGGCCTCTGCCTGTACTGATATTTACAAGCCCCAGGTAGCTTCCCCTTGCTTCTGTTCCCTTCCCCAAAGCTAGCAGCCGCCAGCTCTGCCTTTCTTCTGGCTCTCAGCTTCCCCACTTCTGATTTATATGCTCAGCTGCTGAGGTTGCTTCCCCCTGTAAGTAGCCCTTCAGCTGGAGCTCTAGTCCGTTGACTGACTTTCCAATTAGGTCTCAATTAACCTATATTGATGGGGATTTGAGTGACGGATGCAGAGTCAGTTCCTGGGTACGTCTTCACTGCCGTATCGGCGGGTAGCAATCGATTTATCCGGGATCGATATATCGCGTCTCGCTAAGACGCGATATAGCGATCCCCGAACGCGCTCACCGTCGACTCCGGAACTCCACCAGAGCAAGCGGTGGTAGCGCAGTCGACGGGGGAGCCGCGGCTGTAGATCCCGCGCCGTCTGGACCCCAGGTAATTCGATCCAAGATACTTCGACTTCAGCTATGCTATTTGCGTAGCTGAAGTTGCATATCTTGGATCGATCCCCCCAGTGTAGACCAGCCCCCTGACTCAGCACAACCTGTCACATATGGTTCCAAGGGTGAACCTTTGACCCCTCACTCAGTGTCTCCGTGGTGACAGGCCCATACCTGTACTTCTCTCAGGATGGAAACCACAATTCACTGCATTCTTAGACTGGGTCCCCAGCACCGTTGTTCACCAGCAATGTTTCATCAGAAGGGCCAACTGGGTTTTGGCCCCTGCCAAAGACTGTCTTTCAGGAGCCTGTTGTGACCAGTATGAAAATGCAGTGACAGAACCACTTGCTCAAAACACAGAGAGGACAATTCTTAAAACAACAAAAGGCCTGTAATGCATATTATCTTACCTACACCATAGCCATTTCTTGCAAGGTTAGTCAGGCTCCTCTTCTCTCAGTCACCACCCAGTGTTGAGGATGGATGAAGCAATGCTTTCAGGATCATCTAAGGATACTTAATTTAATTTAATGACAAGCCTTTTCTTATCTTAATCACCCTGCCTCTGTTTATAAACAAACTCCCTGCCCCAAGGGCAGAAGATTTTAGCAGCACAGAACTCATCACATTCCACACTTAAGCTCTGGCTCTTGGGTGCTGAGAACTCCTTTATATTTTTTCCATGGATGCTTGAGCCCAGGAGCACCCACAGCATTGGCACCTATGAGTCTTTTAGCCATTTCAAAGTCCCTTGGTTTGTCCTAGGCCCTTGCATGTTGCCAGGAGGTCAGAGGTGGCCTACCAGACGTGGAACCACTGTATTGTCCATTTGAGCACCAGCAACTGAATTATGCTAATTGTCCTCCTTTCTGGAGATGTGTACAACCTCCAAGGATTGAGCTACCGGTAACTCTTTGCCTCCCATGTAGCAGGCGGATGATAATAATCCAGAGGTACACATTTATTTAAAAAATAGTACACTTTCCTCAATGCTATATGCCTCTTTAATTCCTCGTGCCAGCATGTAACCTGCCCCTTAGTGACTAGACTATGTTTTCAAGCATGAGTGCTCATAGCCCTTATATAAATCTGTATTGTAGCCAATGTAACCTCAGATGATATTCTTATTATTCACATCAATGCTTAATCCTCTGTTAAATCCTTTGAAGCTCTTTGATCCACTCCCTCCAGATAGTAAATCCATAGGTTAATTTGAATAGACAAGAATATTAAAATAAATAGAAACAATATGATATGATTGTATCTCTCAGAGAATGTAGCACTAAGCACTAATGGTGAAGACACATTTTACTCTAAACAACCTATTCACAAGGGCTAGCTTCCATTTTAGTCCATGAGTAGCAGCTGCACTAAAATGAATGGGACAGCTTGGGCAGTACTCAATGTGAATATAGGTGTGATGTGTTGGACCCCTTGGGAAGCCATCTGATGTGCTGAGATACCACTGAGTCTACCTGTTTGGCCCCCTTTAACCTGTCTTGCTGAGCCAGGCTCTTAAAACCTGCTCTAACACACACACAGGCAGGACTACACCCAGCTGCAGATCAGCTCTGGGAAGACTCAGCATCAGGGACTTGCTCCAGCACTCAGATGTCCACCTTCCTTGGAGTGCAGACCTACAGATATATTATGAAAATTTCCCCCTCCCTCAATGTGGATAGTGGTGTGCACCCTTTTCCCCACCACCTCCCGTTAAACATTACAAAAACTGGGTTTAATAATAAACCAAACAAATTTTATTAACTATAAAAGGCAGATTTTAAGTGGCAAAAGGGGTAACAAACAGAACAAAGCAGATTACTAAGCAAATGAAATCAAGCACGCAAACTAAGCTAGTTTCACTAAAGAAATTGGTTACAAATAGTATTTCTCACCCTAGATATTGCTACAGGCAGTTTGCAAAGTTTCTGTGGTTCAGAGTTCCAGTTATATTCCTGTTCAGACTGGACCCCTGTCTCAGTCTGGACGCCTCCCTTACCTTCAGTTTTCCTTCTTGGGCAGACAGGCCATGGAGAGGAGGAGTCCTGTTTGCCTTCCTCCCCACCCTTAAATAGGATTTACATAGGGTGACCAGATGTCCTGATTTTACAGGGACAGTCCCCCTTCCCTTACAGTGGAAAGTTACAAGAAGTCCCAGGTAATGTTTTAGTATCAGGCACAGGCGCCCCCCCCCCCCCCCCCCCCGACCCAACTCTGCCCCTTCCCTGCCCCTATTGGACCCCTCCCCAAATCCCTACCCCCGCCTCTTCCCCAAGCATGCTGCGTTCCTCCTCCTCCCCCCTCCCTCCCAGGCTTGCCACATGAAACAGCTGTTTCGTGGCGCAAGTGCTGGGAGGGAGGGGGGGAGAAGCAGGACGTGGCAGTCACTCAGGGGAGGAGGCAGAGGCAGAGCAGAGGCAGAGGTGAGCTGGGGGTGGGGACGGGTCGCGGAGCTGCCAGTGGGTGCTACGCACCCAACAATTTTTCCCCATGGGTGCTCCAGCCCCAAAGCACCCACGGAGTCGGCACCTATGGTATCAGGTGACAAGACCACCTGGTTCTGTAGGATCACAGCATCCATGAGTCAGTGGCAGTATGGAGCATCCACAAAAAGGCCAAGCTTTTCACAGTCCATTGTCCTCGCTGATGGAACCATCCACCCTGTCTGGATTTTCCATTGTTGTATCTGAAGTGTTAGTAGTGGGCGTCACCCAGAGTAGCATAGTTGAACCAGATACATAGTCAATATTCCTAACTTCAGATACAGAAATGATACAGGCATACAAAGTGGATAATCACATTCAGTAATTCACAGTCTTTCCAATGATTTCTCACATGAGCCATCTTGCATGAAGTATATCTCAGTTATGTCATATTCCTATCATAAGCATATTATTATATTCATTAAGAATATGGAATGACATGTCACAATAGGTATTTACATATAGATTTAGTGCCTAGCTTTAGTTAGCCACATCTGAAAAGCTTTATCAGAGCACTTTTTTTTTTTTTTTTTTTTTGGACAGGCAGCCTACAAGCATGGAAATTCCTTCCTCAAGAGATCAGGCTGATTTCAAATCTTACTGTCTTCCACTCAAAGTGCAAGACCCATTTGTTTGCCTTTTTTTTTTTTACAACAATCAGGATAAGAATAAAACATTTTCTACCCTCCGCCCTTCCACCAAATACATTTATGACTAATGTAGAACACTCCTTCCTACCTATCAGATACTAGCGTATAAATAGCTAGCTAGAAACTATGTGCAGTTAAGACCTCTCTATTTGTGCTTTGGAGCCAAAGGAAACCCTGTGACATAAATTAATATATACATTCAGGGGCTTCTCTGTACCAGTGAACATGAACAATTTATGTGCAAGACCCATGAAATGAAGCTAAGTTGCTCTGGCATCTAATAAGTGAATGAGCTGGCACTTTGTTCTGAATGGAAAGCCCACAACTATTTAATTATAAAACTTGGGCCAAATCCATCTCCACTTTAATGACATTTATTTCAGTGGCCCACAATGGCTTTGCTTTTTCTTGTTTGAATTAAATTTAATTAGTGCATCATTCCACTACTCTCAGCATCTTGTGCCACTTCAGAGTCTGACACAATTGTATTGTGAGCACAGGCATTGCTCCCAGATAGCACTATTGGCAACAAGTGGAGGAGGATACAACATGAGCTTCTTCATGGAGGGAGGAGGCCAACCAGGCTGATCAAAGTGGAGAGTGAGGGGGGCTGGTTCCAATTATTTGTGGGTGAAATTGACATCATTTGGACTTCTATGTACTTGATACCTGTAGACCAGCTACCTAGATGTCTCTGACATAATTTGTGTTTCCAGTTATGTGTACTGGAAAAATTGCAGACACAATGAAAGTGACTGGGTTTTCAAAAATGGGCCCTAAATTTTCTATAGAGTTTGCAATTCTGCAAAATACCTTTGTGCTTGCAAAATGCACTGTATAAATCAATGAATAAGAAGACCCACAAAATGTGCTTTTCTTCTCCCTTTGCCAACACCAATCAATTAATCTTCTTACTCATTTCTTCCACCTGACTTCTTTTATGGGCAGGCTGTCAAGATCACATCAGCCTTTTCACTTTATTAGCAGAAAGCTACCAATGTTCAGCAGAGGACAGTGAATGAATCAGAACAATTGTAAGGAATGAATGTCACATCACTCTGTCAGGGGTATAACTGAGGTGATATATTATGGTCATCGTGGCAACATATCTGATGACAACAAGGAGTCTTTGCATTAACCAGAGGCATAAATTTTTACACTGCTGGTTAAAACTGGTTATTTCAAATTATATTATTGGGTATGACAACGTGAGAAGAGGAATTGATAAGCCTTAATTCTCAATATCCTTGCTTTACAGTTGTGGGTTTAAGTTATACCCTTAGTATTGTTATGCTGTAATGTTTATTTATTTGCATGGAAGTGTGTTGTTAGTTTATTAGTGGAAATCATCTGACTTCTTATGAGCAATATTGACTCAGTTTTCTTCCCTTAGGAAACTGACTACATTTCCTTCAGAGAGGCTTCACAAGAGAAGTAAATCTTCCATGGGATTTTGGATGGGTTTAATTTACACAATTAAACATAAATTGAAACTTTAAGAGTACACTTTGATATCTGTTCTCTCAATGGTGTGCATGGGGATTCATTCAAGCAACCACCAATAATGCTAATGGAAGTTATTCGGTATCTCCTACCAGGACATTGATGGAGGAATTTGCTGCTCATTTGCAAAGTAGATGAAAGTGACCAGTTGTATGATTCTCCGATGATATAGATGCTGGAAATGTGAAATTAGATATGGTTATGTACATTCTGATGGTAAAATGAAATAGAGTTCTCTTCAGAAATGTTGAGGAAAGGGGAAAAAGTTAGAAAACCTGTCGATTTTTTGCCGCAGAGGTATTAAATGGAAAAAGTGACCTTGTATGATATTTGCACTGCAGCAGGTGTTGTCTTTGATAAATGATGCTTGTAAATCAGGGCTAATGTTGTACAGTCCCATCTGACGTGTAAAGTGTAAGTGCTCCCGATGAACTTTATAAATGCCAACCAGCAGATGCATTTTGTGGCTATTAACATTCATAGATTTTATTATAAATCTGAAACAAAGAAATTTAGCTTAATGGAACTTCTGACCACATGGTGAACGCTGTACTGCAAAGCATATCAGAATCCATGTCATCACTGTCACTGCTCACTGAAGGGAAACATACAGAGGAAGAAATCATGAATAAGAATGGGCTTAAAGTAAATTGTATATAAAGCGGAGGCAAATGTTATCACTGTAGGTAATTTTGCATGTCATATGTAAAGATAGGTGAACCATTCATAGCAAACAATTGTTCAACAAATTTTGCCCCCAGCTTCACATAAATTTTCACATACAGGGTTTGATTTTTTTTATGAATTTGTTCATTCAAAATTACTCATTCACTGGACATCCTTGAAGAACTGAAACTTATGGAAGAATGTGAATGCAGGGAAGTGGTAGCTTGGCCAATTGGGATGGCAGGAGCATTCCTTACATATGAGATGGTGTGGGATAAAGGTGAATATTTTTATCTTCCAGCCTGCCTAGCAGCATGAACTATGTTGCAGATTTAAGATATGGAAAAGGGAAACAAAAGACAAAAATCAAATTATTTCAAAGTCACTTTGCTACTAACCATACCAGCTAGAGACACAGCTTGTGTGATCTCGATTCTCCTGACAGAGGTATCACACAAACAATTTGCTTAACACTTTCTTTAACTGTCTTTCTTCAGTTTGGTTGAAATATTTCCAACTCCTGAATATTTTATATTTGTAACACTGCAGTTTATTCCAGGTAATATGAATGCAAACTGCAGTCTATTTTTCAGATGACTCCAACTATTCCCCTTTTTTTACAATTGCCAGAGACTTCAGTATTTTCTTCTAAAGCGAAACACTGCCAATAATGCACATTCATATTGCAAAACCAGCTTCCTTTGCACAAGAATTCTTAAAACTAAGTCCTGCTTTGGAAAGCATTCAGAGCTCCCATTTCACAGCTATAAAACATTTTCACCTTTATTTTACTTCCCATTGAGACAGCAACCAGGTGATAAAAGATTGAGAGGGAGAGAGAAATAGCTAAGCATATTGAGAGCTTAGAGCTGAACTTATTGGGGGATGTTTCAGGTGTCAGCATATTTACAGTGAGTCTTAGATCTGTTTGAAACTAATTTAAAGTTCAGACTCCTAGATGGAGGCATATAATGCACATACACTGTGGCATCACTATATTTTAATGCCTTTAGCTTTCTGAGCTTGTTTTTTAAAAAGCTTCAAGATATGTCTGCCTCCTGTAGGCTTGCTGTCTTCTTAGTGTATGTGCAACGTGCCTCAGCTCCATTGGGACTTCATCTTCTCCTGACTGATTGTGCTGGGGGGCTCTGTCTGTCTCCAGCACTTCGGACCCTCTGCTATCACCACCACCTGGGAATCCCGACTGGTTCAAGCTTCACGGAGTGGTGAGAACCCAACTCTCTCTCTCTGTTTTTTTTTTTTTTTTTTTTTTTTCTACTCTAGTAATAGCTTTCTAACCCTGACTTGTGTGGTCAGGTGTAGTTTTCTAACCCTGACTTTTGTAATCAAATTTAAGCTAGATTTAATATTGTAACTGTTTTGTTTGTTTGCCTCTCCTTGTATGATTATTACCTGGCAATAAATAACTTTTATGGTTAAGGTGGTTGCTTCCCTCCCTCCCTCTTTCTCTTTATCTCTCCCTCTCTTTTGTGTTTTTGGCTTCCCCATTTGCTCTGGAGCAACGCTTCTCTTACCTAAGCTAAAGATCCCTGTAGCGCCCAAAATCCTGTGGGGTTTGCTCATCAAGTGGGTTACTACCAGAACAATTGTAACATGAAAGTGGGGATAGGGAAGTGCTGAGTTCAGGGACATATGAGGGTGGCAGTTTGGAAGTGCTGCTTGACCCAGCCTGCTGAGTCCAAGGGCATATAAGGGACATATAAGGGGACAGTTTGGGAGTGCTGATTGACCCGGTCCACGCAGACGCACTCTGTTAATGTGTGTGTGAGTGTGTGTGTGTGTGTGTGTGTGTGTGTATGTGTGTGTGTGTTAATCTGATTCTGGGGCTGGAGGAACCCAGCCCTGGGGAACCTAGGTCCTGCAGGATAGTTCCATTGGGAGGGGACTTGCAGAAGGGAGAAGTAGAGTTCTGTATGAAAACACAAGTGACACAAGCAGTGCATTGATAGAATTACAGAACCCCCCTCCAAAGAGTAACCCTAATAAATTAGCGGCCCCCAAAGTAACAGGCAAATCTGGTAACAAGAGGGACCCAAGCCCAGGGGCGCTGGGAGCCATTGAACGAAGCTGTAAGCTCTGTATATAATGGAAACCACTTCAAGCCAAGGGGTGCAGCAGCACCCCCAGCACCCCTCGTTCTAGCACCTATGCCCAAACTTCAACCTTTGGATCCAAATCTAAACTTTTCCATAACCTTGGAGTGATCAGAGCCTGGGTTTTGGTTCAAACTCATGCCTAGAATATTAATACTATGTCATTTTAAATCTCAACTCCAAAAAGCCCTGCCTAGACCTGTGTGAAATTCCATAGCTGGCTCAGAGGAATTAATGGGAACATTTTCATTTTTCAGTTTTTCAACGGGTTCATCCTCCTGAGTTTGCTTTGAGTTTCAAGGTCTAACAAACCCCCAAATGCCAAATGAAACTCAGTTGAACCTATTCATTTCACATGGGTTTATGCAGAACCATAATCTGGTCCAGATTTGTTTAAAAGGGTGATGAACCAGGGCTGAATTCCAAGTATGAAGTGAAACCCCAGCCAAGTGAGTTTTGCATCATTTCTGGTTTCATTATGAAAGTTCCACACATCCTTCGTGTTATCTCCTTCGCTTCGTTGAGATCTTCCTGTGGTCATGCAACAATACAGCATGATGTATCACCGTGAATACGTGCTAACAAGCACTTACAACTGACTTGAAAGTCAGACTACTATTACAGTTTCACCTAAAATGCTGCAGGTGGTAAAGTGATATGTACCACAGTGTGACAGAACCTACACCCATTTCTTAAAACAATAAATCAAGAGCATTCTCCACCCCAAATTTTGGATACTATAATGATGTGCTATTAAAAGTCACTGACGTAGGAGGAACGCTCTGTAGAAAGGGTGGATACAAGCAGGTAACCACCCAGAAGATTATTAAAGAGGCATTGTGAGGCCAAAGCTGGAGAGAAACAGGCAAACAGTCATCTGTTGTTGGCACAGACCTTGAGTGACTGACTTGGGGCTGTCTGCAGGCTGCATGTTCCTACCACTGTTCAGAGAAACAGGACTTCATGTACATTTTTGTGAATAAACACATAAAGTAAGAATGTACCCTGACTTTGTGTCTTTGATTGGTCATTCAAATGGAAAACACCATGCACAGCACCAAATTTTGGCTACTGGTTGGCCAGAGGGGCAATATTATTTTACGAACCAAACCCCGCCTTTGTCTTATTGTATGATCACTTGTTTAGATAATTACTCTGGTTTCCTAACTGGGCACAGTGACCTCTTTGGATGTTAAACTAACACTACATTGCAGCATGTTTTTATTCTGCCATGCTGACTGGAAAGAGGTGGGAAGCTGGTGGTGAGGATGTAGAGTTCCAGCTTCTGTTCTGCAACCCAAGAATGAGATCTAAAATTATTTTATTGACACAGCACAAACACTTCATAGAGCATTCAGCACTCACGGTGATCCTCCTGGTGGTGGAAAAGCATTTTGGAGGAAAAGATTTATCTTTATTACTTGTGTTGCTATGGAACCTAGAGACCCAATGCAAGGATTGGGAGAGTTTATTCAGTACTTGAAATATTCCAGTCATAACCCAAATGGACAAATGGATAATTTATTAATTATCCACTGTTGGTGCTGGAGCTTCAAAATTGGCCATTCAGGTCAAAAGGGGGGTTGAAAACACACACATGCCCATGAATGCATGTGTTCGACTTAACTGTGCAGGCTAATGTGAAGCTTCTTGAGTGGTAAGGGTCTAAAACACAACTGAATTGAAGCAAATCCCTAGTGCTCATGAGATATTCAGTTTGCCCTCCCTCACGGGTTTGACCTGCTTCACTGCTTACTACAACCTTCTTCTCCTCTGCAGCAGCATTGTCCTCATGCTTCTTATTGCGAGCTATTAACTTTGTCCTTTTGTGTCCCCAAGGATTGATCTGGATGCCCACACCTTGCTTCACACTGACACAGTTAATTTACATATAATACATACCAGACCCAGGGCCGGCTCCAGGCACTAGTTTACCAAGCAGGTGCTTGGGGCGGCACGTCCATCTGTTCGGCGGCAATTCAGTGGACGGTCCCTCACTCCTGCTCAGAGTGAAGGACCTCCCGCCAAATTGCCGCCGCAGATCGCGATCGCGGCTTTTTTTTGTTTTGTTTTGTTTGGCTGCTTGGGGCGGCCAAAACCCTGGAGCCGGCCCTGACGAGACCCTCTTTTGGTGAATGCAACACTGCAAAGCCACAGAACAAGAGGAGAACGCACATCGATCACAACAGAAATAGCAGCAACTCAGACAAAAGCAAAACAGCAAGGGAATCTGAAGCCTTTCCTCTCTCTGCCATTATGCAGAGAGGTCACCAGGTCATACTGGCTGTGCTGTGACGCTACATGTCCCCTGTTGACAGCACTGCAGTGCTAATTCTTCCACATTCTCCTTGATTCTGTTTTTCCTCTTCCATGCTAGCCAGTCTTGTCTTCCTGCCATCCCAGATTTGGGGTTTTTTGATCCAGTAAGGTAGCAAATATGGCAATGACTGGGCAGTCCCATTCTCTAACCCTCATTCACATTCTTTAACAATGACTTTGCAAGTAGCTGTATTGAATTCAATGGGACTACTTGTAGGAGTCAGAGCTATTCAGCTTATGGGTTAGAGGGATCAGAGGCTGGTGCCCTCTGGATGTTACTACTATACAATCTGGCCCTATATTGGCTCATCTTAAATAAAAACACATTCTCAGATACCTGTTATTTGAGAGTCCAAACTTCTCTCAGAGAAAATCCCCTTCCTTCTGCAGGAATCTCTGTTGTTAAAACATCTTCCCTTAATGGCTTCAATCTCAAAGTTTTATCTGCAAACAATTTTGGAGAAGAGAATTACACTCCTGCTGCCTTGCTGATTCCAACTCTGCTCTCTCACGAAGAGAGAAATATCTCCTACCCCATTGCCAGAGCAATCTGGAGCTATTTGGCTATGTTTTTATGT
This sequence comes from Malaclemys terrapin pileata, assembly GCF_027887155.1. NCBI lineage: Eukaryota > Metazoa > Chordata > Testudines > Emydidae > Malaclemys > Malaclemys terrapin. The sequence goes on along the minus strand of NC_071505.1, from coordinate 22,486,126 downwards.
TTCCTCCTGTGGTAGGACAATCAGCTAACTGGATCTGTGTGAAGCTAGAGAGCCCTGCAGCAGTGCTTTCCAACCTTTGGCACGCCTACACCACTGTCTGTGACTGATCCACACCTGCCCCTCTCGACTGTGTCTCCTGATACTTCTTTGTCAGAGTGATGGATGGGTAGCTGTGTGTCCTCACCCACAGTGCTACCATGTGCCCATTCTCTGCTGCCATATTAGGTTATTCTTTCTCTTTCTTGCCTCAGAATTCCTCTTGTTTGCACTTTTTCCTTCTTTTTTGCTCCTGCCAAAGGCGATGCAGGGGGCCTGGGCTGTATGTACTCTCTAAGCTGAGGGCTGAAAGAACAGGGGAGAGAAGTTTGCATGTGCATAAACTGGTCCTGTGGCTGGCTGTTTTAAGAGTGACTAGGGGAGGAGGAAAGGAAGCCATAGATCTTTCAGGGAGCTGCCAATGCTTTATCTGCAGCTATCAGAGCTGGTTTGCAGTGAGTGACAGGGTAAAGCCAAGATCAGGCAGAGCTCTTTGCCTCCACAGCTCTGTGGAGACGTCTGTGTCTCACAGGTTGGAAAACACTGCCCACGAACATTCCTTCATGACAATGCTGCAGACTTGTTTGACACCAAGCATTGTTAGAATAAATCAAGACTAAAACAGGAGCCAGGCTATTCTAGGCCGGGAAGCTGTGTGTGTATGGGGGGAATATGAACCTTTGTCTCTCACCCCCAAGATAACAATCAGCTGGAAACTCTTAAGTCCAAATTCTGGGAGTTTCCAGTCCCTTACTTAGAAATACCACATGGGGGGCTTTTGGAAAAGAAGTAGGAACATTTTGCAAGGAAGATACTAAGGCTGGGGCTCAGAATAGGGTTACCATACGTCCTCTTTTTCCTGGACATGTCCGGCTTTTCGGCACTCAAACCCCCGTCCGGGGGGAATTGCCAAAAAGCCGAACATGTCCGGGAAAATGGCAGCTCTGCTCCTCCCCTGACTCTTCGGCTCTGTTTAAGAGCTGAGCTGCCCAAGCACTATGGGCTTCAGGCAGCCCCCATGCCTCCGGACCCCAGCCGCCGGCTGGGCACTTCCCCTCTCGGGCTCCGGCGGCGCAGGGTCCGGAGGCATGGGGGCTGCCCGAAGCCGGTAGCGCTGGGGCAGCTCGGCTCTTAAACAGAGCCGAAGAGTCAGAGGAGGAGCAGAGCCTCCAGCCGTGGCGGCTCTGCTCCTCCCCGACTCTTCGGCTCTGTTTAAGAGCCGAGCGCTACGGGCTTTGGGCAGCCCCCGTGCCTCCGGACCCTGCGCCGCCGGAGCCCGGGAGGGGAAGTGCCCAGCTGGGGGCACAGGGTCCAGAGGCAAGGGGGCTGCCCGAAGCCCAAGCGCTACCGGCTTCACGGTTTGCCGGGCAGCCTCCAGACCCTGCGCCCCCGGCTGGGTGCTTCCCCTCCCGGGCTCCAGCTGCGCTGGGGAAGCGCTGGCCGGGGGCGCAGGGTCTGGGGGCTGCCTGGCAAATTGTGAAGCCAGTAGCGCTCGGGCAGCCCTTTCCGCGTGGCTGGAAGTGGGAGGGAGGAGGGGGCGGGGTTAGGGCGGGGAATGGGTGGGGTTGGGGCGGGGCTGGGGGTGGGGAAATGGGCGGGGCCAGGGCCCGTGGAGGGTCCTCTTTTTTTATTTGCTAGATATGGCAACCCTAGCTCAGAAGCCCAGGTTTCACTTCCTAGCACAGATTTCCATGTGACTAGGCAAGTCACTTAATAGCTCTTTGCAACAGCGTTCCAGCTGTAAAACTGAGGTAATGTTTCTTTCTTTTCTATTTCTATTTTCAGCTTTGCAGGGCAGGGACTACTTAAGTGTCTGTACAGCTCCGAGCACAATGGGACCCAATCTTGACTGAGGTTTCTAGGTGGTGCCATAATAGAAATGTGTTGTATGCAGGAGTCAAAGAAATTTAAAAAGCATAAGGTGAAGTTACAGGATTCATAGATTCATAGATTCTAGGACTGGAAGGGACCTCGAGAGGTCATCGAGTCCAGTCCCCTGCCTGCATGGCAGGACCAAATACTGTCTAGACCATCCCTGATAGACATTTATCTAACCTACTCTTAAATATCTCCAGAGATGGAGATTCCACAACCTCCCTAGGCAATTTATTCCAGTGTTTAACCACCCTGACAGTTAGGAACTTTTTCCTAATGTCCAACCTAGACCTCCCTTGCTGCAGTTTAAACCCATTGCTTCTGGTTCTATCCTTAGAGGCTAAGGTGAACAAGTTTTCTCCCTCCTCCTTATGACACCCTTTTAAATACCTGAAAACTGCTATCATGTCCCCTCTCAGTCTTCTCTTTTCCAAACTAAACAAACCCAATTCTTTCAGCCTTCCTTCATAGGTCATGTTCTCAAGACCTTTAATCATTCTTGTTGCTCTTCTCTGGACCCTTTCCAATTTCTCCACATCTTTTTTAAAATGCGGTGCCCAGAACTGGACACAATACTCCAGCTGAGGCCTAACCAGAGCAGAGTAGAGCAGAAGAATGACTTCTCGTGTCTTGCTCACAACACACCTGTTAATATATACCAGAATCATGTTTGCTTTTTTTGCAACAGCATCACACTGTTGACTCATATTTAGCTTGTGGTCCACTATAACCCCTAGATCCCTTTCTGCCGTACTCCTTCCTAGACAGTCTCTTCCCATTCTGTATGTGTGACACTGATTTTTCCTTCCTAAGTGGAGCACTTTGCATTTGTCTTTGTTAAACTTCATTCTGTTCAACTCAGACCATTTCTCCAATTTGTCCAGATCATTTTGAATTATGACCCTGTCCTCCAAAGCAGTCCCTCCCAGTTTGGTATCATCCGCAAACTTAATAAGCGTACTTTCTATGCCAATATCTAAGTCGTTGATGAAGATATTGAACAGCGCCGGTCCCAAAACAGACCCCTGCGGTACCCCACTCGTTATGCCTTTCCAGCAGGATTGGGAACCATTAATAACAACTCTCTGAGTACGGTTATCCAGCCAGTTATGCACCCACCTTATAGTAGCCCCATCTAAATTGTATTTGCCTAGTTTATCCATAAGAATATCATGCGAGACCGGATGAACCTTAGTGTCCTTGGCTGTGTCTGTTCCAGTTCACCTAGTTGGTGTAGGGAGAAAAAACAGCTCAGACAATGAATCATCAGTACTACAAAAGCATGAGTGTGACCTGGAGTTACTACTTTATTTGTTTGGTTTTGGTTTTATTAAATATGCACTTGAGGACACACTGTGGTAATTTGTGATTGGGGTTTCTGTAGAAATAACAAATTGCTACTGTTAGCAGGAGGTAAATGTTGTACACAATAACAAGGCTGTCACACTTCATTTAGCATGGCATTCAGAAATGCCACCTACAGGATGGCAAGGGAAGTGAATTCCAGGGGAGTGAATGGATGAAGGGGAGGTGGTAGGGGGTAAGACAGATCTACAAGGAAAAGAACAAGAACTGGATAACAGGTAGGGTAAAATAGGGAGCATAGGAAGGGGCTTTGGCCTTGTCTTTGATAGGAAAAAGGATGCATTTTTAACACATTAGCTAACACGTGTACATCCTAGTGTAGACAAGGCAAGTTGTAGTTTTGACATGTATTTGCTGTCAAAGTAACCCTGCGGGGAGCTTAGAATTTACCTTGATCAGCTAATAAGAGTGCAATTTGCCTTCCCTACGCAAGTATGGTAGCTAACATTAGAAAATTATACCCTTTTTCTTAGTATAGGGTTGCCTAAAAGTCCATTCCTGTGAAGTACTGAGTTTCCTTGATTCCCACTGAAGTCAATGAGGACATTCAGCACCTTGGACTGGGCCCTGTGCATTGACTCCCTGGCTCACCTCTTGTCTTTGTTACTGGTATTAGATAATACCTCATTTACCCAATTTCCCAGATTGAGGTGGTCCTCAGCACTTTTTTTTTTTTTCCCTGTATAGGATGGGAAAAGAGAGGGCCAATGGGGATCGGCTCTGAATACAGTCACTCTATTTCTTTCCTGCTGTTAGCATGGATGAGAAATGCCAGTATAAAGAATTCTCATTTAGATGGAAATCAGTTTCTTTCTAAAAACATGATAGCCCCACCAAAATGCTTCCAATGTAATGGAGAGTGCTATCTGCCCGTAATTGCTTTAGATCAGCCACAACAATGAACTGATACAGAAGATGGCAGGGCAATTAACATTAAATTAACAGTCAGGAAGTGGGGCTAAAAATAACTTATTTTATGAGAAACAAGGTGGATGGCATAATATCTCTTGGGAAAACTTCTCTGGGTGAAAGAGACAAGCTTTCAAGCTACACAGAGCTTTTCTTCAGGCCTGGGAAAGGTAATCAGAGTGTTGCAGCTAAATAAAAGGTGGGACAAATTGTTAAGCATAAGGAGTTAACACATGTTGCAAGAGACAGTTCAAGATTAAGTGAGCAATTAACACCTCTGCAGTCATAGGACAAAGAAGGGTTACTGGGTTACAGACTGTTGCAATGAGGTTTAAAGCCAGTGTCTCTATTGAGATTTTTAGTGTCTGGCAAAAATATGAATTTAAGCTCCCGGGCTTGTTTTTTGAAGGTGTTGTTCAGGGTTTCCTTTGAGGATGAGGACCAAGAGGTCAAATATGCAGTGATTGTTTTGTGAAAAGTGTTCACTCATGGGCTACACAGTGAGTCTTTGTCTTTTATCATTTTCTGTGTGAGTTCATGTGAGAGCATAGTGATTGTCTGGTTTCACCAGCATAGTTGTTGTTGGGGCATTTGATACACTAGGTGAGGAACTCTACATGTTGTGATAGGCATGTGTAGGACCTGTGGATCTTGAAAGGTCCTTCATTTTATAAACTTTGCTCATTACAATACTTGCAGAATGCTTTTTAATGTTGGCTAATTAGGTAAGGCTGAAAAACCTCACCATTAACTAAAGAAGTGGATTCTTGGTGCTTAGACAGTTTACTCTGAGTAACAGGGTATCTCTGGAGGGGCATGAGCAAGGAATCCTCTACCCAAGCTACAGAGTTACTCAGTTGAACACTACATTTCTCATGAAACACCATGGTAAACAGGTCGGCTCCAGGGTTTTTGCCACCCCAAGCAGCAAAAAAATAAAAATAAAATAAAATAAAAATCCACGATCGCGATCTGCTCTACCACCGCCGCTTCAGTTTTCGGCAGCAATTCGGCGGCTGGTCCTTCACTCCGAGAGGGACTGAGGGACCCGCCGCCGAATTGCCGCCGAAGAGCCGGACGTGCCGCCCTTCTCCGTTGGCCGCCCCAAGCACCTGCTTGCTGGGCTGGTGCCTGGAGCTGGCCCTGATGGTAAAGGACTCCCAGGATGCACAACAATGGCTTAGACAGAGGGAAGACCATGGTGCATCATGGAAGATGTAGTCTGGCCAGGGAGCTTGGTCCACCGATGAGAATGGGAGTATGGAGCACCTGAACTACACCCGCCTTAAGGTACTGTTGGTGCATTTCCATACAAAAATTGTTTGGAGTATTTTTTGAACAAAAGTTTTTGGTTTTTGATTTTTTTCACTAAAAGTCAAAATTTCCCTTGGAAAAACAATCCATTTTCTGACCAGCTCTGTCATCATGGACTCAACATATCATTGTGCAGGTGTCAGAAAACCTCAGATCTTTCTTATGTCATTTCCATCTGATTTTACTATTTTGAGAGAAATCTTTTAGAAGGTTTTAAAAAATGCCTTGAAATATGGAATACAGGTGATTATTTTACTAGCAAAGAAATCCATATTTAAAAAAACAGAATCTTGCTAGAGCTTTTAGCCTGAGAGGTAAATAAAGATCTGCATTGCATTTGCCTGTTTGCAAAACTATTAGCAGAGCTTTACAATACATTTCCCTCATTCACCCCATTATTAACATTTAGGGAGTGTAATCATACAGGAGTTCTTTAAACATTCATTCAGATTACTCCTATCGCCTGAAACAGATCAAAGAAAGGTAACAATTAACCAGCTGTTGCTACATGCCTCTAGCATCTGCACATGAATCTGTTTGCTTTAAAGTGTCTATGGAAACAGATGAGCAAAAGCGAGTGAAACAGTCTCATTTTGGGGTGGATAGGGGGGTGTTAGTTTTTTGTTTTCATTTTTTAACACTTTTAAATAAGTAACTGTTAACAAGTCTCCTTCAAATTGCAAATATATAAAGTCTATACCTGAACAGCAAACAATATCCAATAATCATCAATAAAAAAAAATCACTTATTTTCTTCTGTTTCCTCTTAGTTGAGCTTCTGTAATATTAAGCTTGTTTTATACAGCATGTGTGAATAAGAAAGTGTTTCTGATTCCCATTTGAATGTATTAAAGAAATCTGGGGGTGTATAACACATGCCAGTACTATCTCTGGTCTATTTAAAAACACTACTATTAGAGGATTTGATCTCATAGGCCAAATAACTCAGTAATCCAATTTTAGCTCTACCTCGGCATGTCTGTGATTCCTAATATTTTTGGGAAGCTTATGTCTTTTTAAATTTCAGGGTAATAAGTAGAAATGAGATGAGGAGGTCATGTTTTTGGTTCTCTTTTGGTAAAATCAAAGCCAGAATGTGGCTTAAATTGGAGTTCCTTTTGATGTGGCCCATCAAAGTTTAAGGGGAAGAGGTGATGGAGCTCCAACCTGAACTGGAACTTACTATTAGCTACCACATCACTCTGGTTCATATTGTGCCATTGATTAAGAATTAGAGCACCCTGTTAAAATCTATGAACAGTTCTAATTCAAAATAGTTGGCGAAAGGGCTCCATGGAATGAATCTGATTAACATGTAATCGGTAGGAATCATCTGAGTGCTGCACAATGATATTTTTTAAATGTGGCACTGTAGTAAGATCTAACTGTGCATTTTCATGATTGGCACTATACCTACGAGTAAGGATACGATTAGGTCATGTAGGATTTTGTGATTTCCAGAGACCTCTGTGACATTTTATGCCTCAGCACTGGTGGGACTGGAGCTGTCAGCTGGTGGGGGCAGCTCTCAGACATCATGGGTGGGGGGCCACGGAGCTGTCAGCCATCGCAAGTGGTAGGGGCACCCCGGAGCATTGAGCTGCTGTGGGTGGTGGGGGCCACGGAGCTGTCAGCCATTGCAGGTGGTAGGGGCACCCCGGAGTTCTGAGCTGCTGTGGGTGGTGGGGGCCACGGAGCTGTCAGCCGTTGCAGGCGGTAGGGGGAACCCCAGAGCTCTGAGCTGCCACGAGCAGTGGGGAAACCCCGAGTTCCGAGTTGCTGCGGGAGGCAGGGAGACCCCACAGTTCTCAGCATCTGCCCTCATTGGTGGAGTGACCCCGGAGCTCGAAGCTGCCATGGCCGGCAGGGGGACACCAGAAGTCCAAGACACCACAGGCTGCGGGTGTTGGCACCCCCTCCTTGCAGTAGGGCTCAGGCCTTCATCCAGCCACGGGCTTCAGTCATCCCCCATCAGCCCTCCATCCCCATTTATTTTAGTACAAGTCACAGATAGGTCAGGGGCTTCAGCGAATTTTTGTTTATTGCCTGCGACCTGCCCATGGCTTTTACTACTGTGACAAAATCCTAGCCTTACCTATGAGGAATGTCCTGTAAAAATGTGTTTCCTTCATTACGTGAAGGGCTGACTGTGGTTGAGTGGGGATGTGTTGGAGCGGGCAGTTCTGCAAAGCTGAGGTAAAAGGAGTTTGGAAAAACACTTTATGAAAGGAAGGAACTAATTGACAGAAGTTGAGAATATTTTTGACCAAATGTTTTTGAACAGAAAATACTAATTTGTCAAAAACAAAACTTTTGGGGAGACTGAGTCAGTTTTGATGGATTTTTTCAACTCAAAACTTTTTTTAAAAAATCAACATTGCTAAAACATTTAATTTTTTCACTTTTGAAATGAAAAACACCATTTTCCAGTTTCAAGCAACTTTTGATTTAGAAACTTGATTCTAGTAAAAAAAAAATAAATATGGTTGACTTAAAACAGTTTTGATTTCTACAAAGTGAATTTTTTTTTTAGTGCGAAAATGTTCAATATTTTGACTCTTCCTAATTCAGAAATTTTTTTCACTATCTCAGAGTTTTGGAGGATTGGAAAACTGTTTCCCATCCAGCTCCACTAATTAACTCCCCATATTTCTTCTTACTCTTTGGAAGTGACAGAGTGTCCAACTCTGTATAACAACTGTATGGTTTATAGCAGTGTAGATAATCATAGGACTGGAAAGGACCTCGAGAGGTCATCTAGTCCAGTCCCCTACAATCATGGCAGGACTAAGTGTTCTCTAGACCAGAGGTGGGCTAACTATGGCCCGCGGGCCACATCCGGCCCACGGGACCGTCCTGCCCGGCCTTGAGCTCCTGGCCACAGATGCTAGCACCCGGCCCCTCCCCTGCTGTTCCCCCCTCCCCCGCAGCCACACCGCCATGCGGGCAGCGTGGCTTGTGCCCTGCCACCTCCCAGGCTTTCCAATAAGCCAGTCCTGCCGCTCTGAGCAGCATAGTAAGGGGACAGGAAATGGAGGGGTTGGATAAGGGGCAGGGGGTCCCCAGGGGCAGCCAGGAGATAGGGAGCGGTTGGATGAGGCGGAGGTTCTGGGGTGGGTGGTCAGGGGATGGGGAGCAGGGGGGGTTGGATAGGGGGCGGGGTCCCAGGAGGGGGCAGTCAGGGGACAAGGGGCAGGGGGGGGTTGGATGGGTCGGTGGTTCTGAGGGGGGCAGTCAGGGGGCGGGAATTGGGAAGGGGTGGATAGGGGGCAGAGGCCAGGCTGTTTGGGGAGGTACAGCCTTCCCTACCCAGTCCTCCATACTGTTTTGCAACCCCGATGTGGCCCTTGGGCCAAAAAGTTTGCCCACCCTTGATCTAGACCATCCCAGACAGGGTTTTGTCTAACCTGCTCTTAAAAATCTCTAATGATGGAGATTCCAGAACCTCCCTAGGCAATTTATTCCAGTGCTTAACCACTCTGACAGTTAGGAATGTCCAACCTAAACCGCCCTTGCTGCAATTTAAGCCCATTGTTTCTTGTCCTATCCTCGGAGGCTAAGGAGAACAATTTTTCTCTCTCCTCCTTGTAACAACCTTTTAGGTAATTGAAAAGTGTTAGCATGTTTCCTCTTAGTCTTCTCTTCTCCAGACTAAACAAACCCAATTTTTTCAATCTTCCCTCACAGGTCATGTTTTTTAGACCTTTAATCATGTTTGTTGCTCTTCTCTGGACTTTCTCCAGTTTGTCTACATCTTCCCTGAAGTGTGGCGCCCAGAACTGGAAACATTACTCTGGTTGAGGCCTATTCAGCACAGAGTAAAGTGGAAGAATTACTTCTCATGTCTTGCTTACAACACTCCTGCTTATACATCCCTGAATGAAGTTTGCTTTTTCTGCAACAGTGTTACACTGACTCATATTTAGCTTGTGATCCACTGTGACCCCCAGATCCCTTTCCATACTACTCCTTCGTAGGCAGTCATTTACCACTTTGTATGTGTGCAATTGATTGCTCCTTCCTAAGTGGAGTACTTTGCATTTGTCTGTCTTGAATTTCATCCTATTTACTTCAGACCATTTCTCCAGTTTGTCCAGATCATTTTGAATGTTAATTCTATCCTGCAAAGCACTTGCAACCACTCCCAGCTTGGTATTGTCCATAAACTTTATAAGTGTACTCTCTATGCCATTTTCTAAATCACTGAGGAAAATATTGAACAGAACCAGACCCAGAACCAATCCCTGCGGAACCCTACTCGTTATGTCATTCCAGCATGACTGTGAACCACTGATAACTACTCTCTGGGAATGATTTTCCAACCAGTTATGCACCCACCTTGTAGTAGCTCCATATAGGTTGTATTTCCCTAGTTTGTTTATGAGAAGGTCATGCAAGACAGTATCATAAACCTTACAAAAGTCAAGATCTTTTTCTTAACATAGAGGGAAGAAGACTTTAGCATATGAAAGTCAGTGGAGCTACTCACATATGTAAATTCACTCATATGCTTAAGTATTTTCAGGATCAGGGCCTTAGCTATACGTCTAGATCATCTGGCTGTATCATATGAATCTCTAGTGGTCACGTCTTTCTTACTCCTTACTTATATATGTCATGATCAGAAATAAAGCTCCTGTATCTGTCTGCCATAACCTGTTACATGACTTTAATATAGCCCTTTCTTGTTGTGATTCACATTGAATCAGCTAACACAAATATACAGACTTGTCTGGCATATTGTCTTGAAACCCAGTAAAGTCTAGATAATGACCACCCTCATCAACCAGCAGCTGGTTTTAAAAGGTAACTTCTACCCCAAAACACATATTTAATAACTTTTTTGATGCGTCCCTTTGTCTTACTTTAGATAAGTCACATTGTGTTATATCCATGTACAGTAAAGTGTCATACCTGGCGTAACCTGCTGTGACATATCACAAAGCTGTATCTCAAGCAGGAAATTTCAAAGGACATGATTTTTCTGAAAGTTAGTGTCAAGACACCCCTTTTCTGACCACTCAGCCCATTGTACAAAGACTACCTTCACCATTTGGTGGTAATGATTTTCATCTACTGCTATTATGGGTGAGATTCAAACAAGAGTCCTCCACCTCTGATTAACTCTTTTGAAATAAATTGGTTTGCATTGCTCTATAAGAAGGGTTTGTTTTGTTTTTTTAAAAATGTTTTCATTCTCTGAATGGGAGCAATTGCAAGGTTTGTTTTTGTTTTTAAAGAGACACAGTTCCATGAAAACTTTGATACTGTCTACCTGAAAAAGATTCTGATTAGGTAAGAAATTAAAAGGGGGTGAGTATTGAACAAAGATGCTTGTTAGTCATTCGTCACAGGTCCAGTCATGTAGAAGAATTCTTCCTGGCATAGCTGACAGTAGAGCATGTAGATAGATCAATATAGGAATACAATATGGCTGGAAAGGTATGAGGAAGAATTAAGGAACCTACTACGTAGGCTGATTAGTTAAATAATCCTAAATCAATGAAATTTGCACCTGCCAAGCCCTTTGTCCTAACTGAAACTTCATTCCAGCAATTACTACATATTTCCAGACCTTACAGTAACAGCGATTCAGATCTGAAAGGATTTTTTTTAATGTCTAGACACTTATGTTTATAGGAAACATTTTCATAGGATTTAAACTTTTAATATCCATTTGTTGTGGTTAAATATAATTTATTTTTGTTTTAAAAATATGAAGGCTGTCAGAATGGTAAATTAACCATAGTCAAGCAGCTGATTAAAATAAAGGGATGTTGTCATTATATAGTAGTGGTTCTTCTCTTTGCTCCATATTTCCCAGGGTAAGGATTATACCCTTGTAGCAGAAAGGGGCACAGAGAAAGGGGAATATCTCTTGCTCAGAAGAGCCAATGAATATACATAATCCACCATTAACAGGTTACATGAAATATGTAATACCCTTCTTCTGCAGATGAAATAGCTTCTATATTTATCCACATATTTTAGTCTTTTACCATTCCTGGTTAACTCAGTGCTCATAAAAGGTGTAAGACTGACAGCACAAGAATGTGAAGTCCTTTGCTTGTTTCTTGAAAAAGGAGAGGATAAGCAGCATGGTCCTGATTCTCCTTTCATTTTATAATGGTTTGGCAGTGGTGTTACTCACTGACTTTATTGTGTTATCCCTGATTTACAACAATAAAAGTGAAAATAGAATCAGGTGCCTATTCTCTATATTATAGCAGCAATGTGCCTCAAGCCTGAATGGGAGGTTAGCATGAGAGGTGAGAAGGTAATCCCACTCTATATAGCCATCCAATCCTTGGATTCTCTGCTAAAACTTCCATTTGGTGCCACTATGCTCACGGTTTTGTAATCTGCCCCCAGCAAGAAATGAACTGAGACCAATAATAGACTCCGCAGAGGTCAACGAACAGGAGTCAGATGGTAAAAACTTTTGGTTACCTATGCTAGAAGTGTAATTGGTGTTCCAGTGATAGAAGGGTAATGTAGGTCTCCAGCCAGCTAGCACATATAGGGCCGTACTTGCCAGGTGGGTTGCATGCCGCAGAAAATTATAGCCTGCCACACATCCTCCTGGTCAACTTGGTATTATCTTGCCTTTCCTGTCAAGACTCCTGGAGTAGAGGATTCATCCATAGGCGCCTACTCTGGGGCTCAAGCACTCATGGGAAAAAAAATAGGGGGTGCTCAGCACCCACCAGCCACACTGGTTCTGGCCATGCGGCTGGCTGCCGATCAGCCATTTGGTGGGCAGGAGGCACTTGGGGGAGGTGGAGCGGAGAGAAGGAAATGGCGGGTGGGCAGAGGGGCAGAGGGGGAGGAGTGGGGCAGGAAGAGGCGGAGTGAAGGCAGGGCTTTGGGGGAATGGGCGAGGTGGGGCCTCAGGGCAGAGCGGGGGTGGAGCACCCACCAGGACAAATACAAGTCAACACCAGTGGATTCATCTGCCAGCAACACTTGTCAGAGCAAGACTCAGCCTTTTGTTAATGTCCTGCATTCATATTTTAGATACAAATTTGTTCCCAGTGACACCAAAAAGGTAAAAATGCAATTGTGAGGAGGTCTGGATTGTTCATTTTGTAGATTCTTGCATAGGCTATGACAGCTTCAATGAAAGCAAAGTGTCCAAGGGGTGGGGTTGTGGATCCAGGCCAAAAGTAATGAACTCCAAGTGACTCCTATGGATATGTAAAGGGAAGCAGATGGAGAGTTTCAATACATTCTGAATGATGAGGAATAGACTATTTTTTAAATATATTGCAAAAATCTGGACTGAAAACTCAACAAGCAGATAAATGACCAGCCTGGATCATCTGTCACCAGAGTCATTAAAAATTGTTAGGCCTCCCATTAAGAAGAAAAGCATTGTTGCAGACCGGTAGAGGCTCTCCAAACAACCAGCACAGTTTAGAATGAGCCACACGAATTACAGCTTATCTGAGCTTGAAAGAAGACTCAACATGCAAGATGCACTTAAACAGAATTTTCCTGCCCGACGGCCTCTTTGACTTCAGCATCCCAGTTGCTCCTACAGCCTCTGGGACTCTTCCATCTGTTCTAGCTGCTGTGGTCCAGTTAACATTGATGGGAATTTGGTGGGGGAGAATTTAGCAGCTTGTAGAGTGCAGCTTTAAGTGATCTTTTTAACTTGATTGTAAGGCCATTCATGGAGCTATTAACATTAGAATGGGCTTCCTTCATTATATGTAATAAAAAAGTAAATTTTCACCCTTGTCAGCAGTTTATTATTGTCTGTCAGTGAATTGCATTGTCATATGGCTAATGAATACTGCAGCCACAGCCTGTGAATTGTAGGGAGCTGCCACAGTAATGGAAGCAACATTAACCAGGTTTTTATATATATAATATATAAACTACTTTTTGGATCCCTTTTAATCATGATCTCTTTGTTCTGTCGCTGTAAAAAAAAAAAAAAACAGTGACATTATCCAGCTCTCCCAACTGTTACTTGGGAAGAAATTTGCTTTAGTGTCATTACATGAACTGAAACGTCTCTGTGAAATAATGTGTAAATAACAATATTTTTAAAAAAGGTTACAACTCTTCTCTTCTCCTTTCTATTAGAGATGGGCCTAAGGCACATAGTTCAGATGTGAATCTGACCTTCCCAATGATGTACATATGTGACATTTTGGTTTGGCTCATTATAGAAAGAGGGTCCAGGTGCAAAAGTCAGGTCTGGATCTGTCCTTCCTCAAAGTTTGGTAGTAGTCGTAGTATATTATTATAGAGGCAATCCAGACTGTAAAAATACAATTCCTGCTCATTACTCTAACCTGTATGTGATGGGGTATACCAGGCATTCACTGCTCCTTGCTGGAAGTCTCATTGTGTTGGTCCATCCCATGATCAGAAGGTGCCCTGCTGGAAGGGAAAAGCATTGAGTTCAGATCTTCAGGGGCTGCCTAGAAAGGCCTCTCATGATAAACTGCTGGCAGAACCCAAGAGTTGGTCCTCTGGCACTAAGGTGACCAGACTGCAAGTGTGAAAAATTGGGATGGGGTGAGACATAATAGGCACCTATTATATAAGAAAAAAGCCCTGAATATCAGGACTGTCCCTATAAAACTGGGACATCTGGTCACCCTATCTGGCACTCAGAAGGACTGGGAACAGACAGAGGCCAATCAGAGCCCAGCAGACCAGATAAAAGGGCTGGTTGCTTCTATAAGGGGCCAGTGCTGGCTGAAGCCAGGACAGGGAAGGCAGGTTCTCTTTCCCCTAACCCAAGTAACCTGGCTGGTCAGGGGACTAATTTTGACAGCATAGGCCTTGGGTATCTATGAAAGACTCGTGTTTATATTATGGACTTTAATGCTCAGGTGGCTATTTAGAGTTACGATTTCATTTGTTTCCTGTTAGCCATTGAAGGGAACTGGACTGAGAACTGACCTTGCTGAAGGGCAAGAGGCCATGGAAGTGGTAGACCATAGCAGAGCCAGGACGCAAGAGGGTGCTAGAGAGGAAGAGACCCTGCAATGTGTGTCCTGACCAAAGGTGATCTGGGCCAGTTCTGTGCCAATTTACTGCTTGTGCAAAGTGATTGACCCAGGTGGGATTGTATGTAGAGGGGGTGTAAATCATGTCAGAATTAGAAACCAGTATTTTGAATGACATCATTTTGGGCATATGGGCCTGGTTCTCCTTTCTCCTCATGGTACAGTACTGTATCTCCACTGGTGTCAATGAAGTTATTCCTGATCTACAACTATTTAAGGAGGCAAGAATCAAGCCAATACCTTTGTCACCTCACTAATTACAGTTGCTTAAATGGTCTTCCCATAATTGACATTGTGTGCTTTAACAACACGTTAAACTGTCCCTTCAGTTCTGTGATATTTTAATGTATACATTCAAAGCCCTTCCCTGTGATCTGAGTTTGATTCTATCTCATTTATATTGATGATACTGTTTAGCCAGCACAATCTCTCTCATTTGGACTGCCCAAGTAACGTATTAACATTGTTTCCCATACATATCATGAATATCATTTCAAAGATACATAGGGAGAGATAGGGGAGCTGTATTTCTGCACTAAACTGCCTATTGACTGAAGAGTGAAATCCTTAAGGCCAGTTATGGTTGCAGTTTACACCAAAGTCAATGAGTTACTCCAGGTTTACACTAAATGAGAGCAGAATGGGACCCATTGGATCTGATTCCGCTCTCAAACCATTCTGGGTTGGTTACTCCCCAGTTGACACTGCTGTAAATAGAGTTGATTGGAAAATAGAAAACATTTGCTGATGGATGTGTTCCTTTTATGCAAAGTCTCATTTTGACAGAGGTTTTCTGAGCAGCTGTAGGTTCAAATAAGAGTGAAAAAAGGTCCTTTGTCTTTCATTTGCAGTCCTAGGAGACGATTCTGATCTCACACTGGTATAAATGAGGATTAATTTCACTGAAGTCAATGGCATAAGTGAGATTGGAAACAGTCCCATTATCCTGGGAACAGAGACTAGTGCTTTGATAGGAGCTTGGGGTCAGCCCACACAGGTTTATATCGTAATAAAAATGTCCATATGTCATCTGAGTCTTGAGGAGGAAACACAAATGTGAAAAACCAGAGGAACAAAAATACAGGCTGCTTAGTGCATTCCCTAAATCTGGAGGAGGTTATGACGACAAAATACCTTCACATGCCAAGTAAATGAGCTAGGGAAATCCTGTTGCTCTGCAGGGAATAGCTTTAATTGAAGAACCACATTCCTTGCCTCTCAGATAAATAAATCATCTTGCTGGCATTTGGTGGGTGTCCTTTTTTCTAGTCTGACATCTATGAAAATCCGGAGTGATGTAAGGAAGGTTAATAATAACACAGTGGAGGTAACTGTTGTGTTAACACATTCTCTAACTTTGTATCGAAGATACATGTGGGGATATTTTCTGGGGAAGGAACTTTTGTTTCATGCCTAACTGACCTAGAGTACATGTGTGTGCAGATAATTAAACAACAAGCTGGTGCCTCATAAAATGAAATCATACATAAAACTGATGGAAAAAAACATCGTAGAGGATTAAACCCAAATGTATTATGAAGGGATATAGCAGAAAACATGGCCCTCCTAGGAATGAACCACATTACCTTAAATTAAGAACACTGCTAATATTAGTTAACAATATATTCATTATTACTGCTGTATTTAAAGGGGAGTAAATCTCCAGTGGTAGGTAGCAAACTAGTGCAGAAGAAATCAACCATGCTAGCTTAGGTAAGAGTATCCTAATGACATGGTCTGTACTGCCTAGCAGATTTGTCTTTAAAAGGAAGTTAAGCACTGTGATGGTTTGGTGGACTTGGCCCTGTAGCACGTTGATGTAATGAGTTTTCTGTTCATGCCCTTATGGTAATCTTTACTGGATTCTTGCATCATACTTCTTGTTGCAAGGAGGTGGGGGGACTGGCATCTGGGTGTCTGCTTCTGAATGGAAGCATGGAAAAGAAGCCCTCGATGAATTCCATCATGATTTTAACAATTTCCATCCCACCATCAACCTCAGCCTAGACCAATCCACACAAGCGGTCCATTTCCTAGCACTACTGTGCTAATAAGCAATGGTCACATAAACACCACCCTATACCGGAAACCCACTGACCACTATACTTACCTACATGCCTCCAACTTCCATCCAGGACACACCACACGATCCATTGTCTACAGCCAAGCTCTAAGATACAACCACATTTGCTCCAATCCCTCAGACAGAGATAAACACCTACAAGATCTCTATCAAGCATTCTTAAAACTACAATACCCACCTGCTGAAGTGAAAAAACAGATTGACAGAGCCAGAAAAGTACCCAGAAGCCACCTACTACAGGACAGGCCCAACAAAGAAAATAATAGAATGCCACTAGCTGCCACCTTCAGCCCTCAACTGAAACCACTCCAGCGCATCATCAAAGATCTACAACCTATCCTGAAAGATGATCCCTCACTCTCACAGATCTTGGGAGACAGACCAGTCCTCGCTTACAGACAGCCTCCCAACCTTAAGCAAATACTCACCAGCAACCACACACCATACAACAAAAACACTAACCCAGGAACCTATCCTTGCAACAAAGCCCGATGCCAGCTCTGTCCACATATCTATTCAAGTGACACCATCATAGGACCTAACCATGTCAGCCACACCATCAGGGGCTCGTTCACCTGCACATCTACCAACGTGATATATGCCATCATGTGCCAGCAGTGCCCCTCTGCCATGTACATTGGCCAAAGTGGACAGTCTCTACGCAAAAGAATACATGGACACAAATCTGACATCAGGAATCATACCATTCAAAAACCAGTGGGAGAACACTTCAACCTCTCTAATCACTCAGTGACAGACTTGAAGGTGTCAATTTTGCAACAAAAAAACTTCAAAAACAGACTCCAAAGGGAGACTGCTGAACTCGAATTAATATGCAAATTAGACACAATTAACTTAGGCCTAAACAGAGACTGGGAATGGTTGGGTCATTACACTAATTGAATTTTTTCCCCTCATGTTAAGTTCTCCTCACACCTTCTATGGGTCATCTCAAAGTTTTTTTTCTTCTGCTGCTACTGATAGCTCATCTCAATTGATTGGTCTCTTACAATTGGTATGCATACTTTCACCTTTTCATGTTCTCTGTATGTATAAATATCTTCTGTCTGTGTGTTCCACTCTCTGCATCTGAAGAAGTGAGCTGTAGCCCACGAAAGCTTATGCTGAAATAAATGTGTTAGTCTCTAAGGTGCCACAAGTACTCCTGTTCTTTTTGGTCCAGGAGAGGGGACCTGGGGACCTCTGAAGGTGCTGACCAAATCCCAAAGAACACTCAGGAGTGGTGAGGAAACTGAGGCAGGGAATTGCACACAGGTTTCTTATTTTGCATAGCCCTGTATAGCTCTTGTAAAGTGATGGGTTTAGCATTCTTTTTGCAAAGTCCTGTGTGTTCTTACTTCAACAATCACATCTCCCTGCAGGTTAAACTGTAAACCTGTTAACCTGGTGCTCTGGGGCAGCTGTGATTCAATGTCTAGGGTGTCTTTGGGGAGGGGGGAGTCAGCACTAGTCCTAGGGGCACAGGGCAGCTGGATCACCGGGTCCCAATCCCTGGAAGTAGTAACATACAGAATCAGCGCCAGGAAAATGTGCCCAAGAGGCCAGAGCCAGAGACTGTGGCTGAAATCTGCCAAGATCCAGGGTAGCTAAGTAGTATGCATTATCCAGGGTGTTGATCCAAGCACAGGAGCCTGGGTGAACTCTACCAGTGAAGTTAGTGAACAGTGATCCAGAACCAGGGAACTAGGGTTAACATCATGGTATGCCTCCTTTTAAACACAAAACCTGTGACTTTGCCCTCCCCCCACCCCCCAATACTTAGCAAAACAGGCTCTGATGCCTTAAAAAAATCATAAATTCTTATGCTGTGAAGAGAAGGTATTCTTGTTGTTTCTTTTTTATATTACAGTAGCACCTGACATGGGTTGGATACTGTGCACAAATGTAGGCCTGTCCTGAGGCCCTGAGTCTAGTTAGACAAGCACCAGAGGAAGGGTGTGGGTGCAAAATATACAAACAACTTCTTTTTAAAAAAATATGTCCTGTCCTCGGCTAGCCCCCGCTCCATAATATTATATTATTTCCATTCCCTGCTTCTCCTTTATGAGTACGACACTGCATGTGAAATTCTACACTACTGCAACATGCCCATGCCAGTGAGCATACTGCACTCTATCATGGGATGTAGCAGCAGACAGGCCTGGCTGCGGGCTGATGATCCCCCTGGGTGGTGGTTGACTTTGTAGTGCCCCTAACACAGGGCTGTGTCATTCAAGGCACAATGGAGCCTTCAGTGGTTTATGATTAACAATGCTACATTATTAAGCTTCTCCCCACCAAATATGCAAAGTATGCGAAGGAGCAATTATTGAGGCTTACCCCTAGCTTGGCTTTGGTCATAAGAGTGGAATCTTTGGGCTGGTCTACACTTAGTCCGGACTTCGGACTAAGGTACGCAAATTCAGCTACGTTAATAACGTAGCTGAATTCGAAGTACCTTACTCCGGACTTACCACGGTCCAGACGCGGCCGGAAGTCTCCCCCCGTCGACGCTGCGTACTCCTCTCGGCGAGCTGGAGTACCGGCGTCGATTGTGAGCACTTCCGGGATCGATCCGGGATCGATTTATCGCGTCTTAACCAGACGCGATAAATCGATCCCAGAACATCGATGGCGTGCCTTCGGACCAGCCGGTAAGTGAAGACTAGGCCTTAAGTGTTTTGGTGCAATACCAATATCCAGACAAAATTCTGTTCCCAGTTAACAGATGTAATCCTTCTGCTGGGTGCCAGCAGTTACAGCAGGGTTCAAATAGCTAGGGGGTCCCTCTTAAACGTGACAAACAACATCAGACGCCACTCACAATTGCTGGGATCACTAAATCTCTTCTAGGTCCTTAATAGGCAATACTTCCCCATGCACAAGCACTGAGGCTGTGTAAATAAGGAAAGCTTTATTGGGGAACAGGGAACACAGCATCAATTTAGGAATACACAACAATGTTCCCATAGGAATGACAAATAAAACACCCCCCTCCCCTCCCCATGGTAACTTTGGCAGTAGTCCATTAATTCCATTCCCTACCCACTGGTGTGAATGTCCAATAGGAATGTCCCTTGACGGCATCACTTCCCCCCTCCCCATCTGCTAAATCTCACTCACTGTTTGATGTCAGTGGTAATGTAGTTGCAAAGTCCTGAACTGCATTCTTGTCCCTTGGGAAATGCTGCCTGATCTTGTCTTGAGGCTCCACCACTTAATCACCACGTTTACCACCTGAAAGAAGATGACCACCTAACCAAACTATAGCAATTTCAGCTTCATTGAGATGCTGGTAACAGGGGCCTCACCAGAATTCGTTCAGCTCCGCTGTTGTTCTCTGCATGTCCTCCCAATGGCACAGGATCCTCAGTGAAGGGGCAAGACTATCCTTGAACAGAGCAGCAAAGGGACCCTATCCATCCTCTGACAACTGCACAGAGAAGGAATTCTGAAGGACACTAGATCTCAAGCAGGACCAAGGAGTAAATGGAGCCCGTCTTAGCCAGAAGTACAGTGGTCATTTCTGAAGTGCAAAGCTCTAGGGCCAGAAGTGTCCAAGTCTGCTTAAGCCTCTGATGAGCCCCATCAGTAAAACTCTGCTGGGGTGTCTAGCTCTAGCTAATAACTAATAACTAATAACTAATAACTAATAACTAATAAATTTGTTAGTCTCTAAGGTGCCACAAGTACTCCTGTTCTTCTTTTTGCGGATACAGACTAACACGGCTGTTACTCTGAAACCTAGCTCTAGCTAGGCATCAGAGCAACCACTGTCACAATAAAATAAGGGGCAGTGAGAGAAATGAAGACAAGAGGCCCGGAGGAAAGCTGGATTAGCTGGGTGTTTGGAATCACAAAACTAGGACAAATCTCCCTTAGTCATTATATGAAAAATGGATGCAGTCTGGAAGGGTTTTTATGCCAACTCCTGTCCTCAGTCTTTCCTCTTTGTCCTGTTACTATTTAAAGAAGAAGAAAAAAATAATATTTTCCCACATGGTTCACTCTTTGAAAAATATAGCAAAAAAATGAGCAAGCAATTTTTTTCTTTTTTCTTTTTGCTATTATTGATTATTTGTACGACAGAAGCACCTAGAGACCCCCATGGAGAGGTCCCTGTTGTGAGAGAGCCTGAAAAACACAGTAAGAGACAGACCCTGCCCCACCGAGTTTAAAACTAAATAGACAAGATAGAAAAGATGGTGGAAGAAAGAAAGGTTTCAGAGTGGTAGCTTCTTGGAAAAATAAGTTTTGAAGTGGTAAGAGAGTGGCCTATTACAGACAGTTGACAAGAAGGTGTGAGTAACAGTAGGGAGAAAGAAAGTGCATTTGGCAGATGGGAAGTGCAGGCACAGAGAGATGAAGGGACTGGCCCAAGGTTACATAGGACATCTGGAGCAGAACTGGGAACCGAACCCGCACACAGCTGAAAGGGGGCTGGTAGTAGGTGGGGAGGAGGCAGGACTGTGGGCCTGACAGCCATTGCACTGGCCTATGGAGAAAGCGTCAGTGGGAGCAGGTAGCTCTGTTTGAGCCTGTGCACTTCTCCTATGAACTGGGGAGCTCTTTGAAGCCCAATCCCTGGCACCTATGGGAGGGCATTATTCCCATCTGGCACCTATGGGAGGGCATTATTCCCATCAGGGCCGGTGCAACCATTTAGGCAAACTAGGCGGCCACCTAGGGCGCCTAGTGGTTGGGGGTGCCTAAAAGCCTGCTCAGGCAAGGAGGTGGGTTGGAGGTGAGCTGGGGCGGGGGGGGCGCGGGGAAGGCCGCCCGCAGTAACGGGGGGGAGGGCGCACAGGGGAACCGCTTCCCGCCCCGGATCACCTCCACTCTGCCTCCTCCACTGAGCACAGAGTCCCCACTCTAAGTCTCCTCCAATCGGCGCCACAAGCCTGGGAGGGGAGGAGAATTAGAGTGGCGCCGGCGTGCTCAGCGGAGGAGGCGGAGCCGAGGTGAGCTGGGGCAGGTTCCCCAGCCGGGGTTAGCTGCCGTGTCAGGGGTCTCCCCAGGCGGGGTTAGCTTCCGCAGGCGGGGGAGTCTCCCTGGGCGGGGTTAGCTGCCGTGGAGGCGGGGTCTCCCCGGGCAGGATTAGCTGCAGAAGTGGGGTAGCTGCTGCGGGGGGTGGGGGGGCTCCCCGGGCGGGGGGCTCGGTTAGCTGCTGCGGGGGGGCGGGGAGGAGGTTTGCTGGGTGAGGGGGGGGCGCAAGTGGGGGAGTCTCCCCAGGCGGGGTTAGCTGCCGCAGACGGGGGGCTCCCCGGGCAGGGTTAGCTGCCGCGGAGGGGGGGTCTTCCTGGGCTGGGTTAGCTGGCCGCGGGGGGCAGGGTTAGCTGGGTGAGGGGGTGGGCGCAAGGTGGAAGTTCCGCCTAGGGCGCAAAACTTCCTTGCACCGGCCCTGCACCTGTTGTGCACGCCTATGAAGAAGAGGGGAACCCTTCCTCAAGATTGGGTACTGTGTGAGGGCCTGCTCTTCAGTGTCAGTTTGCCTATCTTGTGTAGTTCAACTGGAAAAGGTATTCTTCACTTCCTGTCCTAAACTGCTGGGTATTGCTTCTTTGTGCAATAAAATGGCCAGTGGGCTGCACCCTAGAGGTGGCAGTTCAGATTAGTTATCCCTAAATCCCTTCAGGCTGAAAGTAGGTATATAAATGTAAGCTGGTTATCCCTAACTAATCTCATACACTCTATCCCTTTCAAGTCTTTAAAAATCAATCATAATTTCACAAAGCTTGATTAAAATAAAGCATTGTCTTCTTTTAAAATATTTGGTCTCCTATCTGATTTTAAAAAAAATTTATCAGTTAAAAAAAACCCAAACAGACTCTCCTTTCCTCAGATAAAATGCACTATGTTGAGAGTTTTTATAGCCCCTATCTGACAGGCTTCTATTAATCTTAAATTAGAGCAAATTTGGGACCTATAAAACTTTAAAGTGTGTAATATATTTAAGAAATACAGTTTGTGAGATCTGTTTTTTTTTTTTTTTTTAAAGCAGTATTTGTAAGCACAAGATCATTCTATCCATGCACATCACTCCTTCACTCCCTCTGGAACTCGCAACAAAAAACACCAGGAAGAATCAAAAGAAGCATGTGAACAGCAAACAGTGATCTTGCTGTGAACTTTATTATTATGAGCTCTGTTGCACAGAAATATTACAGTTCCCTTTGCTTCCATTTCTGCACCTCAACAGTACCATTTATGTCATGTGTTCTGGGATTGGACCAGAAGAAAAAACACAAGGTGAGTCAAGGAACTTCTTCAAGCCCCACAATTTGTTTTGCAAGGTGAGACTCTAGCAAATTACTGACTGCACTGCCAATGAAAATAGTATCAGAGGAGTAGCCGTGTTAGTCTGAATCTGTAAAAAGCAACAGAGGGTCCTGTGGCACCTTTAAGACTAACAGAAATATTGGGAGCATAAGCTTTCGTGGGTAAGAATCTCACTTCTTCAGATGCAAGTAATGGAAATCTCTAGAGGCAGGTTTAAATCAGTATGGAGATAACGAGGTTAGTTCAATCAGGGAGGGTGAGGTGCTCTGCTAGCAGTTGAGGTGTGAACACCAAGGGAGGAGAAACTGCTTCTGTAGTTGGATAGCCATTCACAGTCTTTGTTTAATCCTGATCTGATGGTGTCAAATTTGCAAATGAACTGAAGCTCAGCAGTTTCTCTTTGGAGTCTGGTCCTGAAATTTTTTTGCTGTAAGATGGCTACCTTTACATCTGCTATTGTGTGGCCAGGGAGGTTGAAGTGTTCTCCTACAGGTTTTTGTATATTGCCATTCCTGATATCTGACTTGTGTCCATTTATCCTCTTGCGTAGTGACTGTCCAGTTTGGCCAATGTACATAGCAGAGGGGCATTGCTGGCATATGATGGCATATATAACATTGGTGGACATGCAGGTGAATGAGCCGCTGATGTTGTAGCTGATCTGGTTAGGTCCTGTGATGGTGTTGCTGGTGTAGATATGTGGGCAGAGTTGGCATCGAGGTTTGTTGCATGGGTTGGTTCCTGAGTTAGAGTTGTTATGGTGCGGTGCGTGGTTGCTGGTGAGAATATGCTTAAGGTTGGCGGGTTGTCTGTGGGTGAGGACTGGCCTGCCTCCCAAGGTCTGTGAAAGTGAGGGATCATTGTCCAGGATGGGTTGTAGGTCACTGATGATGCGTTGGAGAGGTTTAAGCTGAGGACTGTAGGTGATGGCCAGTGGA
Organism: Malaclemys terrapin pileata; assembly: GCF_027887155.1. Classification (NCBI taxonomy): domain Eukaryota; kingdom Metazoa; phylum Chordata; order Testudines; family Emydidae; genus Malaclemys; species Malaclemys terrapin. Next base: position 22,462,298 of record NC_071505.1, on the reverse strand, counting down.
GTTCTGTTGGTTTATTTTTTGGGTCTGTCTTGTAGCAGGAGGCTTCTGGGTACACAGAAGGTGTTCACACCTCAACTGCTAGCAGAGCACCTCACCCTCCCTGATTGAACTAACCTCATTATCTCCATACTGATTTATACCTGCCTCTAGAGATTTCCATTACTTGCATCTGAAGAAGTGAGGTTCTTACCCACGAAAGCTTATGCTTCCAATACTTCTGTTAGTCTTAAAGGTGCCACAGGACCCTCTGTTGCTTTTTAATGAAAATAGTGTAAGTAAACCCAAATCATAACAACACCATAATGGCTCTGGTGAAGATGGGCTTCTAAAGATTGTAGAGAAGTCTTTTTCTTCAGTAATGTTTTAGTCTAGTGGCCAGAATATTGGGAAAGGTAGTCAAGACACATGGGTTTTATTCCTGGATCTGCCCAAAGAATTATTTTGCGACCTACATGAATTGATTGATTGATTGATTGGCGATCCCTCGATGCGAGGCTGATCTCTACCATGGATTTACATATGGGTCCTGAGATGACTCAGGAGTCTGATCCTGGAACTGCAAATCCACCCACAGTAGGTACAGACATTTTGTGGCAGGCCATCAGCCTGCTGGGAGAAAGTTATTTCTTTTTCCTTCCTCCTCTCTCTCTTTTCAGCTTCTCCTTGAAGGGGCCACTGCCTGATGGAGGATATGGCACCATTGGGGTCTGTTGGTGGCTTGCTCTTCCCAGCTTGTGATGTCCACATCAGTTTTCTTAAGATAAGTTTTCAGCGTATCTTTGTAGTGTTTCCTCTGACCACCACGGGATCTCTGACCATGGGTGAGCTGAGAATAGAGGACTTGTTTTGGGAGGCAAGGGTCTGGCATCCACACACAATGTTCAGCCCAGCATAGTGGGTGCATGAGGATCATTGCTTCAATGCTGGTGATATTGGCTTCAGTGAAGGATGCTGGCGTTAGTGCGGCGATCTTGCCACTTGACGCGAAAGATCTTCCGGAGGCATCGCTGGTGATACCTCTCCAAACTCTTGAGGTGCTGTCAATAGGCCACCCAGGTTTTGCATCCGTAGAGGAGTGTAGCAACAACAATTGTCTTATCGACCTGGATCCCGGTGTCCTGCTGTAGGTCACAGTCCGTGAAAACGCATCGGAGCAATTTCCCAAAGGAAGTACTTGTGCACTGGATCTTGGGCTGGATCTCACTGTCAATTTTTGCATTTTGAGAAAGTTGACTACCGAGGTAGCAAAAGAGCTCAACTGTCTCCAAAGTCTGACCCTTGATGGTGATTTGTGATGGGTCATGTCCAAGGCCTGAATAAGGTTGATAGAGCACTTTAGTCTTCTCAATATTGAGTGAGAGTCCTAGGCTCCAGTAAGCTTGTGCAAGAAAATCCAGTATGGACTGAAGGTCATTCTCAGTGTGTGCAAGGATGACACTATAATCAGCATACTGAAGATCAGTAATGGACGCCCTGAAGACTTTAGACTTCAAGCGGAGATGTCAAAGATTAAAAAGCCGTTCATCCATTCTATACTGAATGTCAACTCAACTGGTGAGGTGATCTTTAACAAGGACCAAAATGACTGCTAAATCGATGGAAAACGGGGTTGATGCAACAACACATCCTTGCTTAACCCCAGTTTTGATGATGAAAGGTTCCGTCTCAAGGCCATTACACAGAACCATAGCAGTCATCTGATTATGGAGAAGCCTTAGGACCTTAATACATTTTGGAGGGCAGCCAAATCAGGCCAGCACCTTCCACAGGGCTTCGTGATTGACAGAGTCAAAGGTCTTTGTCAAATCGATGAAAGCCATGTACAGGTCCTGAATTTGCTCCCGATATTTATCCTGGATTTGGCATGCAACAAAGATCATGTCGGTTGTCCCGCAGGATGGTCTAAAACTGCACTGAGATTCCGGCAATATTTCCTCAGCAAGGGGAAATAATCGGTTTAAGAGGATAGATGAATTAATGGAGGTTTGTACAGCACTTTGAAATCCCTGGATGATAGACACTAGGTAAGCAGAGACACTAGGCAGACAAGAGATCTACCACTATGTTCCATTTTAAAATCAAAATATCTCAAGGTGAGTTCTTTAGCATTTTGGTACCAGTCTAGAACAGATTTCCAAAGAAGATCAGCAACAGACCAGCATTTGTCCTCTTCAGTGCTAGACTTTCCTTCTCTTCTCCTCTGGTTCTTTGGAAGGCTTCACTTTATGGCATCGTCTGAAGAGGCACTTAGTGATTTTCTTTGGGAATTTTTCTAGACTCTTGGGCCTGCTATTCAGAAAGTTCAGCCCTTATGGAAAAGTTTCATAGACGTTAATAATGAGTAATAAACTCTCTATGGAATGTTTATCTCAGGAGAATTCAATAGGTTGGTTTAATGTTAGCATGCATAATCACAACGGTTATCACTGGACATCAAATTATGCATCTTTTTCTAACGTACGGCAGCAGTATTTGACTCTATGACCTCCCATGGCAGTGAATTTCACAGGCAGCCTTCATGCTGTGTGCAGGAGGCTTGGAGCTAAATCCAGCTTTAATTCCCAAACCATCAAGCAACAATTAGCAATGTATTTCCTCTAACAAGAAGAATAATCCTGTTTCCATTAAAGTCAGTGGCAGGACTCCCATTTAATTCAAAAGGAGCAAGATTCAGTCTTGAATCATGTTGCAAATGACCATTACAGGAAAAGCAGTGATTTCTGCCAGGAAATTTAATCAGATTGATCATAACTGTGGCACATCTGTTGTTACTAGACTATTTACTAACACTGTACACTCTCACATTGTGATATAATGAGAGCATATTGGCAACTCTATGGGGAAATTGACAGAAACAAAGAATTTGCAGGCTGAGCGAAGAGTTATGTACATTTCCTGTTGCACGGTTCTGTTTCATCTCTTCTTATTGCTACCAAGGATTGTGATCACAGTAGGTCGATAACACAAATAACACAAATAATCTAGCTCCATAGCTGCTCTAATTTTAGCATGATTTTAAATGAAACAAAAAGGAATTCCTGCTGGAGTTCTAAATTTGCTACTGTTTGTGCAGCATTTTCCAGTTTAAAGTGCTGCTTTACTTGGAGTCCCTGTGCATGGGCTGACGCCGTATTAATTTTATTTCCGCATACATAACGATTCCTATCAGAAGTCATTACTCTATGAGCACAGAGTGTGACAGATATGACAATATCCTGCAGTATCCTGGACTAACCTTATTGAATTAAGTTTAAGTATTTTAGGAGTTCATTGTATTAAAAATGCAAGTGCTTATATACTATTGAGGAATTGTATTTCCATGGGGGGCATGGCTGGAATCACAGCCCTCCAGGAACTCAGAACAGTGGCAGGTATTTATGCATGTTCACTCAGGTTGTATCACCTCCAGAGAGCTACCACCACCTGGGAGGCTCACATATACTGGTTCAACTTGGATTCTGCAGGGACCAACAGACAAAGAAAGGAGTTTTGGTCACGTAGCCTGAGTTAAAACTGCCTCGGGGCCTTCTTTCTGATCTAGCAAATGGACAGGACTTCTGGTCCAAGGGGGTGGGGGGAAATCCTTAGGAAAGGGTTGAAAAGTCTTTGGCCCACTGAGGCCCCATAAGGCTTGGGTGTTGGTTCTAAACTGAAATTGTGACTACAGGAAAAATCCCTTGGTGGGCTTGGAAGGACTAATCATCAACTAGAGTCCTTGTTGGAGAGAGGAGGTGATCTCTGGTAGGTTCTTTTACTGTTTTTAATGTGTTTCTCTGTAATGCTTTCACCTTAAAAATAAATGTGCTTGTTTATAAAGGGCTCAATGGTAACTTAAGTGGGACAATTACATTGTGTATGTCTCTGAGGAGAGAAGCAAAGCAGACCTGGTTAAGCAGTCTGTCTTCTGCTGCGGAGGTTACAGTATAGTCAGAGAACTGTTAAGCCTGGGAATACTCAGATCAGAAGGGAGAGAGACATGAGTGTCTACCCCAGAGAGGTAATGACTGGGAGCTGGAGGCCCAGAGTGAGAACCCTTGCTGGACCATAGAGAGGGAACACAAGTGCAGTTGCCCTGAACTGTGACATGGAGTTAATTGGGATAGGTAGGTGGAGAATATTTTTGTAATTTTAAGACATAGAGTTTTATGAATAAGTGCTAAGGGGGAAACATATTTCTTTCTGCTTTACACAAACCCAGACAATTCAACACAGAAATTTAATCAAAGCACAGATTCCCTGTGGAAACATTTCCAAAGCTATATAAAGCTCACATCCAGTGATATTATTGCTTGTCGTAAACAAGCACCAAGGACCACATACAGATCATCAGTAATACTTGTGTGAGCCCTGAGATATTCTGCATCTAATTCTGAGTGTGAGAGCTAATCCTTTTCATCATCTGTTAGGCTTTCTAGTGCCAACAATACTGTATTTGAGACAAAAATGTTCAAGAAAAAATGTTAAATAGCATAGATTTGTTGCTAACATTGCCTGTAACTCACTTCTGAGTGGCACTTGCAGCTAAGAACATAAGTATGCCAACTTATGCCAGACAGAATTCTAAAGGAGTACATGAAAAACAAAAGGCTTCATCTTAATCTGTGGTCCTTGTTCTCCCACAGTCCAGAGGATCAGAAATAGTGTGTGAGGCGTGAGTATTCACACGGAACTGCACGAGAGTACTGAGGTTTATAAACAGTGCAAGTCCAGTGATTAATGCATCTGCAATTGTGTTCAGATCACCCGACCATTTCTGTTTGCAAAGCTGTCATCACCATTGTTTAATTAAATATAAATCAGGGTTGCCTTTGCCCCTGACAAATCTAAAATGATAAAGTGTGTTTTTTTGGATCACCAGAATAGCAAGTTTATTAGTTACTAAAAATCAATGTTTGGTGTATGCCTGGCAGAGATCCCTTTTCAAGGTGATGAAGGGTAAATCTACATAAGGGACCTGCCTACTAGACAGAAAATCAGGTTCATCATCACAGTCAGGGGAATTTATGTATCTCTTGCCTGCATGCTAGAAAAAGAACTGTTAGCAAAAATTTGCATGGTGCAGTGTGCATTCCTACTGATGGAAGTGACTCAGGATAGTTTAATCATTTAAATGCACTATGGGTGACAATCCTGCATTCAGAGGAATTGACAAGAAGATCTATTCTAGTTGGTCTTTTCAAGTTCTGATTTTTGTGGTCCTTGTTCTATATTAGTCTAGTCCAAGTTGGGTTAATTCACTTTGAGTTGCCATTATTTCTTTGATGATCCTAATCCTTATAGTGTTATGACTGTAATCAAATACGATAGTCATGTGAAGTGGGGAATGGTTCAGAAGGGTGGGAATATAAGAGCAGGCACCGACCTTGGTCAGGGCCCCTCAGGTTAGGTGTGGGAACACAGGAATTCCCCACTAAATCAAAATGTATTGGAACAGGAACCATCTCCAAACCATAAGCACACCAATCTACTATCATTGAGTATCCTTCTCTCATTTGTACAGATATAACTCCATTAACTTCATGGCTGCTATGTCTGATTTATACCACTGTAAGAGGGGAGTCACCATAAAGCCTCAGAAGTGGGAAAGACCTATTAGATTATCCAGTCCACCTTGCTACCAGTGCAGGACTGTTCCCCACAGTACATTTTCTAGTGTTTTAGTCAGTCTACATTTAAATTTTCAAAGCAATGGGCCTTCCACCATGTTGCTTGGAACGTACTCCACAACCTTCTGAATCATGCTGTGATATTCTTCCTGATGTTCATCCAAAATTTTCTCTCCATCCCATTATTCCTAATCAGTGGCGGCTCCAGGCACCAGCGCTCCAAGTGCGTGCCTGGGGCGGCAAGCCATGGGGGGCGCCCTGCTGGTCCCTGCGAGGGCGGCAGTCAGGCAGCCTTTGGCGGCATGCCTGTGGGAGGTCCGCCGGTCCCACGGATTCGGCGGCGGGTACACCGAAGCTGCGGGACTGGCGGACCTCCCGCAGGCATGCCGCCAAATCCACGGGACCGGGGACCTCCGGCAGGCAAGCCGCCGAAGGCAGCCTGCCTGCCGTGCTTGGGGCGGCAAAAAAGCTAGAGCCGCCCCTGCTCCTAATTATACCACTGTGTAACACAGTAAGTGAATCCTCTCTGTCTTTGTTGTTTCTACCCTTCAACTATTTATTCACTGTCAAGAGGTCCTCTTTTCAGGTGTCTCTTAGTCAAAATGTACAAGTTTCGCTTTTCTAATGTTTCCTTTTAAGTTAAACCTTCCAGCGTCAAGATCATTTTTAGTGCTCTTCTCTGAACTCCCTCCAGTTTGTCAATGTCTTTCTGGTAATATGGTGAGGTATTTCATGTGTGGTGGCATTAGTACTGCGTGGGGAGGGATTGTCACTCTACTGATTCATGACATGATGCCTTCACCCAGAATGGCATTGCTCTTTTTCAGCCAAGTAGCATTGCATGCTTTTGTCTGATTTGCTGTTCACTCTGACCTCTCGGTCTCAGCCTTTCATTGGTAGCCAATGACAGACCCAGCACTTTGAGGGCACTTTCACCCTGTTTCCCAGATAGACTGCTGCAGAGTGACAGCTGAGACGCAATTGACTGGAGTACAAGTCAGACCTGGGTCTCTATTAATTATATGATACAAAGCCATTGAACTGGCCATATACTATTGAAAATAAAGGCCAGAAAAAGTAGGAGAGAAAGGACATGTCGATCTATATATCGCTCTCTCAACTGCTGTGATGCAAGGAGAGGTTTCAGCAGTGAACCTGACTCCTAACCTGGAGTCTCCCCCACACCCAACATTAGTCCCATAGGCATTTCCTGATCAGCCTGTGCCAAGCTGTTTTTATCTGTATGTTTTTGTGATATGGGAACAAGAATCAGGATGTGAACAGTTTGATTTTTAAGCTCCTGCCTATGAAAGCAAAAGTGGCTCACTCATTTGATACGAAAGATCTGAGAATCTTTTCGTGATAGAGAGAAGACAAACTAACAGTTTTTATATCCAGGAAAATTAAGCTCCTAAAACATGTTGAATAATTAGGGATTTATAATTAATAAATATCTCACTGGCTGCTTTGGGTCTTTTCCCATAAAGTAATAGTCTATGGGTTATAGTGCATTATTGCTCCCAGAGCAGAGATGCTCCACCGAAAATGCAGTTTATTGCTGCAAGAAATCTTGTCGCCCAAAGAACAGAATGTAGGTTACATTAAAGCCAATAATGAAGCCCTAGCAGCAAGCCCTGGGTAATGTCCTCTGTGGCCAAAATTGGTATTGATCCTGAACATCCAATAACCATCTACAGCTCTAGATACTATATAACTTTCAAACCATTTGAAGGTGTCTGTGATTTAAATCTGCTCTATAGGTAAATTAACTAAAAGCTAATAATCTAGCGTGTCAGCTATCTTGGATATGGGAAGTAATGGTGTCATTGCTCCCAGCCACATCAGACTAAATACAAGGAATTGGATTAGTTCCTGGTATCCTGCCAAATCCCTGCAGACAGAAAGAGTGAGAGGAGAGCAGAGTGAATCGGGAACTTGGACTCAGGGTTTGGGGGCAGAGTCACCTGGATACAGAGGGCCAGGATAAAGGTGCTTTGCACCACACACGCCCCACATGGGGGCTGTAGAGGGACAATGAAGCCTGGGAACCCTACAGAGGTGCCTGTGTACTCCCTGTGTGCCAAGGAAAAGATCTTAGCAATGTCTAGGCTGAGGCAGAAGCCCCTCTTGGGGCAGGCTGGCTGGTGGGCTATGGGAGGGGCCAGGGGAGCAGCTGCAGATCTGCATTTGCACAGACCCTGGACACAACTGGTGCAGAGGGACTGCAGATGTTATTCCAGTCCATTGACTGGAGTTGCAGCCGTAGGGGATGGGGACTCAACAGAAATGCACCCTGGACCAGGACAGGAGGTTGGATTTTGCCTCCTCATCCCTTCTGCATTCCACATTCACAGAACCCAAGTACTCAGGCTTTATGCAGGTAGAGTAGATTTCCCTATTGGAGTGCAAAGAAGGAGGACTGTGTTTTTTCCTATTTGTTCTCTTCTGTCTTATACCAGTCCAAATCAGAAATAGCTCCAATGGAGTTACCCTGATGCTGGTGTGGTAAGCCAGAAAAGAACCAGGCCCTCAGTGTTTGAAGGCACTTGATGACTGAAGGAAGCTGTTTGGCTTTCCCTGCTGAAACAGGACAGACATTCCTAGGGAAATGGAGATGCAGAAAAACATGGTAAGTGGCTGGAATAATCAGTATGGTGATTTGGGTGGTCAGCAGGAATAGGACCAACATATGAAGCCTCTTGAAGAGAGACTGGGGATGAAATATGAGCTAGTGTATTTGTTTCTATAAATGTTTGTGAAAGCAGCTCACTCTGTTCTGCTTCAACAGAACAAATACAACCACAGCAGTCAGGCAACAGAGATAGACAGTGCTGGTCCTCGTTGATACCAACGGAGTTCAGAATAAGAGGCATCCATCAAGTTTTTAAAATGTTACACACAAGCAATAGTTACAACCCCCCTATGCTTCAGGGCCAGATCCTCAGCTGCTGCACACCAACTTAGCTCCATGTCCTTATACATTTTATATATATTTGAAAGTATAAGTCAAAGAGATGTTCAGTGCAGCATCTTGGCAGACTTCACTACCTGCAAAAAAATAATATTCCTTTAAGGTCAATGCTTTTCATGGTGTAATGTCAACTGATGCTCATGTCTCCTCTCCAGGACTAGAAATATGATTGTACATTTCTCCCCCCGCACCATCCCTCAAATGCCCCTCCCACCCCACATGTACCCCAACAACCCTCTACCATCCCCCTCTTCTCTTGACAGCTCCCAGAGCTGAGCAGCTCTGACATACATCTCACTCACCACTGCCCAACCCCTCAGACCCACCAGCCAGAGCTCCCGCCAGCCAGACCCTCAATCTCACTGCTCCCCAACATCCCTCACTCACCCCCAATCCCTCACCTGGCAGCCCCTTCCCCAACACTGTCCTCTTACCCCATAACCCACCAACAACTCACCCCTAGCCCCTCTCACACTACCCCACAGCACCTTCCTGGCCACTCACCAGTGCCCTCTGGCTCAGTGCTCCACTCCCACCCCAGTCTAGGGTGGCTCCTCCTGATCCCAGACAGCAGATCCACTAGCTCCTGTCACCCTCCCAGCACTCACATGGCCGCATGTTGCTTGGGTTTGGCCCAGCACCCCTCTGTCACAACAAAAGGGTAGTCAGGCCAAATTTGAGTGAGTGGTGTTGTGACCTGGCGCATGGGGTCACAGTGCCACTCAGGTTTGTTTTGTTTTTCTGGTGGTCATGGCCCCCCCTGAGATGTGGGCCCTGTCTGAGTCCACTGAGTGCACATTAATTAATCCCAGCCTACTCACTGGAGCAGAGGAAGGCCTACAGGAATGTATGGAACAATCAAGCTTGGACAGAAAACTCAGGCTGAGGTTTATGCTTTGTTGTTTGAGCTACCAGTAAAGTCAAATTCTGAGAAAGGAGGTGAGGTTAGACAATGCACAGTCTCATTTATATCCCGGCAGCATAAAGAAAGGGGTCTGAATGGCGGAAAGTGTCAGTTTAAATAAGAATCAGGGTAGTCACTGTTCAGATCAGTGTGGAAACTCCATCCACTTACAGAGTTGATAACCTGTAATAAAACCCCATTTTGGGGGGGTTGTTTTTATTTCCTTTCTTTTTTCAGCTATCCCTAGTTGAGGGGTGTTTGGCTAGTCTGATCCAGATAATTCCTGGTGTGTTGTTAGGTACAATATTGGCAAATATGTAAAAGACAAATTTCCATTCTAAGCAGATTGCTAACTTGCTCAGGAAAGGAGCAATACAGTTCTGAAGAGCATTCCCAAAGATGGACTTGCATATTCATTGACACCTCTGGATGTACTGAATTCCTGAAAGAAAAATCAGAAATCAAAAGGGAAGATAAAATGAAATCTTGAGTTGTAAGGCTTAACTTTGATGGGTCTTGAATTTTGGTTCCTTGGCACATTCCAGTATCACCACTCTGATTATTACAAACATCCTTAATGCTCATTCTTGTGATATTGTGTACTGAACCATGATTGCATATATAGGCAAATATGTTTATCACTCACTAGAGAGCAAATCTGGGACTTTAAGCACCAAAACTATAGGCCTCTATCACATGAAGTAAATGACAACCCCATTAGCTATGGAAGGGTAGGAAGCTGTATAAATGTTGGACCAGCAACTAGAGAGAGTTATGACCTTGTGCAGTGGGACCATCACAGTCTACTTAAAAAGCTTAAATTCAGACTTTCAAGGTCTTAATGACAGAGACCAAACACCAACCCGTTCCCCTTTACCAGTCAGGGAGGAGATTAAGATTTAATCAGTTGGTAAGGAGTGCCCAAAGAAGTGCACTTAGCAGCTCTGCCTAGAAGTGGCCAAGTTCATTCTTAAAGGTATTTTCATAAGAAACAAATTCCACAGAGGTGCATCCCACTCACTGAGAATGCTCTGCTACCAGCACACTTTTGAAAGACCTAATCAAGGGTAAGATCCTACTTTCATTGAACTCAATGGCAGAACTCCTGTTGGCTCAATGGCAGCAAAATCAAACCCTTAATTATGTCTTTGAAAATAAAATTTGATCGAGAGACAGCTGCAGTTTACATGAAAGTAACCACAGACCCTGAGCAAATAACACATCTAGATTGAAGAGTGCTGGAATGGGACAGAAGCAAAAGCGAAGGGAAGGTTGTTGAAGTTACACCATGTGTCCGAAATGTCTTCCCCCAGCTGTCTTGATAAAGCACCAATAAACATAGTTGCAAATGCATATCATAGATACAAACAGTGAAAAATGTTAGCTACAGTTCATTTTTTTTTTGCAATGAATTACTGATGCCTCTTTCATCTTTCCTTGTGCTGTGCTTTCATGAGCTTTTGCTGGAAATTCACAGCAATTTTCATCAGCACATTGAACATTGGTGGGATTTAGAGCCATTTTTATAGATACAGTAATTAAACATAAACTGGAAAAATGTCATAAAATATAGAACTTTTAATCAGATGCCTGATTACAGAATATTATTACTTAGACTTTATATATTTTTCCATTCTATTTTTATGTTTTGTTGGCTTTTTAAAAAGGGTTTCATGGTTGGGAAACCACTGATCCAAGAAATATCAAATGGTAAGAGAAAAAGGAGAAAGGGCACACTGACAAGTTTAGGAAGCCTGATGAACACTAAGAAGATGGTTTAAGGATTATTATAGGACTACATAAATATTGGTGGGAAGATGGACAGCTAAGCCTGACCCATTGACAAACTGAGCTCAGTGGTAAGTCTTGTCTCCCATTAACTTCAAAGAGTTTCGGTTCAGGCCTCTCTACTCATCAGGAAAGAAGAATTGAAGAGGGGCAGGAAAAATGGAGATACTGCAAGAGAGGTTGGATTGGCTAGACCGCTGAGGCAGTAACAGAGGACAGCATCGGAAATCAACAGTGCTACTAAGGGTATGTCTACACTGCAATTAAAAACCTAGGCTCGGGCTAAGGGGCTGTTTAATCACAATGTATATACATTTGGGCTTGGGCTGGAGTCGGGGCTCTAGGACCCTGTGACGTGGAAGGGTCCCAGAGCTCAGGCTGCAGTCCAAGCCCAAACACCTACATCACAATTAAACAGCCCCTGAGCCCAAGCCCCACGAACCTGAGTCAGACTAAGAGGTAAGTGGGTATTAGAGTGAAGCTGGGTAGTCAGGCCACTAGGTCTGCTCATTTTCAGCATGCAAGGAAGTGAACTCTCTGATCTTACTTCATATAAATGTACTGGTCAGAGTAAAGGGGCCCAGCTTGGAGACAGAAGGCACCATCAGATGCTCACAGGTCACTTTGCAGTTGCTTATAGCCAAAATGGGACAGTGTTATTGGGTAGATCAAGCTCTGGTTATGCTCAACTATTTTATTTTCTTGCTTTAACCATCAGTCTTCCAGAATGAAAACCCTGAGGAAGAGAGCTTGCTGACGGAGCCTGTTTCATTTCCACGGCTGAGTCAGCTCCTTTCCTTCTGCACTTGACAGACTCAGATATGTAGAAATGCTGTTTCTGACTCACAATGGTGTCTGGAATATTGGGGACAAACCATCCTGGAGAAAACCACAGCTGCTAAACAACAATACTGGCCTCGTGAATTGCCCTGCTGCAGACTGCCTGCTGCAAAATGACTTCCTACTTTCTCACTTGTGGGGTTCCATGCGGAGCAGATAAAGTACACGACCACTGTGGTTGCAGGCTGAATCCGAATCCTGTTTATTGCAAGCTTTCTTTTATAGTTTTTCTCAACATTACATAACACAATTAGGCTATAACCACACATCTACGGATTGGACAAGAAGGAGAATCATGTGTTTATCACATGTATAGCCCCACACCAATTGGTTCAACTGTTCCTTACATAAGGCCATGATTTGTTTACCTTATCTTATATAATCCTAGACCACCAGGGGGCCTTACATAAGGCCATGATCATCTTATATAATCCTAGACCACCAGGGGGCCTTACATAAGGCCATGATCATTTTATATAATCCTAGACCACCAGGGGGCCTTACATAAGGCCATGATTTGTTTACCTGGCAAGTGTCCCATCGTGACCCTTACCTCCTCATGGAACTTTTCATTAGGTTGGTGTATTGATGATACATCCCCACACCTCCCCCCTTTTTCTTAAATAAGGCCTATAGGAGGGTCCAACTAACATTAGGACAATTACTAGCCACCTGACTACTTTTTTTTTTTTTTTGGAACCTATAAAACTGACGACAGGTGACATTTATCAACTGGGAAATATATGGAGAACTATTAAAAAACATAACATTACATAAATACCCACGAAAACCATTGGGGTGTAAATAAGGATAGCCAATAAGACATGTTCTAAAGGGATCCGATGGGGTGGCCATGGACAAGCAAAAAGGGCTTCTTGGCCAGTCTGGTTCGCCCAGGTGATACAAACATTTTGTCGTGGGTTAACAAAAGGTACAGAGTTTGGACATACAAAGACCCCTGCTCCTATAATAAGGAGTCTGAACAAATAGAAGTACCACATTATCAGGTGTCTAGGCTGTGACAAACAATAAGTGCAGGTCCGGTGCTGCGGGGTCCTGTGGATCCGGTGTCACTACTGGATAAGCCTCGGGCGCAAATTCCCCCTCTATATGGGCTTCCCTAATAAGTCCATGCCAACGCCGTACGGAGTCTGGGGGGCCCGAGCCGCCCGGGATATTGTCCGAAGCATGTCGCAGGGTGGAAACATCGGATGAGCAAACGGGTTGGCGATATCCAGTGGCCGGTGCGTGGACACGTTATCCCGTCCAGTGCACCCAATCGCGCAGCCCCACAAACCACAATGAGGACAGGGGGTAGCTACATCATTCGCCGGAGGGATCTTATCCGGCGGTTTTTTCCTATATGTCCTTTCAAAGTTAGATAAGCCTGGCTCCGCCATTCTTTTCAACCTATTCCGCAACTTTTCACCCTGCCCCGGGAACTCCGCCCGGAACTTTGGGGTACAAACATCATTGGTGACAGGAAAGCCGGGCTGGTTCAGGGCTCGCAATGTGTGGGACTGCGGGGGATGGCTTTTACCGGCCAAATGGGACAACTGATTCAGCATGTCCTGTAGCTGAAGGCCCTGTTTGTACATTCCCGCGTTTCTGCCCCCATTTCAACAAACGGGACAACGCGTCAGAGGGAAGCTTCTCTCCCCGCTTTTTAGCGATGCGTAATAAAAAATTATGCACCGTCTCCTTCTCTGCAGACAAAGCAGAGCCCATTTTATTAAAAGCAGCCGCTTACCTGTGAGCTCACGAACGTCTCTCTCGGACGACCAGGAGCCGGTATCCTCCGGTACCTCCTGCTGCGGCTGCCACCTCCGCCTTTTTTCACCGAACGCTTCAGTCGGCTGTGAGCTCACGAACGTCTCTCTCGGACGACCAGGAGCCGGTATTCTCCGGTACCTCCTGCCGCGGCTGCCACCTCCGCCTTTTCTTAAACCATGTTCAGTTTTTGGTCGTGCTCCAGTTGACACTGAGCTTGGCAAACCATCTAAATCTTGGTAGCCTGCCCTCTTATTCCCACAGATTCCCTTTCTCTGATGATCTCTGTGAAGAAGGCCTGTCTCCACCTTAACAGGGCACGGCTGTTTGCGCTTTTTGGTAGAAGGAGTGCTGGAAGGAGAAGAGCCAGCACTGAGAGCCTTTTTAATATCTAAATTCAATTGTTCCAGTTTCTTCATGAGAGATGACATAGAGTCTGACCTCTCAGATCCTTTTTCTGGTTGGATCTGCTTTCTCTTTGCTTAGCTTCTGAGACAACACCTGTTGGGTCTACTGTCTGAGAACATTGATCCCTGCTCCACTGGCGGCTGTGTTTAGTATGATTTTTGCTAGCTTACTCTGGGCAAAGTCCTGGCTGCCTTGATGTCCAAGCCGAATCACGTCGGGGTCACCATTTGTGGGGTTCCATGCGGAGCAGATAAAGTACACGACCACTGTGGTTGCAGGCTGAATCCGAATCCTGTTTATTGCAAGCTTTCTTTTATAGTTTTTCTCAACATTACATAACACAATTAGGCTATAATCACACATCTACGGATTGGACAAGAAGGAGAATCATGTGTTTATCACATGTATAGCTCCACACCAATTGGTTCAACTGTTCCTTACATAAGGCCATGATTTGTTTACCTTATCTTATATAATCCTAGACCACCAGGGGGCCTTACATAAGGCCATGATCATCTTATATAATCCTAGACCACCAGGGGGCCTTACATAAGGCCATGATCATTTTATATAATCCTAGACCACCAGGGGGCCTTACATAAGGCCATGATTTGTTTACCTGGCAAGTGTCCCATCGTGACCCTTACCTCCTCATGGAACTTTTCATTAGGTTGGTGTATTGATGATACATCCCCACACTCACTTGCTGAAAAAGAACTAGCTACAGCATAGAAAAAAGAGAATCTGTATTTCTGCAGCTGAGGTAATAAATTACAGCTTGTTGCAGTCCACACGGTGCACATTTCAGCAGTAGGAGTAGCCTAATTGCTGTTGGATAGCAGTATCAACTCCAGTGAGCATTCATTTACAGCAGAACAGAACAGCTGCAGTGTGCACAGAGTTTCACAGTGATAGGGGCAGATTTTGCTTTGTTACAGCTATACAATTTTAATGGGGTTGGCATGGTTTTAACGCAGCAAAATCTGGCCCACAGTAGAGTGGAACCGTCATTGGAAATACTGGCAGTCCAGTACAGCAACACTCCAATTGTAGTGTTTCTTGAACACTGGTCAGGGCAAATCTATACTTAGAGGCTTGATTCAAAGCCCAGGAGAGGCTTTTTGTTGATTTCAATAGGCATTAGCTCAGTTCCTAGAAGAAGATAGTAAGGTGAAAACACAGGGAGGTGGAGCATGTGTCCTACATAGTATAGCTGACAATTTCCATGCTCAGCAGCTGATAGCATAGGACCGCAATATTGATTTCTGTTACTATATTTTATAGCTGATACGTTGCAAGGTTAATTTTGTGCTACTCACCATCTGCTTTCTCCTTGGAAAGATTAGCAAAGAATTCTGCTGACTATAAAGAATTTACATTTGCCCCTAAAACCAGCAAAATAGATCTTTTATATCCTGCCTTTCTAAAGTATAGCATGAAATATATTATTAAGCTGATTATATTATATACTTATATGGACTGTTGTGATCACACGCTAACAGCTGAAGTCTTATCAGTGTAGGTCAGCATCCTTAGTCTGTCTTCTCTCACTTATTTCCAGCCAACATTACTCTATTAGATTATCCTCCTGCTAGGATTGGCTTTTGCTTGTGTTCAAAGCACTATATAAATCCACACTCCTTCCAGGCAAATATCTTTGCTTTTTACATTTCCTACCACTTCAAAAGAGAAAATAACGGGGACTGGCTGGGGGGTGGAGGTGAGGGTGTAATTGAAAAAATAAATGAATAAATACAAAATGATGTAGTCTTACCATGGGGATGAAATCTGTACAGCCAAATCATATTGACTTTGGTCTCAATAAAAAAACAGCCAGAATACCTCCTAAGGAAATGTTATCATTTAATCAATATGGACAACATTTTGACTAGCCCTATTTGATGCCACCCACACCAGAGTGGGTTTGCATTAGGATTGTCCAGATCTTGGGTTTGGATCCTATGCAGAGGTCTACCCAAGAAGCATGAGGTTGGGAAGGGGGCAGAGCTATGGTTCTGCACCCCTGAACACCAGACAGTGGAGCTGGCTAGGTACATGAGCAGAAGTGATCCGCACCCTTTCAAGGGCTACAGTGAATTCCTTCCCCCTGCAGCAAGAGGGAAAGAATTGTGACTCCATCTATCTTAGGTACTGGCCCTTTATACAGGGCTGTGCCTAAGTGAACCCTCTAGCCCTGCGTACCTATCTGCATGTGTCATGCTGTGGGACATGAATCTCACTGTCTAATGGGCTAGTTGTTGAAAGAAAAAAAAATAAGAACACTACCACCACATTAAGATTGCACAATTAAAACACAAAACATCATCAAATGCAAACGTGAATGTTCTACCAAGCATTAACTGGGCTATGTTGCATAGATTGCATATTAGAAAGTAAATGTAAGATGTAAGCAGTAATACATGAATCTACAAATGTACCAAAATCAGGAATAAACACATGTGTAAGACAGGCAAAATAACATTATTGTTGGAACCTTAACATTTGCATTTCCTGACTTTTGTCTGAAAATGTCCCATTCAATATTGCATTAACTGAGCTTTTTGCATTTACACTTCATGTTCTCTTTCACTCATTGGTGGAAAAAGGGTGGGTGGGGAGAAAAAGATAAAAATTAGACAGGCCCATGACTCTGAACTATTCGACTGTTGGGCACATTAGTTTCACCTGTAGCGCTTGTAAGCTTCTTGAGTCAGGTGGTGCACACTAGTGCACATTCATTGAAGTCAACCCTGCTCCCACTGAATTCAATGGGAAAATTCTTACTGACTTCAAAAAATAGAACTGGAGCCCTAATTAGCAGTTGCCCAAATTAGGTGAACATCCATACACCTGGCATCAGTTGTAAGGGCTGACTTGTGGGGATACATATCATTTGGTGTGGCGATGCCATATTTGCCTGGAAAGCCAGATTGATTTTCTGTCGGCATTGTAGTTTGGGTCCCAGGTCTTTGCTTTGCTGTTTTCTGTGCTGCAGATAGTCAGAGGTGTGCTGTTAAATGGGTATTGGAATCCAGCAGATTTGGTGGAGAAATCCAGTTCCCCATTTTTGGCCAGTTTGGGGGTTATTACTTGTTATATAGCGCTATAGAGTTTCATGACACTTTACACACATAGAACAAGGCTAAGTCACTGTCTTGAAGAGCTTTACAAATGTATTGATATAAATAATAAAATGATCAGATGGGAAAGGGGCAACACAGAGCCCCTGAGTGGAGGTTAGCTGTAGAATGCTAGCCCCCAGAATGTAAACTCTAAGAGGCTTGAGGCCAGGATATCTGACACACCATCTCTCCTTGTGTGCCACTGCCTGACTGTGATCAGTACTTCAGCTGGAGTCCCATCGGTTTAGATGTGAGGGGCCTGCTGGCAGGGTGTTTTTCATGGAGGTCTCTTGACTGGTATTTACTCTGACTTTGGCCAAAACAGCCTGTTTGTGAACAGATTGCTAAGGCCTTCTTTATCCTGAGTAGGGAATGGAGGGTTTGAGGGTTCAGAGCAGCGCAGTTCAGAGCAGAGCAGTGTAGAATTATAGTCTCCATGGTTTATAGGGGCAGATCATTTGTTTACATTTATTTTTGTAGTTGTATTTTATGGCTTTTGGAGGCTGGGCCAGATCATCATCTGGAATAAATTTATGTAACTCCATTTAGGTCAATAGAGCTATGCTGATTTACATCCCTTTATGCCTTTGTAAATGCTTAGGGTCTGGGATTGGAGGATAAAATATAAACCATATTGAAAGCGAGTTTTTTGGAGGAATTTGGAGGGATGTCGTATTGAGGATCTCTCTCCTGTAAAGGCATAGCAAAGTGCTATTTGCCAAAAGGACTTGTGCCCATCTTATAACATAAGCTGCATACCAATGTACCAGAGACAGTTCAATATAGTTAGCAGCATGTGAACAGCATTGTCATGGACCTGATCTTGAGTGAGCAAAATAAACACACTGGTAATCCCTCGTCCCTAGACATTGTAAATAAAAAGGTCAAAAAGCCTTGGTTAAGGATCTATGGGAATGTTTTCTGATCTGGGTATAAGCTGCCATAAATTATTTTCTCTGATAATTCTTCACAAACAGGGATGCTGTAGGAGCAACGAGACAGGAGGAAGTTTGGGAAAGCATTCAGAGAACATTGGCAGGCTGTCTAGTGTCCTGGGATATGGGTGCTATTATTAATAATATTTATACATTATCATAAATGCACATAATTATGGACGAGGAGTCTCTGGGTCTGATTCTGCTCTTGGTTGCTCTTCACATCCACACACACCAAACCCACATCCTCTAGAGCAGTTCCTCTCACAGAAGCAGCAGAGACTTTCTTGCCCCGTGTCACTATTCTCTGTGCCTCCTGTAACTGGGGAAAAGCCAGATCAGTCTGGATAGTTTGGCTTTCGACCTCCGGTGTAAACCTCATGAGTTCCATGAACTCTTCTCTCTCCAGTGATTTTCACATGTCATAGATAATAAACCTATCCTGCTCTTGCAGAGTTACCTCCAGGCTCTCTGTCCCTCCCTACAACTCCTACTTTGATTCTGGCACATTATGACCTGTAAGGTGACTCTGATGCTGTTGGCACATAAATTAAAGTTTGTTGAACGTAAAAGTGTGGGAGGCCAGGATTACAGGGAAACCTCTATATTATTAATCATCATCATGGTGATATAGTTTGCTGTTAAACTAAAATGGTTATAAACTGATCTACGAGGCGTACAATTACCACAGCCCTACCTGAAACAAACTAAGGGGAAAATGATCTTCCCTAACCCATGCTGTGCATCTCATCTCTATGGCACATTTTTGATCCATTCCATGTGCAAAACTCCTGTGGAAGTTCCATGTAAGGGACAAATGTGGAATACGTAATAGAGAGCTGCAGAGAGGAGAATTTTGCACTAATAATTTACAAATTAAAATAACAGTGTCCTTGTTTTAAACTGAGTGAAGTTTCACTCGTGGAAAATGAGTGAAACTGCAATGAAGTACCATCTTGTTGTCTTTTTGCAAACATATTACTTGTTTTACTGTGTCCCAGGGTATGTCTACACTGCATCTGGGAGCGAGCATCCCATCTCGGGTCCACAGACTTGAGCTAGTGTGGCTTACACTAGCATGCCAAAAATAGTTGTGTAGTCACTGCTTTGACATATGAGTGCCAAAGACGGGGCAGGAAGGCAAAGGGCCATTGCCTCACACTTGTGAGAACCTGAACTCAGCAGGGGTGCAATGAGAATGGGGATGGGGATCCAGACCCCCCTTGACCTCTGACCTGAGCAGAGTGGCATAATGGTGGAGCCCCTTCCCTGCTGGCTTGACAAAGGGGTGGTGAGACCAGATTTGAGTGGCGTTGTGACTCCATACAGAAGGTCACAACCCACTAACTTAGATCTGGCCCAGCTGTCCTTAGCTGCCAGACCCCACACTTTTGCAGTCCTTCCAGAAGCCATGCTTGGACATTGAGGCTTGGGCTGTGAGGGCTGGAATGGGGCTTCAGAGCCCAAGTTCCAGCCTGAACTGCAACATCAAAGCAATGTCCACACAGGTACTTCTAGCACACTAGTGAGAGCTCCTCTGTCACAAGCCTCTGGACCCAGGCTGGGAGGCTTGTTCCCAGATGTAGACGTCCCCCGCAGAGACCTGTCTCTGGGTTCCCTTTATGCTATGCACTGTACCGACAAATTTGGTGGAAAGACAGAATTCACCATTTATACTTAACTTAGTGAAACTTCCCACATCAGAGTTATTAGCACTGATCTTGCATCAGGATCTACAAGTGGATTTTAATGAGACTCCACAGGTTGTAGCCTGGGATTAGTCGAGGGTGCAAAGTGCACCTGTCACAGGGCCAGCTCTAACTTTTTTGCCGCCCCAAGCAAAAAAAAAAAAAAAAAAGAGCGCCGCCCCGCCGGAGCCCCCACCCCACCTGGAGCGCCGCCCCGCCGAAACAAAACAAAACAAAAAAACTGGAGCGCTGCCCCACCACCACAAGATTGGCTGCCCCTTAGAAGGTGCCACCCCAAGCACATGCTTGGTTGGCTGGTGCCTGGAGCCGGCCCTCCCTGTCACAAATAACAAGTTCTTTATTCGGACAGCTATGTAGAGCTCACTGAGAAGATGAGACCGGTGAAGCACACACAGAAACGTATGTGCTTTTGTTAATACAGACAAATATAATTGAAATCCTACAAAAATCAATATAAATAAATAAAAGGATAAGATAAGGAGAGTAAAGTGGTCTCTTGTGTAACCCTTCTGCCAGGTCGAGCCAGCAGCAGCCAGGGCCACATTCAATATCTAGGGGTTCCTTTCCATCGATCCAACACAGAACTGGTTTGAGCCCCCACCCAATAACCTGGGAAATTTACACATCACCCCTAGGCACCTCTGAGAAGCAACACTTCCCCACACACAAGCACAGAGTCTGAGTGTAGAAAAGAAACTTTTAATAAAAGGAGGGAAGTAACTTGGCATTAATTTGGGAAAACACCACAGACAGGGTTCATAAACATAAACCATGAGTAAAGACCACCTTAAGTAGGTCGGGCAGCGTCCTTTCCCCTCAGATTCTTAAGTCCAGCAACCCAAAAGTCCCCTTCACATGCCCAGCCCTTCTATGCACCCCACCCAAAGTTGCTTCCCTTGGATAGTGCAGACCCAGAGTTCACAGGTGCATCTGCAGAGTTCACCTCCCACCCTGGGTGAGGGGTAAAGTGGGGGGGTAAGAGGCATCTCACCTGCTCCTCACGCTTTTCCACTGCCACCCTGCTGCCCGCTCGTCGCGTCTCTCTGCACCGGCCGCCTGCTCGCTGCTCCCGCTGGCCAGTCTCTTAGTGATTTTAGCGCTGTGCAGGCTGGGCAGAAACACAATCCTGCCACAAGTGAGTTCAGCTCCGGGTAGAAACACAGTCGCACCACACCTGGTTTCAGCTTTCAGTGAACCATTTAACATAACAAAAGCCGCAGCTAATGAAGCCTATTTAGCTCTATTCTTTGAACAGTGGGGAGAAACAGCTTGAACCAGTCTTACAGAGAACCTTGGTTGGGTGTATACAGCCTCTTGACAAGGAAGATCTGTCCTCCCCTCTTACCGTCACAGGGCTCTGACATTCGAGCCCTTATCTTACTGAGGGTCTTTAAACGGAAAGTGACTCCCTCCTTTGGGACAGTTAAGCACAATCCTTCTTTTCTGTATTCCCACAATAATTACAAACACTGGTAACCATATTTCACTACCCCCGCATTCAGTACTAACATAATTTGTGACCCAACACCAGCCAAGTTGATTACAATGAGCAAAACACCGCGAAATAGCTAGCAAATCTAAGCAAAGCAGGAGCAAACTGTATTTACATAAACACACCCAGGATCTCTTCCTCCTCCCAGCTAGCTGACAGGAAAGCATTTTCATTCAGCCCCCGCTTACACCTGCATTGTCCATACTTACCATCTTACATTGTGCACACTCACAATCTTATGGAGACCATTAGGAACAAAAATGGAAGGAACAGTCAGAGGAACTCCCCACGAGAGGAAGGCACTGGGCTAGGCTTCCTAACCAGTTCCCCCATATCGCCATCCTGGTGTCCCCATCTTGGGCTGGTTTATCAACCTTTTATATACCTTTTTCCATTTCACCCACATACATCCAGGACGACATCTGATGAAGTCTCAGCCGCTATTTTGATTTGGAATTCTGGGAGACCAATTTTAGGGGTTTGATTGTCCATATTGATGTTCTGGTTGAACATAATCACATTTCTGACTGTTAACCCAACCATTTGTGTCAGTCCCTTTCTCAATAGTTTTGGTATCGGTTATCTCTCGTTGGAAAAAAGCCCCTAAGAGGCTACCATATGTTTGTGGCTTACCTATTTAGTGCACGATGCATTGCTAAACTATCACAAAATACATATTGCTAAATTTTATAACCTTGGGTCAGGCACATATCATTTCATAACCCTCGGTCAAGAACGTAATATTCATGCCAACTTATACAAACGACCAAATTCTAATAGGCCTCACTCTAAGCCCTGAACACTTAATGCTTAAAACCGAAAGCTAACCCTATTTTTAATATATTGAATTTTGTTCTGCTACTTGCTGTTACAGCTTCAATAACGTCCATTATTATTTCTATAAACATGCTTAGCAGATAGATTATAATCTACCCCAAGGTATAGACCCTTCAAGATTTGGTCAGGAGTCAATGGTCAACAGGACCTAGGACAGGATCAGGCCTTATAGCCAGATCCAACACTCACTCAATGCAAAGACCTCCATTGATATGAGTGGGTGTTGGTAATGAATTCTGTTATTTACCAGCAAGGCAGGGAGGGATAGCTCAGTGGTTTGGGCATGGCCTGCTAAACCCAGGGTTGTAAGCTCCATCCTTGAGAGGGCCACTTTGGGATTTGGGGCAAAATCAGTACTTGGTCCTGCTAGTGAAGGCAGGAGGCTGGACTCAATGACCTTTCAAGGTCTCTTCCAGTTCTAGGAGATAGGATAAGAGTTGTGTTGCTGGAATTTTACAGCCCCACATTTGAAAAACTAGATATCAGTACTATACTTTTCCTGGAATTTCATAGTAAAGTTAAAGGAGCATGTTGCTAAAATACCCAGCCTTACAATATAGACAAGTGAAGGTACTCACTGAAAGATCACTCAGAAGTAGGTTTCTAATTAGCTGCACCCAGGAAGGTTATATTTATAGGGTCAAATACTGAGGTTCGTACTCAGTAATTACTCTGGCAACACTCTCATTAACTTCCAGGGGGCTTCTAAGATTTGGCCCATAGGTAAGAAAAATAAATATTGCTGACCAGTGGCTAAGCAACCACAGTGAAAAATCACCTGATCTTAACCGGGGGCTTGTTTTCTCTAATGTCAGGGTTAGTAATTAATAATGAGATGGATATTAATTATATTTTAAAACAATGTGCTTGATGTACAAAAAGGTGGGGCAAACACACAAATGTTGAGCAGAGCTGACAATTTTATATAACCTTGCTTTAACCCTAAATCTATCCATTACCAGATTTAGCACGAGCAAGGAGACAATAAATCACTTATGAATAGCATTATCTTTGTTAGAGCTGCTGTACCGGAACCTCATGAGTCCAAAATACTAATTTACTGCAATGAAGGCCGATGTGTATCATTGGCATTTTTTAAATGAGGTTTGTACAACTTTTCTTCTTCTCACTATTGATTCTTCCTTCATCTGCTCAAAGTGGTGGTAAGTACCTGGTCATCTGAACAAAGAGGTACAGCTGTTTCACAGATGGAGCGTAATGCTATCTAAAAGGGAGAGAGATTCTTCTGAACTGGCTGTCTGGAGAACTTGGATCCAGTCTCTGCTCTGCTACGACTTGGGGAGTGAAGTTGGACAAGTAATTTAACCTCTTTGTGCATCAGTTTCTCCATTTGTAAAATGGGGATAGTTATAGTTACCTACCTCACTGGGGTCATTAATGTTTCTAAAGTACTTTGAAATCTTTGGCTTGGAAGTTCGAAGTATTCTCTGCTTATAAGAGTCAGCCAGTGAGAGAGGCATTCCCAGCAAGGTAGCATGGTCTCTGACCAACCCCCACTTTACTAATGGATTGCACAAACTAAATTCAGGAATTAC
The DNA here is from genome assembly GCF_027887155.1 of Malaclemys terrapin pileata. Lineage (NCBI taxonomy): Eukaryota > Metazoa > Chordata > Testudines > Emydidae > Malaclemys > Malaclemys terrapin. The sequence continues at coordinate 22,438,360 of NC_071505.1, read as the reverse complement.
TTTGTCTGCCACTGACTGCAGCCATCGCTGAAGCAGGAGTGAGCGTGTCTAGACTGGAAGCTAGCGAATCAGATGCTCCACTGTTTCAGAGTGGCAGCCTTGGGGGGCCTGAAGGGAATTATTTCTTGTCAGTCTGCCATGGGGAGCAGATGGGGGTGTGCGTGAGAATATGCAGGATAGCTAAGTGGCAGCAGGGGGAAGAAAGTATAGAAAAGGCTCAAAGGTACTAGGAGAGGACTGGGCCTTGTGGGAATTCACTGTAGCTTGGGGGAAACAACTAATTTGGAAGGTTCTGAAGGTTCCCTTTAGAGGAATAACAACTTGACATTTGCAGTATTAGGTAGAGGGAGGACTAAGGCAAATTGGAACTCTGATATTACTGCCATGGGAGAATGGTTAGTGGCAGTAAGCCAGGTGGTGTAGCCTGCAGAAAAGGAGTGTCCTCTTCCATCTTTTCATCACCCACCAATCACCCTCCTTCCCCTTCTTTCTTCCCTTCTCCTCAATCTCCCTCCCCATCCTTATCCCCTGCAGAATCCACTCCCTGCTCCCCGTCCGTCTTCACCTTTGACCACTAGTTCTCCCAGCTATCGATCCCACACCAACATTACCCACACATGCTTCCTAAATCTTACTCTATTTCCAGGTCTCCCAAGATGTTCAAGATCAATGATAATTAATGGGGTTCCATCCAGGACTGGGCCATGGGCTGTACCTAAGGGACAAAAAGTTGGGATGCAATGCAGGATAGGTCAGATCCCTTCTCGACACCAGCTAATGCTGGGGGGGGGGAGGGGTTTAACGATTTCTTATCTCTGATGCTTTCTACCGTATATTTATGGGGTTTTCTTTTGTCCTGTGATATTTTGCTGCTGTTGTTTCCCTGCAATTGTGGTTCCCTTTAGCTGGCAGGACTGATTTGTAGCAGAGAATTGGTTATGCTGTTGATTATCAGCACCCAAACTTTATGGTCCTGGTTTGAGCTTCATCTGAGTCTCCCAGGGAAGAGGGGTAATTAATAGTGTCTGTGTCTGTTCTAACATGAACTAGTTGGGAATTTTTTGACAGAATATTTTTTTCTTTGGAAAATGCCAATTTGTCGAAAAGGTTTTGCCAGTCCAGGTTGGAATTTCAGCAAAACCTGCTCCAGAGTGGGCATTAATCTGGTGGTTTGGACACACCCCTGGGCTGGAGCAAACCCAGGTTCAAGCTTCCGCTCTTCCTGAGTTGCAGCAATTACTTAATGTCCTGTATCCCAGGTGAGTATCCTTGCTACTGGGCTGCAGAGTCAGTCTCTCGTATTGGAGCTGGTCCACTTTGTATAAATCATTAAATATTCATTAGGCCAGAGAGAACGCACATTGACTCTGTAGTCCAGGGGCTAAGGCACTCATGTGGGAGACCCAGGCTCAAGACCCTGTTCTAAATCAGGTAGAGGCAGGACTTCAACCTGCAGCTTCCACATCCCAGGTTAGTAGCCTAACTTCCCTCTTGTTTTATCATTAACATTTTCAAAAGGCCTCATTTTCATTGTGATGTGGAATGAAATCTACCCCTCGAACTTTTTCACAAGACAGAATCATTGTTTTCTAGCCAGCCCTGCACCTCGCTGTCCATGGCCACAAAGAACTGGTCTAACAGCCTGGAACACCTGCATTGCATAGGGGTATTTGTCATTGCCCAGCCATGTTCCTGGTGTCTAGCTCTACACCACTTACAGGTTACCATATAGCTGGTTAAGCCAGTGTACTGGCTGCTTTGTGCCACTGGAGTGACCCCCAGGAGTGCACTGATATTATGGTGGAGGGTGCTATGGAAGTGCAGATTATAGAGAAGGAATATCCTAGTGAACGAACATTTTTATATAAGGGATCTTTTCTGCTTGGAGTCTCAGATTGGAGTTTGCCCAGTGGACAGGCTTTGTTGATTCTGTTGAGTGAGTTTGCAATTCTTGTTTGCACTTAATTGTCTTGCTAATTTATTTGTTTTCATTTGTCGGTTTCTTATTATTTGTATTTGGTTATTAATTGTAAGGTTTTGTGGTTTAGTTGTATTATAATAAAAGAGAAGCTCTGGAGTGGAATGCGGAAGCTCTTTAATAGTGCACAGCAACAGTGTATAACAGCTGAGGACAGGAAAATTTGAGTAGGCAAAATATAATTTCCCTATTTCAGCTAGGACATTAGGGTTGTAGCAACCCTATTTTATAACAAGTGCCATAGAATCTGTAACGGCACTTACTGACCCATGGCTTTATAGATCTATAAGACAGCACCTCCTGTAGCTGTCTGTTAGCACTGTGCTGGGTCCTTGGTTCAGTACTGGCTCAAAGAGAAGAGCATAACTAACTTGAAATTTCACTTGAGCTTTCTCATCCAAGCACCGATCTGGCAAGACGCTGCCTGGCTTATGAGATCTGACCAGATCACAGCTTGTCCTTGTTTACTTTCACTTCCCACACACACACACAGTACAGTCATTTAAGTAACTGAACTAGTTACAAATTGGCCCTGCAATTTCATGCATCTGTGAAAATGTATTACAGTACAATTCCCTGCATTTGTGCTAATGAAAAGGTTTGGCACTTTCTCTAGTAAGTCTTATGAGGATGAAGATTGAGAGGGATCACTGTAATTATTTCAAATGAGAATAATACATTTGATTTTTATCAAATTAAAATAAATAAACTCTCCATAGTGATTTGATCTTGTACTGGTCAATGTCCAGTGTGGCTGATTGGTATTTTGAAAATTACTATTCTTGGTAGGTTATAGAGAAATATTTTTAAAAGCATTCTCAAGCAAGCTGGAATTGTCAAAGTAAAAATATACATTTACATCTTGGTACTAGTCTTGAGAAATTTGAGTCTGAGGGGATTGTTATAATCTGCTGGAGAATCTCAGGCAGTAGGTGTATAAAAGCAATCTAATTGAAGTGTAATAGGCAAGTTTAATGAATATTTGCGCTGCTAATCAGGCACTTAAGTTTTGATTTATGACAAAGGGTATTGTGTGGCCCCCAAAGTTCACCTGTAGTCAGCAAAGGGATAGGGGCCATGTCATACTAGCAGTGTTACATAGTTACAAAACTGTGATGCCTTTGTTTTCCATGTACTTCACTTTTACATTTCTAAGAACTACACCTGTTTGCCAAGATGGCAGCCATGTTGTTCTCAGAGTTGCTCCATGCAGGTGCAGAGGAGACATATACACTGTGCTCACTATACAAATCTGACTTTCTACTTTTACGTATGCTAAACTGGAAGTCATTTTACAGTGAAAGTATATAGTTATTCTTTCGATCTGGAAAACAAAACACTCTTATCCACAGATCAGGCCGGAAGGGTCTGAGAAATATAAAAGTTAGGCTAAAACTGGCCTTGTGAAATTCAGATACATCATAAACTCCAATAGTGCATCTCAAGTTGTCCAGTGGAGTAGGATGCACAGCCAGAAAACTCATTGTTGTGAGAACCACTGGGAACCCTGCATTAGTGCATGTCCCTAATTATGGATCTGTATGCAGGAGATAGGTGGTCAGGCAGCTGAAGGCTTTCTGTTGAGCAAACTGCTCACCGCTAGTAAAAGCTCATTTTGCTCCTATGCTCTCCTATTTTTATGGAAGCAGAGAAATGGAGCAGTTTGATAACAGCAGCAGATTTACACACCTGGATTTTGCAGCACAGGCTGCCCTCTGTAGGCTGGATCCTGTCAACCCACATGGAGGTTGGTGAACCACAGGAAACACATAGCCACATCCTAGGGATCTCAGGCACCTCCAGTGCCAGCAGAATAGCTTTTTCACGTTGTACTGCCATTGGCCAAGCAAGTGCTGTGGTTCTTTTAGTTTCTTTTGCAGGGAGCTGTGGCAAGCAGCAAGAAAGTTTGCTATCTTACTTAATCACGCTAACTTTTAACTCTCTTCTAGTTTTTGGTGCAGAGTTGCTCCATGGGAATTGGGCACATGTGTTTGGGCTGAGATTCCTGAAAGATGGGATTGCCTGCATGCTGTTTGTGACCACCTCTCATCAAGGATTAGTATATATAAGGCAAATAAACAATTTACACAGACAAAATACCCACACTCCATGTCACTTGATTTCTCCTTGAATAGGAAACTGACCTTCAAGGCCCTGAAATCTGCTGCCATTTGATATGGGGCAACACTGTAATAGATCATGCATTATAGTGTTTGTCAGGGATAATAGGCATATATATATATATATATATATAGTGATACATACCATGGAAATGCCTATAGATAATTCTTTAGTCAAATCCTGTTCTTATCTTTTCTTTCTGTAGTGGACTTTCATTTTCACCATAGAACTTTTGCTTTACAATCATCAGTTACTATATTAAAAGACTGAACCCTGTGATCATTTCATCAGTAAGGGAGACAGCAAATGCCTAAAGAAGAGGATCTGCATGTAGTTGGCTGATTTGTATTGGGCCAAACAGGAAACCTAACCTAGACAATATGTTTATAGCATGAGCTAGTTTCAGGATTTTTCCCCCCACAGCTCTATCTGCTATACATCTTTGTAATTTGCCTAACATACAGACTCAACCACACATAATTCTTTCATTAAGTGCCTCTCAGATATAAATATTTCAGTGAGAAATATAGAGGAGGGGAAAATAATTTTGCAAGAAAACAAGCTTACTGCTGTTTTTCTTGGTGAGATTTACGAGACCGCAGACCCTCTTGAATGGCTTTCTAACCAAACCTGCAATTGGTTGTTTGCCCAGAAGCCAACACACAATAGCTATCAAATATCTACCACAAATTAGTACATTGTTCAATTTTCATTCTAAGTCCCTGACAGTCTGGATCAAGCAGCTCAGTAACTATTAACATCATTTGTGGTTTGCTAATGCAAACCAGAGAGATACGGCTAGATGACTCTGTCTGCTCTACACAGAAGTTTGATTTGTTTACAGCCTTAAGGCAGATGGAACTGGGCAATAGCTAATCCCTTTTCTGAGATTAGGGAAGTACAGAAGATATTATCCTCTGAAAATATATTGAGTTAATTTGCAAATAACAACCCAAATACTGCAAGATTTATTTTCTAAAGCTTATTGTTTTAAACACATCCGGTCCCTTTAAAACTACAAATCCTATGCAGTGATGCTTACTGGCCTTTGACGTAGCAATATGTATTAGTGAATTGTATAGTAATGTAGATTTAATAGACCACATACCTTCTTAGGCGATGTAGCAAATTTTGTTATTGAGAATTATAAATATATTATATGGATACACCCAAAAAAGCTCTGTTACAGCTGTCTTGTATCACTAATATGGTCCATCAGATGAATGTGACCGTATGGTACAGACATTGCACTGAATCTCAGATAAAATAAAACTAGGTTGCCTTGAATTCAGAAAAGAGCATTGCTATTTTTCATGTAAGATGGTGAATTGCTATTTTTCTTTATCATTATAAACCTGATGGATGTTTTAACTGGCAATCACATATGGTGAGCGAGGGACTTTGTTCCCACATAACTTAGGCAACGTTCAAAGGCCTGGAGGCTCTTGCTTGCACCACTCTTGCTCCTGACCCAGGAGAGAGTACAGGCAAGCAATCTGGTCATCACGGTCAATTACTTTAGCAGTATGTTATCAAACATGATAAACTGTGAAGATAACATCCAGTTTCATTGAAGCTTTTCAAAAATAGGAGAATGTTTTTAAAAATATTTCCATTTAACCTAGATAAAATAGCAATACATTAAATGGCCTGATTGCTAGAGATGCTGGGCAACTTAACTCCAACTAAAGTCAATCGAAACTGCAGGTGATCATTGTTTTTGAAAGCCAGGCCTCTAATGCTCAATAAGACCAACTAACTCCCAAGTAATTCACTATGCAGAAAAAATCCCATGAGTTGGACTGGAAACTCCAAAGGTTCCTTTCACAGCCTGGGATGGTGGGGTAGATCCCCTCCACACACACAAAGAATGAAAAGTAACCAACCCCAGAGCGCTCCCATTGACCTCAGTGGGAAAAGAATCAGTCCTTGCAGATGCAGCATGGAGAAAAATTCCCTTCTCACCCACAGATGTGGTCCCTTCCCTTCCAGGTCAGGACTCAGGTCTGTTGGCTCAGGGCTCTGTGGGACAGTTTGCAGGGCTGTAGCCGGCCTGTAGAATAAAGAACTAATTTTAAAAATAATAAGAGATAATGAATCGTATGTATTACTGAGAAGGATACACATAAACACACATTTCATTTGCTTATTTTATTTCTCTTTAAATTTTGCCAGGCCTACAGGTACCATTAGAGTATTGCTTTGTATAGTATCGATCTGAAAGTATTTTTAATAAATGTCTTTGAACAGTGGAATACTCATAAAGTTTTGAGTCGTGGGCTAGGAAACACACTGGCGTGACCTACTTGTAATAGTGCTTGTCACCCATCTTTTAGCTTTAAATCGATTTCTCATTTTTTAAAAGCTTCTCTGTCAGACTCTGAAAGTGAAATGTAACTGCCATTGTGTTAGTCTCTATGGGCCAATTCAGGAAAGCACTTAAGCATGTGTTTTAGCACCCTTTTTGAACAGGACTGCCCTCTTGAGTTCTCATTCCCTCTTGACAGAGCAGTGTATCTGCACACACACTCATGATGCTCACGTACCATTAAAGAGGAAATCCAAGTCTTGCATTCAAACTAGGATTGACTTGCTTTTATTATGAAACTCCTAGCAAATATTTCCTCAGGTAGACTGTCGGTCCTTCATCAGTTAAAACTGAGCCGATCACAACACGTCTTCCAATCTTCTCTCGCCCTGGCCATCCTTCGCCATGTTTGTCCATATCTTCTCGTTAAGAAATCATCCCACCTCTTTGGAGGCCGACCCGTGGCCGTTTCAGTTCTCGCGGATACCACTCAGATATAGCTGCAGTCCATCTGTCGTCACTGAGTCGGGCCACATGTCCCGCCCACCGCATTTTGCTGAGCCTGCTTTCGACAACAACATCTCGGACTCCAGATTGCTGCCTAATTATTTCATTGGGGACGCGATCGCGGAGCGAAATGCCCAAAAAATGTTCCTTCCATTGCCCTCTGTGTGACAGACACTTGATGTTCTTCAGTCTTCGTCAGCGACCATGTTTTGCTGCCATATAGCATTGCTGGAAGCACGGTCGAGTTAAAAAGATTCGCACGAGTTGTTTTGCTGATCTTTCCTTGGAGGATGTCCCTGATGTTGCTGAATGCGCACCATCCAGCTTTTTTTCTGCGCGACAGTTCGTCTTTCTGATTGTGGCGCATGTTGACTTCCTGGCCCAAATAAACGTATTTGTCGACCTCTTGGGTCTGCTCTCCTCCAAGAGTTATTTGGGCTCTTGGCAGAACATCCGATCTCATATATTTTTGTTTTTGACTGATTCATTTTTAATCTGACTTGACTACTTTTTGCGTTCAGTTCTTTAAGCATTCTCTCAAGCTGGACTGTATTTTCAGTTATCAGCACTATATCATCTGCAAACCTGAGATGGTTTAGCCGCTCGCCGTTGATATTAATCCCGCCTTTCAGGTCTGCTCGTCAAAAGACCAATTCAAGTCATGCTGTGAATTTAATTTTGGTGAAACTGTATCTCCTTGTTTCACACCTTTCTCGATGGGGATTCGGAGGAGAGTATCGAACAGCGATATATCCGTGCTGCAGCCAGAGTTCGCTTCCTTTCATAATGTGATATATTTTGTGCTGATGCCTTGTTCTGAAAGTGCTTCAAGAACGGCGTTAGGCTCCATGCTATCAAACGCCTTCTCATAGTCTACAAAGGCAATGCATAAAGGGAACTTGTATTCCCTCGAACGCTCTATTAGTTGGTTTAGAGTGAAGATGTGGTCTATTGTGCTGTAATTTCTTCGAAAACTGGCCTGTTCTCTAGGTTGCTGTTCATCCAGGTTTCGCGACAGTCAATTTGTTATTATTTTGGTGCATAACTTGTAGACATGCGAAAGCAGGCAGATCGGGCAATAGTTCTTTAGATTTTCTTGATCGCCTTTCTTATGCAGCAAGATGGTATTGGACTGTTTCCAAGTGGACGGTATCTTCTGGATTTCCAGGTAACGGCTGAACCTTTGGGCGAGAGCTTTCCAGAGTTCCTGACCTCCCGCCTTAAACACTTCTGCTGTCAGACTGTCCTTGCCTGGAGCCTTCCCCTCTTTCATTTGATGGACTGCATGACGGACTTCGCTGATGAGAACCGGGAGTACGTGTTCATCGGTTTGTTGCAATGATGGCATTGGGACGTCTATACAGGATGCAAAGAGCTGGGTATAGAAATCCCTGCAGATTGCCTCCATCACTGTTCGATCGGTTACTGATTCTCCATCCTTGTTCTTCAAAGCCGATAATGATGACCTATACAATGCCAGTTCCCGTTTGCATTTTTTGAAACTTTTACGATCTTCAGCAGCCTTTAGGAGCTTTTCGGTTCGAAAATTCTTGAAGTCTTCCTTCAGCTTCATTTGTATGAGCTTGCAGAGAAGGGAGTACTCAAGCCTGTCACTGTCATTTCTTTTCATTTTCCTCCTCTTCTCCAATAAGGTCTTTGTATTCTCCGAGATTCTTCCACCAGCTCTTTTTGGTCTTTCACGCTCAGCTGATTTCACACACCATTCCAGCATAATGTTCCCAAGTTGGAATACCTTGCTCATTAACCCAGAGAGAACCTTTCGCACCCTGCTTTGCAGGGGTGTGAGTGACCACACAAAGTGTAAGGTAGCAGGAAATTGGGCCCTTTCAGCTCATACTTTCCAAAACTCCAGATCTAATAAAGTTGTCCTTAGAATTATATCTCATTCCATTCAGCGCTTTCAAAAAGACTGAGCAATGATCACTCACAGTATTGACAAACATGTTTCGGAAAATCAAATCAATACGTGATTTAGTGACATTCAATTACATATATTTCATTTGTAAATTGTTCACTGTAGATTTTATTTACCTTATTATGAAAGACCTCAGCTTTATAGAAAATCAATTCTCTGTCATTTAAATGTTTTCTTATAGCTGAGCTGGGTCTGCATTTATTTTTTGTAGTGCCCCTAGTATTAAGGAGGTATATTAGACATATCTGTCAAGAATGTACTGTTATTTTGCTGTAGGGATTCTAGACATTTACTGAAATTATTGTTAAAATGAGTGTTTTAAACTTGTGTAATTTATGTATCCAGAGGGACAGATTAATAGTAGCTGCCTATATAATATGAAACTCCAATTAAAATAAAAATTAATTTAGCAAAGTTGTCACATGCAAGAATTAGCTTGACTATTAGAAACAGACTCTGGGCCAACTTTTTCCTTTCAGTTATATTGGTGGAAACCCACATAAACTCATTTGAAGTCAGTGGAATTGCTATGGAATTGCTATGAATTGCTGGCTGTATTTTAAAGAAGCCTTATTGAGGGCGCAGGAAGAAATCATCCCGAAATGCAGAAAGAATAGCAAATATGGCAGGCGACCAGCTTGGCTTACCAGTGAAATCTTCAGTCAGCTTAAAGTCAAAAAGGAATCTTACAAAAAGTGGAAATTTGGACAGATGACAAGTGAGGAGTATAAAAATATTGCTAGAGCATGCAGGGGTGTAATCAGGAAGGCCAAAGCACAACTGGAGTTGCAGCTAGCAAGGGATATGAAGGGTAACAAGAAGGGTTTCTACAGGTATGTTAGCAACAAGAAGAAAGTCAGGGAAAGTGTGGGACCCTTACTGAATGGGGAAGCCAACATAGTGACAGATGATGTGGAAAAAGCTGAAGTACTTCATGCTTTTTTTGCCTCGGTCTTCAAAGACAAGGTCAGCTCCCAGACTGCTGCACTGGGAAACACAGCATGGGGAGTAGGTGAGCAGCCCTCAGTGGTGAAAGAACAGGTTAAGGGCTATTTAGAAAAGCTGCACATGCACAAGTCCAGGGGTCCAGATCTAATGCATCCAAGGGTGCTGAGGGAGTTGGCTGATGTGATTGCAGAGTCATTGGCTATTATCTTTGAAAATTCATGGCAATCAGGGGAAGTCCCAGATGCAGGACCGGCTCTAGGCACCAGCAAAGCAAACAATCTGCTTGGGGCGGCCGATTTGCAAGGGGCGCAAGAATCCAGCATGGGAGCTGAGAACCAACAGGGGGCCCTGGGAGCTGTAGTTCCTTGGTTAGCTCCCTGCCCATAGAGCCAGCCCCGGAGCAGGTAAAGAACTACATTTCCCAGCATTCCCTTGGCCACTAGCAACAAGAAAGGGTGGGGGAAGGTGTATGGAACTGAAATCTGCAGCTTGCTGTGAATGGTAGGAACAGAGCCAGCTCTAGGTTTTTTGCCGCCCCCCCCCCACCCCTGTATTGCCCCAGCCCTGGGCTCTTCCCCACCCCACACCCCCTGCTGCCCCAACTCTGGCCCCCACCTGCACTCCCCTGTCGCCCCAGCCCTGGGCTCTCCCTTTCCCCACTCCCCCACATCCCCAGCTGCCCCAGCTCTGGCCCCCATCCGCACCCCCTGCCGCCCCAGCCCTGGGCTCTCCCACAAAGAAGGAATTGGGGGGACTAAATGGACGGTGCACCTCTCTATCTGAAGCCTAGCAAGGGAGGTATGTGGATCCCCCTAGAATTTAAAATGAAAAGTAAGGGAGGGGAGGCTCTGGATCTGGGCAGCTTTAGATACAGTACCAGGCACTTAGGAGGATTTCCACTTCTGAGCCATGGAAGCAGAAATTGACTTTTCCTTTCCAGATATAGCTAATATTCAGAAAGGGAATCTAGCACCTGCCTTCCAGATTTGAACACCCTCAAAATCCAGGAATGCTCAAACTCAATTTGGGCAGCTGTTACTTCATTTCCCCCAAATCAAATATACTGATCCACTGTAACTTGCTGTAGAAAAAGTAGAATAAATTGAGCAAGAAATGCTTCCCAGTGGTTATTAGGACTGGAATTGCTATTTTCAACAGCCATTGCTTTTTTTTTTTTATTTAAGTTTTAGTTTTATTTGTTTAAAAGGAAGACCGTGATAGTGCATTCCCCATAGAAACAAAGAATGGAACAAAAGAATAATAAAGGCACCTCAACTTTTTCTCATTTATGTAGGACAGTCTTATAATATGCATCCAGATATCCTCCAATCACACAAGCTGAAAATTGTTCCACTTTACTGCAGTTCTGTAACCATATGGGAACCAATCCTGGCTGTGTTCTGTGCACATCCAAAATTCCTGCTGAATGACCCGCCCTGGGAGCGAGTTACCAGTGACCCAGGGCTGGGGCGGCAGGAGGGTGCAGTTGGGGGGTGGAGGGGGAGAGCCCAGGGCTGGGGTGGGGGGCAGCCAAAAATGTTTTTGCTTGGGGCAGCAAAAAACCTAGAGCCAGCCCTGCCCAGACGATTGGAAAAAGGCAAATATAGTGCCCATATTTAAAAAAGAGAACCCGGGAAACTACAGACCAGTTGGCCTCACTTCAGTCCATGGCAAAATCACGGAGCAGGTCCTCAAGGAAACCATTTTGAAGCACTTGGAGGAGAGGAAGGTGATCAGGAACAGGCAACATGGATTCACCAAGGGCAAGTCATACCTGACCAACCTGATTGCCTTCTATGATGAGATAACTGGCTCCATGGATATGGGGATAGCAGTGGATGTGATATATCTTGACTTTAGCAAAGCTTTTGATATGGTCTCCCACAGTATTCTTGCCAGCAAGTTAAAAAAGTATGGGCTGGATGAATGGACTATAAGGTGAATAGAAAGCTGGCTAGATTGTCGGGCTCAATGGATAGTGATAAATGGCTCTACATCTAGTTGGCAGTCGGTATCAAGCGGAGTGCCCCAGGGGTCAGTCCTGGGGCTGGTTTTGTTCAACATTTTAATTAATGATCTCGATGATGGGATTAATTGCACCCTCAGCAAGTTCGCAGATGACACTAAGCTGGGGGCCGGGGGGAGGTAGATACGATGGAGGGGAGGGATAGGGTCCAAAGTGACCTAGACAAATTGGAGAATTGGGCCAAAAGAAATCTGATGAGGTTCAACAAGGACAAGTGCAGAGTCCTGCTCTTAGGAAGGAATAATCCCATTCACCGCTATAGGCTGGGGACCGACTGGCTAAGCAGCAGTTCTGCAGAAAAGGACCTGGGGATTACAATGGATGAGAAGCTGGATATGAGTCAACAGTGTGCCCTTGTTGCCAAGAAGGCCAATGGCATATTAGTAGGAGCATTGCCAACAGATCAAGGGAAGTGATTATTCCCCTCTATTCGGCACTGGTGAGGCACACCTGGAGTATTGTATCCAGTTTTGGTCCCCCCACTACAGAAAGGATGTGGACAAATTGGAGAGAGTCCAGTGGAGGGCAACAAAAATGATTAGGGCGCTGGGGCACATGACTTACGAGGAGAGGCTGAGGGAACTGTGGTTATTTAGTCTGCAGAAGAGAAGAGTGAGGGGAGATTTAATAGCAGCCTCAATTACCTGAAGGGGGTGTTCCAGAGAGGATGGAGCTCAGCTGTTCTCAGCGATGGCAGATGACAGAACAAGAAGCAATGGTCTCAAGTTGCAATGGAGGAGGTCTAGGTTGGATATTAGAAAACACTATTTTTCTAGGAGGGTGCTGAAGCACTGGAATGGGTTATCTAGGGAGGTGGTGGAATCTCCATCCTTAGAGGTTTTTAAGGCCTGGCTTGACAAAGCCCTGGCTGGGATGATTTATTTGGTGTTGGTCCTGCTTTGAGCAGGGGGTTGGACTAGATGACCTCCTGAGGTCTCTTCCAACCCTAATATTCTATGATTCTATGAATTACATGGGGTAAATCAGAGAAGACTATGGACCACAGATAAATGAAATTTTGATTTAAATTTTGCAAAATCATAGCAAAACAAGGGGTAACATTTTCCAAAGCACCAAAGTGACTTAGGAGCTTAATGGGACTTAGGTTCCTACGGGCCAGATTTTTAAAAGCTTTAAAGGACTTATCCTGCTAATGGTAGCTGTGGAGTATCTAACTGGGCTTTGTTACAATAAATAGCTTATCAATAGAGGGCATTACAGTATGATAGCATGCTTATGTATAGGGTAGTGTCCAGGAACTTGGAGAACTCTACTTACAGGAAGTGCTTATGGGACTGAGATATGTGGAGGAAGAAGTAAAGTCTGAACATTGTACTGTCTTGGTTCTCTCTCCACTTATGCCTGAATACTGAACCGGCTTCCTAGCAGCTCAGTGAAGAACATGAACTAGCTAGTTTCTACATGGCCTGAGTGTACTATCCTCTAGATGATTGTTGTGCAAAGCCTTGGCATCTCATAGTTCGGTTTCTTTTTCTGTAACATTGGCTTTTGGACAAATATCTTTGAAGGTACCTACAGCTCCCAGTGGAGTCAACGCATGAGAGATTAGCTCTTGCCTCTGTAAAACAAGAACGCTTGAGCAATTTGGACTAAAACTTTATTCTGGTGCAGAAACAGAATCAATTAGGAGCATTTTCTAAAAGCGATATTTTTAAGCTTGTTGTTAATTAGTGTTGTGTCTGAACCCTGAAATTAACATGCATCATCTTTATTGCCATTATTTGTAAGTTTGCAATTTGCATCTGTGGATTTGATCAGAATGTTGACTAGGATTAATACAGCCTTTCTTTGTGTGGATAAATAACAAAACAGGATGAAACAGGATGTAACAGGAAAAACTGGCCTCCATAACACTGTAACATTTTCTTCTATTTCCAACACACTGAAATTGATATAGAAAGGGGTGTAAATGACATGGTTTCTCCTAATACAAAAGCACTGTTCATTTCTTCTTGCACCAAAGCATTATAGTCGAGGTGCTATACCACAGAAGGCAGGACTGACTGCATTGTGGCTTACATCTGTGCTCTTTTTTCTCCCTTGTTCAATTACAGATGCAGTTCCTGGGTAAGGCAAAGTACTGATAACATTTTAAGATGATGATACGTTTATTTGCATGATTGTTATGGGATCTCTGTAATGCAAGACATGCAAAGTGTGATATCAATGCTTAAATAGCAAGGTGGTAGGCAGCTCAGAAATACCTGAGACATGATTCTATCCTTGAGCAAAGAACGAACAGGTTTTGAGTCTTCATGAAACATAACATCATTGTCCTCAGCCTCCCGTGTTCTGCCCCAAAATAAGACTTGCCGCCCATTTGTACTAACTGCAGACAAAGGGAAACACCTGCACATTCACATTAAATACTTCCCCCGTCTGTATGATGTTCAGATCAGCATTCTTTCTCATTTGAAGCTGAAACACTCAGAAATGGCCCCCAGATACTGCTTTTGGGCAGAGAGCTCATATGGGACAGGATTCTCTGTTGCAGAGAATGTGCAACACCTCTATGGTCCCCTTCATTCCAGCCCCCCCTCCTCCTGCATGAGCATAGAAATCACACTGATTCTGTTGCTAGGGGCCCTTCACAACACAGAGGATGACACGGGATTTGGCCTTACTATTCCCTAGTCTGGTGAGGTAAGCCTAGAGGCATTTTTCCTGGCTATTTGCTCAGTGAAAATGAAAGAGTAAGATATTATTATTCTTTAGCGAGAATGTCTATAGGTTCCAATCATGGATCAGGGCCCTCTTGTGCTAGGCTCTGTACATAAACACAATGAAAAGATGGTCCCTGCCACAAGGGGTTTACAATTTAAAAGACGGTAGCATTGTAAAAATGTCGGAAATTTGGTGTAAAAGATATTGGCCCAGATTCTGGTCCCTGTTGGGGGACAGGGTGTTAGGAGGAGATTTTACGCAGCTTTGGAGGTGTAACGATCAGCATATGTGGGCTTATGCTGCCCCTTGTTAGATCCCCTAGAGCAGAGGCATGCCAGAGATGAGCCCTTAGGGCTGGTCTAATTTAATTGGCTCTTGGAGCTGGTTCAGAACTTCGGAGTTGCAAAGGCAGCAAGAAGCTGACTCCCATCTCAGCCGTGCCTACACTTAACCTGTTACAGCTGCAGCACTGCAGCTGTGCTGCTGTAGCACTTCAGTTTCCTTCTGCGGCTATGTCTATGCTTAAAATGCTACAACAGCACAGTGTGGGGGCTCACTACAGCATCAGGAGGGATTCTCCCGTCGGTCTACATAAACCCCCTCCCCGAAAGATGGTAGCTCGCATAGGTGCTGACTTTTGTTTTTGTAGGCGGGTGCTTTTAAAGGGGTATGTGTGTCTGGGGTGGTGGACGCTCTGCCAGTTTCGGGGGGAAGCTATTTTCAGCATATTTATACACTTCTTTCATATTCTAGTTATTGAATGTGTCTATCATTGGTATCTTTACTATTTTAATAATGATTAAATTGTTATGAAGCACATCATTACCTTATCATGAATTACAGTATATTAAAATAATTGCAATCCCCCTACAAACTATCTTCACTAACGTCCCAGTTTAACGAGATTATGTTTCACTGTAGCTTTCTGGAGGAAACTCTCAGCAATCTTAATTACCTCTAGTTCCTTGGTAGGGTCTTGCTGCACGTTAAGGACAGCGACATTATTCAGTTGCATCTGTCCCAGGGGCGTAGCCAGGTGGAGGGAACAGGGGGAGCGGAAAATAAAAAGGCGCCACCTGCTGCGGCACTTTTACTGACAGGGTGGCGCTCTGGATCCTTCACTAGCAGGACCAAGTACTGATGTTGCCCCAGACCCCTAAGTGGCCCCCTCAAGGATTGAACTCAGAACTCTGGGTTTAGCAGGCCAATGCGCAAACCACTGAGCTATCCCTCCATAATTTTGTCCCAGCTGAAAATTTTGCCACCTCACTGTTTACCCTTTTTGCAGATCATTTATGAATATGTTGAACAGAACTGGTCCTAGTACAAGCAGGGCCGGCTCCAGGCACCAGGCTCCTAAGCACATGCTTGGGGCGGCACCTGGTAAGGGGCGGCGCGGCATTCCGCGGGAGGGGGGGGCACTCCGGCGGCGCGGCGCTGGGGGGGCGGGCTCCGGTTGCGCAGGGCTCGGCGAGGGGGCGGCGCGGGCGTGGCACTGGAAGGGGGTTCCGGCGGCGCTCGGCGGGGGCGGGCTCCGGCGGCGCGGCGCTCGGCGAGGGGGGGCAGCGTGGAGCTCAGCGCTCGGGGGGGGTTCCGGCATGCGGTGCTCGGTGGGGGTGCGGCGCGGGCGCGGCGCAGGAGGGGGGGTCCGGCGGCACTTGGCAGGGGGCGGGCTCCGGCGGCGCGGCGTTCGGCGGGGGAGGCGTTGCGGGGCTCGGCGCTCAGGGGGGGTTCCAGCGGCGCTCGGCACAGGGGGTGGGTGGGCTCCGGTGCGCGGCAGGGGGCAGCGCGGGGGGCGGCGCTCTGGGGGGGGGGTCCGGCGGCGCTTGGCGGGCGGTTGGCGTGGCGCTCGGCTGGGGGGGGGGCGGCGCTTTTTTTTGCTGCTTGGGGCAGCAAAAAAGCTAGAGCCAGCCCTGAGTACAAGCCCCTGGTGGCCACCACTATTTACTTCTCTCCATTCTGAAAATGGGCCATTTATTACTACCCTTTGTTTCCTATCTTTTGACTGGAGTGCCTGGCAATGCTTTCAGGATCATCTAAGGATCTAATTTAATTTAATGACAAGCCTTTTCTGATCTTAATCACCCTGCCTCTGTTTATAAACAAACTCCCTGCCCCAAGGGCAGAAGATTTTAGCAGCACAGAACTCATCACATTCCACACTCAAGCTCTGGCTCCTCGGTGCTGAGCACCCTCCATTTTTTACTTTTTCCTGGTGCTTGAGCCCTGGAGCATCCACAGAGTCGGTGCCTATCGTAGGTAGGTTGATGAAAAAATTCTTCCATTGACCTAGCACTGCCTACCAGGTCCGCCCAGAGGATGCAGGGGCCTGGGGCAAAGCAATTTTGGGGGCCCCTTCCATAAAAAAAAGTTGCAATACTATAGAATACTATATTCTTGTGGGAGCCCCTGTGGGGCCCAGGGCCTGGGGCAAATTGCCCCACTTGCCCCCCTACACAGGGGCTTAGCTTGGCTTAACTGTGTCACTCAGGGGCGTGGATTTTTTACATCCCTGAGCAATGTAGCAGGGTTGACGTAACTTTTTAGAGTAGATCTGGCCTCACCAGGCTCTGTGTATGTGTGTTGCATCTTCAGAGGGCTGGAAAATCTGGCCCGTAGTGAAGGCTTTTTGTTGTTTTAAACACCTCTATTTTTTCCTCCATTTTCTTATACATTCCTTGCCAGATGCTGCCTGTGCTGCTCAGAGCTGCTCTGCTGGCCATAGGGGCCCCTGAACATCAGGCTGCAATGAATTCCAGCCCGCTGGTGTCTCTCACCACTCCAATGTCTCTGCCCCACATTCTCTGAGCAGGTGCTGGTTCCTCTGACGCCCGGCATTCCACTAGGACTAAAACCACCATCAGAACATGGGCATAGACATTCAGAGCCAGCATCTCTACTCAGGTTACAGATTTCAGAGAGACACTAGTGCTTGAATGCTCCTGTATCGATGCACTGGATGAATTTAGAAATACTTTCCATGATTACAGGACATTCTGCAGAGCAAAAGGGAGACACTAATGCAATACTTCAATTTTTAAAAGCTTTTCAATGAAGGACTCTGAAGCTCTTTTAAAATATAAAGCTGTTCAAAACTTTGTTAGTCATTTCCAAAATTTTTAGTACTTTGAAAAAAATGTAGTTCATCCATTATTTCTGCTGTCCTTGTAGTTATTATGAAAAGGCTAGTGTCTCTATAATTAAAAGCTACAGAAAAAAATCCATTATATTCCTGATTTTGACCTCACCAACTTTTCAGAACTGTGTGTGCATATTTGCACACCTAATGTGAGCATGCAGTTTCTGTTTGCACATGCAATTACAATTAATGTACATGCAAATGTCCAGTGAACATATTGCTCTGTGTGATCCACGATGGATGTAGTTTAAGATGTCTGCAGCCATGGGAAAACCCCCAAAGGGCACTGGGTTTAAGCCACAGCTAACAGAATTGGCAAGTTATAATAAAATAAGAATAATGATCATTAATAATTACAAGCTCTTACGTAGCACTTTGCATCTGCATATCTCAAAGCACTTGGCAAACCAAGATATCATTATACGTATTTTATATATGGGGAAACTGAGGCACAGCAAGGTGAATGCAGATAGGATTTAGTATATGGAGTCTGAATAACTGGGGAGAATACAAGGGCGGGGTTAAGGATATTTCTGCATTCCTTAATTGTACATTTGCACACTGTCCAATGAGTTTAATTTAAAGGAAAATTAACTTTGAATTTCCTGACTTTCAAAAATTTGTGCTTTTTCAAAGCTACATTACTTTATTAAGGGGGTTTTGATACATATTTAGGACCTGACCTCCACTTCAATGACATTTTTTGTCTGGGAGATTTTAATCATTGCTTGCATTCATCTTACTCATTTTTTACCTTTGATTCAGTTTCACCACAGTTGGCAGGAATCTGTGGCCCATACATTGAAGCAGACAAGGGTATGTACAAACAAATTCCCATTGTAATGTAAAAGGTGAATGGAAAGACTTGTACAACTATGATGATGTGCAATGTTTGAGAACAGCTGCATGTAGTTAAGCAATAGAAATGCAATGAGAACTTATAGTCTTTTATTTAGTCAAGTAATTCAATATGTCCTGTCTTATTCACTGGCGTGTTAAGAATGCAGAACAACAAACCATTCTCATTTGTTTTCCCTGGTGGGAGGAACTGATAAAAGAAATCAACCAAAATGACTCGCTACTAGTCGATTGGGCTGTAACCCCTTCCAAAAATCATGTTCATGTTTTTATAGGAAAGAAAAAATAAGGGCCTGATTCTCTCCCCACCACCCCAGCCTATGTACTCACCCTGCCTGAGCTGACAGAGGTGTCAGCTGCCCATACTGCACATTCCCGGTTTCCCAGGACCCTGTGGAAGTCTCCATAGTGGCCTTTGTCTGCATGTGGGAAAGGGCAGATGTGAGGTGTGCATCATGCCCTACACAACTTGAGGAGCTTCTCCATGCTGTGAGGAAGCCTCTGGAAGCATTACGGAGCATGCTGTCAGCAACCCGGAGGTAGGGCCAGAGAACTAAGGTCATCTTCCTTGCCTGTTGATTTGATCATAACACTTCCCTCTTTGAATCCCTCCACTCACTTCCCGCTATCATATCAGATTTAATCTTTTTGTCCCCATCTTCAAAGCTCTACATTACTCGGCCTCTTCCTATTGCATCACCCACAATGAGCTTTGTGTTGCCACCTCTTCTCCACCAATGCTCAGCCCAGCCGTGTGTTTGTCAGCTTCCCACACATTAGTGTCTGTGCCTGTTTCATGGGCTGGCTCCAGCTTTTTTGCCGCCCCAAGCAGCGAAGCGGGAAAAAAAAAAAGATGAAGTGGATCGGCGGCACTTCGGCGGCAGCTCAATCGCGCCACTTCATTCTTCGGCGGCAGGTCCTTCGCTCCCTCTCTTCCTCTTTGGCGGCACTTTGGCGGCAGCTCAAAGAGGAAGAGAGGGACTGAGGGACCCGCCCCCAAATTGCCGCTGAAGACCCGGACGTGCCGCCCCTTTCCATTGGCCGCCCCAAGCAGCTGCTTCCTTCGCTGGTGCCTGGAGCCGACTCTGCTTAAAGCCCACTCCTCTGATACGGCCAACAGTGGGTTTAGATGATTTGTATAAAGACTTCCCTATTTGTTTGCCCCTTTAATGTAATCTCTGTCTACTCATCTGTTTGTCCTTAGTCTGTGAACTCCTCAAGACAGAGATCATCCTTTCCTGAATGTCTGGAAAGTGCTTAGCACATGATGAGTGTCACCATAAATAAATATCCAATAACAGGCCTCCATGTGGATGGCTCTATGTGACTGACCAGATCTCAGTGACTCTGAGCAGATCTCTGGGGAAGTTTTTATGGGCAGGAGCAGATTTACCATGAAACAAATCATGTGGTGGCACGGGGTCCCCCAAAATGCAGGACAAATATCTGACAACCTGCCCCTGAGTCCTGGCTGGCAGTGCAGCAGGGCTCAGGCAGGCAGGCTGCCTGCATGCCATGCCTGGTGGCCCCACGCCACTACCGGAAGGAGCCGGCTGCTGGCACATTTCTGCGTGCCCCTGGAGGAGGCGGGGAGGCAGCTCTGCGCGCTGCCCCCGTCCCGGGCAGCGTACAGAGACCTGCTAACCCCCACCCCCCCAAAGGTTGCGCAGAGATGTGGCAGCAGCAGGGCTAAGGTGGCTCCCTGCCTGCTCTGCCTCCCTCCCTCTGCGCCACTTCTCTCCTGGAAGTGGCCGGCATGTCCCTGCAGCCCTGGGGGGGAAGAGTGTCTCTGCATGCTGTCCATACCCTGAGCACCGACTCTGCAGCTCTCATTGGCTGGGAACTGTGGCCAATGGGAGCTGCAAGGGCGGTGCCTGTGAGCAGCAGTGCATGGAGACCCCCTGCCTCCCCCCCTGCCTAGGAGCCACTGCCAGAAGGGTGTGTGACAGTCGCTTTGGGAGCCATGCCGCTCGAGGTAAGCACCGCCTCCCCGTCCTCCTCCCGCACCCCAACCCCCTACCCCAGCCCAGAGCCCACACCCCTCATCCAAACTTCCTCCCAGAGCCTGACCCCTCACCCCACCCACACCCAAACCCCCACCCCAGCCCAGAGCCCGCACCCCTCACCCCCTCCCACAGCCCAACCCCCTGCCCCAGCCCAGGGCCCGCCCGCACCCAGCACCCAAACTCCCTTCCAGAGCCTGACCTCCAGACCCCCTCCTGCACCCAACTCCCTGCCCCCATCAAGGTACCTCACTTTATTTTCATCTACTTCCCATTACTTATAATTTAGGAGGAGGATGAAGAAAAAGAATGAAAACCGGGGGCGGGGGGGCCGAGGGGGATGGGATAAGAGAGAATGGTGTGGCTGGGGCAGCTGGGGTGGGCGGCCCTTGGGGCTTCTCTGGCTGTGGTGGGGGTGGGGAAGGCTGGTGGGTTAGCCTCCCCGAACGGGGGTTCGCCTGCCACCCATGAATACAAGAGAATATTTGCAGAAACCTAACTTTGAACTTATACATGTGCATATTTACTCCAGAAACATGATATCATGCACTGCATTTATCCATTCAGGCAACAAAAGCAATAACCTGGGATCTGTGTGTCCAATCAAAACTAACTGAAGTAGCTCAAAATTTTCAATATCACTAAGAGCTGCTCTTCACAGGAAAGTTTTACCAGTAATACAGGTATAATTATACTGGTATAGTTAAATTGAGGCTACGTCTACACTACCCGCCTGAATCGCCAGGTAGAAATCGATCTCTCGGGGATCAAATTATCGCGTCTCGTCAGGAGGTCGATTTGCCGCCGTCCTCACAGTGGGGTAAGTCGGCTCCGATACGTCGAATTCAGCTACGCTATTTACGTAGCTGAATTTGCATATCTTAAATCGACCCCCTTCCCGTAGTGAGGACATAGCCTGATATAGTTATTCTGGTGCAATTATACAGGTCGAGTAAAACCAATATAGTTATACTGATGTAAACCCCTTGTGGACACTATTTCAGTATGAGTGGCATTTTAAAATAAAGTTATTTAGCTTAAATCTCTTATCAACATAAAATAAACCAAAAAAAGGCCCTCTTATACCATAATAAGAATATCCACACGGGGTTATACCAGTATGACTATAATTGGTTTAAATTCACACCTTATGCATATTGGTAGAATTTCCTGGGTAGACAAACCCTTACATAGAACTGTGTGCAAAACAATCACAGACCAGAATTAGTCATAGTAAAGTTGAGAATATTGGAAGATATTTATGGGCTCGCTGCCAGCTTGACTGACTTACCAGGAATTGAACGTGGGACTTCCAGAACTGTAGTCACTACAGCTTGAGCTAAAGAGCCAGCCTTTGTAGCTGAACAGAATGAGAAGCTAAATTATCGTCAAATAACTTATTTGCCATGAATTCTTTGCTCAGCTCTTCTGAGATCCATGTTTATATTATTTTTAAAAAATCTTCATTGCCACTGGAAATGGAAGATAAAATAGCCCTCTAGCCCTCTGGGACAGATCACTAATCTATTTAACAGAAAATTACAGGGCAGGGTGGTGTAGCTGGACTAGTGATATTGTTAATAAGCACCATGATCCCTTGATGCTTCTGACTCCCTCCTTCTTGATAACAGTTCCTGCAATATTTATTTTGAAATTACTCCCACCACAGCATTTTCTTGCTCAGTGTAGATCTAAAGCAGTGGTTCTTAACTTGTGGCCTCCGGGTTGCTTGCGACCCAATCAGCACACAGCTGCAGCCCATGTGACATCCTCAGTGCCGTACAGATCGTATATATATTGTGTGGCTGCAGCCTGCATAATACATAGAGAGCTGCATATGCGGCCCACAATGGTAAATAAGTTGAGAACCACTGATCTAAAGTGACATATGGGTTTGCCCTGGATCCATATGCACATATTCACTCTGATATCAATGGGAGTTGCACTATAGATTGAGGCCAGTATGTGGCCCTGAGGCTTAAATGTTAACATTCAATGTTAATGTTTTAGGCTTAAGGGGGAAAGAAGGTTAAATAATTAAGCAGCTAGGTTTCTTGCTAGGTTTATATCATATAATGAGGTTATCTTTTCCCCTATATGGGTGGGCAGGTGGGTAAGGATGCTGCTGCCTGTATTGGATATATAACCAACTAAGTGAAGATTTTGGTCACAGATCTGTGATGAATGAAACCCTTGCCAGTATGATGTATCATTCAAAAAGCACAGCTGGCCCACTGTTGTCTCAGCTTGTCAGACATAATTGTTTGGTACTGACTGAAAACATTAAGGTACAAAACACTAAAGGCTAAATTCTGTTCTGATATGTACATGCAACTTTTCTTCCATCAACAATCCTTCAGTCTCTGTGCCAGTTAAATCCCCCAGGAGAACTGCACACTTGTATTGGAGGGCAGATTTAGCATTAAGTAAACAGTTCACTCTCTTCTTTTATCTCATATCTTAAATGACTTTCAGTTAGCAGAGAGGCTACAGTGACATTTCCATGAAGTATTAGGGTCAGAGTCTAGAAACCTGACTCGTGCAAGTTGTTCTGTTATCCTTAATTTTCAAAAGTGACCAGTAAATTATGATTGGGATTGTATGGCGGGGGGGAGGGATTAAAATCTCATGCTTCAGAGTTTTAGCTGGTTACCTGCAGGGATCAGGAAGGGATTCCTACCCCCATTTAGTCTGTGGTTTTTTGGTTTTTGTTTCCTTTCACTGAAGCATCAGGGAGGACTGCAGCTGGACATTGGACCCTGGACAGGGTGTGCCCAGGGCTCAGAAGCGGCACTATTCTCTCTCTTGGGCACTTGGCTGGCTGGTTCTTGCTCACATGCTCAGGGTCTAACTGATCACCATAGGTGGGGTTGGGAATTTCCCCCCAGATCAGATTGGCAGTGACTTTGGGGTTTTTTCGCCTTCCTCTGCAGCATGGGGTGCCAGTCACTTAACAGGATAATCTGTATATATTTCACTAAATCAATTCCCTGCCATTGCAGGGGCCTCAGGCATTGGCGCATCTTGGTACCTCCTATTCTACACATGGCACACAATAGTTTAGTCTCCTGTGGGGTGTAATACTTTGGTTGAATTCTGGTTGTTGGGTACTGTGAGTGGTGACTGGGTGATGTTGGTGGCCTGTGACATACAGGAGGTCAGATAAAATGATCAGGTGATCCATTCTGGCCTTAAACGCTCTGATTTTAAATTGGGGTGTAAATTTTGAGGGGTCCAACTCCAGTGTTTTCTGAGAATTGGGCCCCTTTATGGTGCCAACAGTTTGGTACCTAAAAATGAGGCACTCAAAATCACCAGTCACTTTTGAAAACGTAGGCCTTTCATTTCCTTGCCTGAGGAAAGATTGAAAGGTCTGGCTCTCAGTTTGGTATTAATGTGGATGTAACAAGCAATAAGAAATATCACCGGAGTCCAATGATCTTACCATAAGGAAATCCACTGTTGCAGTCACGTGTCACCAGTGCTATATTCTTCATCTATTTTACATGGCCTACTTTCTTCACAGTATACATCCTAGCAAACCAAGCATTTTTAAGGCCAAATGTATCTGGTGCCATCATGGTTAAGAACAACATTTGACCTGTGTGAAGATAAAGTGTTGCAGGGAAAACCTCCGGTCTAAGAAAAGGTTGCTATTTTGATTTGCAAACAGCTGGGAAGTCTAATTCCCTTTGGTAGCTTTAAAAACATAATTAACCTTAACTTTAGCCTCTATTATGATATTGCTCCTTGACAAAAAAATGTCATAGCATTCTCTCTCCAATGTTTATGTTAGTTCATTATTGCTAGGAGAGGGATCTTTAGATCATTTGTAGACAGCTCCCAGTACTCCTCTTTAGCCTTCAAAGAATGCTGAGTACGTTGTTCTGATCTATTAAAATTCCATTATCGCCTCTGGGTCACAGCAGTGATTATGTAAACTAACAGATCCCAGTTAGGAGACTCGGGTTTATTTTTAAATGTGGCAGCTAAATCTAATGAATGAACAAACTAAATCTGCCAACATGTCATTTTTGTTAATAACTCTGTATGCTCTTAGAGCCCTGTCACTGGGGAACTGGATAGCTAACAGGATTAGTGAAGAGATATCAGGCTTTTCTTCTGTAACCCATTGGGCTGATTCCAGTCTGAAAGGGTAGCAACCAAATTTCATTGCCTTCTGATAGCTGTTTGGTGGTCTCAGTCCAATTCCCAATTGACACATGGTCCCATGAGAACCCTCCCCAACTGGGGCTAATTTATACCTGGCAATCAGAACACACAGGCAACAGTATTATAGAAATGTAGAACTGGATGGGACCTTGAAAGGTCATCAAGTCAAGTCAAGTCCAGTCCAGTCCCCTGCCTTCACAGCAGGACCAAGTATTTGTCCCTCACAGATTATTTTTGCCCCAGATCCCTAAATGGCCCCCTCAAGGATTGAACTCACAACCCTGGGTTTAGCAGGCTAATGCTCAAATCACTGAACTATCCTCTTCCCCAAAGAAGGGGTCCCTCTAGGTCAGGGTTGGTTGACAGGGAAATGTGCAGAAGCTTGTAGTGTTGAGACTCATACCTTCTGTGGACATCCAGAGGACTTCAACTTGCAGGTGCTGTCAGTTCAGATTCCTCACTAGCCCTAAATTCTTCCCACATGCACAAGTACAAAAGGAGTTTCTCAGAGTCTAGACCCAGAAAAACTTCACAGCAAATATCACAAAATAGTGAGATCACATTTGATTCTTTCCCCCTCTTTTCTATCTAAGACCTAATACTGGATATGACTTGAGTGCTTAATTTTATTGTAGAAAAACCCTCAGTTCTCAGGAGTGTCCCACTAATTTCATACTTGCAGATAGGTTGGAGGAGATTAGATAGTTTGGGTCAAATTCACACAAGGCTAGTACAAAGTCTATGCACCACTATGAAACAGGCAGCTTGTGGATGGAGCCAACAACCCAGCTCAGCTCTTTAGAATGTGAGGTCTCTCTCTGTTTTCCCTACAGGAAATGTTATTAAAGTTTAAAGCATAAGAACAGAATGAATTGCAGGTATTACACTGATCTATTTTATCTGGCTTTGGGTATGTGAAAAATACATGTGCAATTATAGATTACTAAAAGCATATTTTCATGGGCTGTATTTTGGAGCACACGGAACATTTATAAGGTAATTTATAAATGATAAACCTAAAATAAACAAAATTCAATATTAAATAATATACAGAGAAGATCAGGCATGCTTCACTAGACAGTTCTCCACAGTATCTTGTCCTTTATCGTAAACCTCTGCTTAAGGTCTTTTAGCTTGTTTTCAATCAGCATGACAGTGGTTTTATCCAAGTCTATTTCTGTTAATCTATCAATTATGATTCCATGTGACTCAGTCTTAAATGCTTTGCCAAAATCTAAATATATTACCTCAGCCATCTTCCCTCAGAATTCTGTAATTCTATCAAAAAGAACAGTTATGTTTGTCTTGACAAAGTTTTTCCTGTATAAACCTACAGGGTGAGATTTTATGCTGTGCCTCCAAGAAGCACAGCATGGAACTCACAGCTCAGGTGGAGGGAAACTAAGGTGGCTTCAAGCCACGTTTGTGCTCTTCCAGTTCTGGGTTGTTATAGGGTACAGAGTGGACCTGGACTACCTTAGACAGCCCAAAGTTATAGATTCATAGATTCTAGGACTGGAAGGGACTCGAGAGGTCATCGAGTCCAGTCCCCTGCCCGCATGGCAGGACCAAATACTGTCTAGACCATCCCTGATAGACAGTTAGGGAAGCCTTGCTCAAGCTGTCTATGGATCCCACTGTGGCCCCATCCCTACCCCACCTCTAACATTCCCCTTGTGCCAAGACTTGCAGTGAAGGAGCTCAAAGGGTTTTGTAAGCTGAACCTACAGAATTCTCTCCTGCCTGGATCGGGGGCTCTCATGGCTCTTTGCTGAGCAGCAGCATAAAATGGCCATATCAGACAGGAGAATGCCTTCCAGGATGCCTATTGCTCATGGCTCCATTACTCTCTGCTCTCTAGTGTGTTGTCCAGTCTAGTGTAAGCAGAGTCTGAATAAGCTCGCCCCTGCAATCTAGTGATGAACCGGAGGAGGGGGAACTTCAGGAGCAGATCGTATTTGCATAGAAATGCCCGCTCTACCTCCATGTTCAGCAGATGGAGCTGCTTTGCCAAAGTGATCAATTTGGGCTGGGTTTGGGTTACAATTCACCCTTGTATTTCATTTGTCCTGAGGGGATCTGCCGTGGCGAAGGTACCTCTTAACAAGGCAGACAACACCATCAGGCAGCTGGTGAAGAAGTGGATGTTTCTTCCCCAGAGAGCCGGCAATGAACTGGTGTACAACTCGTACAGGCAGGGCAGCGCCAATGTCCCTCGTATGCATGATCTCTGCGATGTTGCAGTGATCACTCACGCCTTACACCTTCTGACATGCCCGGATGCCATGGTGAGGAACATCATGGAAATTGCTATGCAGAATGTCATCAAGAAGCGAATCGCAAAAGGATTTCCTCCAACCAAGATGTCACCACCTACCTGAGCGGTTCCCAGGAAGGCGAATTTGGAAGAGACAGGGGAGACTTTGCTTCACTTTGGATTCGTGCCTGCAATGCTACATGATGACTGGAGAAGCATATCGGCTGCCACTGGAAGTGGTACAAGAAACACCAGGAGCTGGGAGTCCTAGTGCCACAGGTGAAGAACACGGAGCACACAGTCATCATTCCAAGAGCTAGAACCATGCTGGAGAGGACCTTGAAGGAGTCCATCTCCTGACAGTATGTAGAAAACCTGAAACAGAAACCGGACCAGGGCGAGGTCTTCAACGTGACGTGCAAGTGGGATGCCAGCAACCACTTCTTCCCCAGGGGCAGCTTCACCTAATTTGCTGACTGGAGGTTCATCTACAGAGCCCGGCTCAACTGCATCCCACTAAATGGAGCCGTCGGCCACTGGAATCGGGACAAGCGATGCAGGAAGTGTAGATATGCCAATGAGACACTATCCCAAGTCTTGTGTAGCTGCAAGCCCCATTCCAGAGCCTGGCAGTTGCACCACAATGCCATTCAAGATCGCCTCGTCAGAGCCATCCCGTCACCCATAGGGAAGGTGGCCGTGAACTCCAGTATCCCCAGAACGGACAGCCAACTGCAACCGGACATCATCATCACCAAGGACCAGAAGAAGATCATCATGATGTACATGACAGTTTCCTTTGAAAACAGGACCCCAGCTTTCCGCGACGCCCAATCTTGAAAGATGGAGAAACACTCCCCTCTAGTCGACACCTTGAAAGCTAGGGGTTATCAGGTTCAAACTCACGCGCTGATCATCAGAACCCTGGGCACATGGGACCCCTGTACCGAGCGAGTATTGCAAGAATATGGAATCATTCAGCGCTACGCTCATGGTGTCACACAATTATGCATAATTCTTTCCCCGGTACAGCTCTGTTCTCTTCCACCCCTTTATATATCTTTTGCATAAGGCGGGAACCCTTTATCCCTCTGGGTTTCCACCCCCCCCACCCCCAACTGGAAAAGCACCAAGGTTAAAGATGGATTCCAGGTCAGGTGACATGATCACATGTCACTGCAAGACTTCATTGCCCACTTGCCAGCACACACATATATAGGAAGACTCACAGGCAAAACACAGCCATCTGCAGACAATGGTCCCGGTTAATGGGAGTCATCAAGATTCCAAACCACCATTAATGGCCCACACTTTGCATAATTACAATAGGCCCTCAGAGTTATATTTCATATTTCTAGTTTCAGATACAAGAGTGGTACATTTATACAAATTGGATGATCACACTCAGTAGATTATGACAGGTTTCAGAGTAGCAGCCGTGTTAGTCTGTATCCGCAAAAAGAAGAACAGGAGTACTTGTGGCACCTTAGAGACTAACAAATTTAGTACTGTCTGTACTGGGCTAGCTTGATTATCACTTCAAAAGTGTTTTTTTTTTTTTTCTTTTTCTCTTAATTAATTGGCCTCTCAGAGTTGGTAAGACAACTCCCACCTGTTTATGCTCTCTGTATGTGTGTATATATATCTCCTCAATATATGTTCCATTCTATATGCATCCGAAGAAGTGGGCTGTAGTCCACGAAAGCTTATGCTCTAATAAATTTGTTAGTCTCTAAGGTGCCACAAGTACTCCTGTTCTTCTTTTTTCAGTAGATTATGAGCTTTGTAATGATACCTTACAAGAGACCTTTTGCATGAAGCATATCCCAGTTACGTTATATTCACTTATTACCATATTTTTATAAAACCATATAGACTGCAACGTCACAAGATCAATAGATGAAACAGAGTGCAGCTTAGTTGTTTGTAAAGCACGTTGAGATTCTGGGAAGGAAGAGGCTTAGAAATGCAAAGTATTAATCTCCTACAGAACACATGGAATGCTACTTCTTCAGCTGTGATCTGATGTAGCAGGGCTTAGTGCTGACTATACCATATTTTGCTATAATAAATGCATGCCATCAAAAATTGGATCTAAAATATGATTTTTGTACCAACACAATAAAGATTTAAGAATTTTACAGTTGTTTACCTGACAGAATTATAGTTAAGGAAGTGCAAGCGTTTTTATATGGAGCACCGAGTATTATTGCCACCTACTGCAATGTATTTCAGTGGCATTTGGCATTACCTAGACCTGCGCCAGTGGTGTCTTTCTGGCTGCAGTCCTCAGTTTTCTCACCCATCCATCTTTGGGTTCTTGGTTGGGCCATTCCCAAAAACAGATAAAGGGATTTCTTCTTCCCATTTGCCACAGAGGCCAGAGGAGCAGGAACCATCAGAGATTTCCCCTTACAAGAGACAAGGAGAAAGGATCCTGGAAGATTTTTTTCTCTCCTGTTTCCTGTGACCAAAAAGAAAATGGGGTCAAGAGACAGGAGATTCACATGCTACCAGCTCCTGTTGGTAACCAATAAGCTGGAGAAGGTCCTGAGCCAGTACCCTGGGTCCAAACACTTTCTAACTCTCAGCCTGTTCAAAATCTGGATCCATTTTACATTTCCTTCTCTGCATTAAACTGCCAGTAAAGGTTTTGTTATTACAGATGGATGCTGACAGATATTATGAGACAGCAATGCAGAGTGTCACACTGATTGGTGACAAATAACTTTATCATTCCAGTAGCTAAGTTAAATAATGGAAGGGAAATGGATAGTGTCCCTCTTATGGAGCCAGAAAAGAGAAATAAGAATTATTAGAACTTATTGATTTTAAAGGAATGTGATGCAAATTGGAACCATTCAATGTGATATTTCAGGAACTCTGATCAATCAAACAGTATCCACATAAAACTGCTTGTTGGAAATGTCACAAATAATTGTTCAAGAACACTTTGCATTTTGTAAATATATGCATATATTTACTCTTTTACTGAGCTGCTCAAAAGTTCCCATTCTTCCACTGAACAGGAACCTATGACCTGTTGATTTGGGAATTAAAATGATTATGATGCTGCCACTTTGTTCTTAGGGCACATAATCAATACCAGAGCTGCGAAAAGCCCTGGTGATAACCTCTCTTTTGAGAGCTTGTCAATAATCCTGGCATCATGATCAAAAGGGCTGTAGTAAGACTCATAACCTGCATCAGGCGAATAAGGGTACTGACGGTAGGGTGAAAAATAAAAACTCAGTTAAGGTTTATTGCTATGAAGTAAGCCAACGGCAACAGACTGCTTGACAAGAACACGCAAAAAATGTTCAAATAAAGAGATCTCATAACAGGTATAGCAAACAAGTTATTAATGAGAGAGCTTAAATCATTAGTTACAAAACACTGAGTACTCCTGCCTTGTCAGTTTCAAAGAAAAGTGAGATTTAAATTTTTCAAGCAGTTTATCAAATACTTCATCTTAGTCATTTTCCCCATCCATCAAGAATTCCACCGACCATTTTCTGGAAGCCTTAAGGGAATATATAAAGCAAAGTTTAAAAACAGATGATACATGGCTTGTATTTCTATAATGCTACTCAAAGCCAATCATTTCACTCTGCAATGAAGAGTCATCTACCCAGGTGTGCTGAACCTCAGTAACTAGAGATATTTTGATTAAGTCGGGGAATTAGGGAAGCAAGGATGAAGATACACTTGAATATCCTTTATGCTGACTATAGTATGCACACCCATGTCTGTCTCCGTGACCCATCATGCACCAGTAATTGGAAAACTACTCTATTTCTGGTGACCATAAAAAGGTGAAGACCTGGCCCCACTGAAATAAATGGCACTGGACTTCAAAGTACCTGAGGCACACTAGAAACAATTAATGAAGGCTCACAACAACTCTATGAGGTAGGGAAGTATCATTAAACCTACTTTACGGATTGGGAAATGGAGATCAGGACATTTTCAAACTTGGATGGCTAAATTTAGACACCAAAATCCATACACTGAGCACCTATTTTGAAAATATCAGCCTAAGTCCTACGGGCAATATGTGGCAGAGCCCCGCATAGAACCCAGATCATTTTTATCCCTTTCTTGAGCCGTATGTACCAGGCTGGGTCTACACTACAAAGACTATGCAATCACAGCTCCTTAACGTAGATGCAGTGTACAGAGACATAAGGAGGAGTTCTGTCAATATAGGAACACCGTTTCCCTGAATGTTGTTAGCTATGCTGACAGAAACTCACTTCTGTTGGCATAGCTGTGTCTATACTGGGGGGTTTGTCAGTAGAGCCATTGGGTGGAGGGGGCTGGGAGGGGGAATAGTCCTCCCCCAACCCACCCCCCCAAGGTTATAGCACTTAATCAAAGTCCCAGAAAAAAATATTATCTGGTTACTAATCACTTACTTTCACATAATCACTTATGTTCAATTAAGTGATTCGTATTGGTTTTGTGACAAATAGGAAAAGTGTGATTTTTGCCTGAAGTTAATGGCATTACTGGAGAATTAGCAGAATTCAACAGAAATTTCTTGTCAAATTCTAAGTGTATCAGATTAAAATGCTGTTTGTAGTCACCTGCTTTTCTGCACAGAAAGCAAAAAGTTTCTCTGCATTTATTGATGACAGCAAACTGATTTTCCCAACATGCTTGAAAACAATGAGATCTTTCAACTTTTTTTGTGTAATTCTGCTTTTTTGCAGGAGGGTCCGCACAAGAAGCTGCAGTTTTGCTAAAATTTGCATGAGTTCCAACTACAAACATCCATTGTTTCTAGCTTATTAAGCAACAACTTGTAAAAGCTTTCTACTAACAACTGTGCGGCAAGGAGGAGACCAGATAACTGAGTGATTAAAAAAATAGTTTGACACTCATATGAAGTAGCAAGTAACACATCAGCACAACTCCGAGTCATTATGTCTGTGACTGTGACATCAGGAGAGTTGTGCATAGAGTCAAGGAGAACATTGCTTTGGCTACAATGGCTGTCAGCCACATCAAGACCTTCTGCGAGCCAAAAGTGGCTTATGGCTTGCCTGTTCCACAACACTGTTTTAGGCAGACACTCAGACATGGATGTTGGAAGAAAGAGAGGTGCTCAGTGCATTCTGAACTGTTATTTTCATAAGAAAACATGAACTGAGAATGTGACAAGTGAAAATAAACTGCCCCTGCAAGATTCCATGGCAGTTGAGAAAGAAATGCAGCTCACGTCTTTAACTGAACACCAACCTCAGTCCCAAGATTCAAAGTTTACTTCAAGCATTTCTGATTAAAAAAAAAAAAAAATCTGTGTTGTACCATCTCCTGCCAGTGACCTAAGTAAAACAGAAAAGTGACAATCCTGTTCAACCAAAGCTAAATACCTACTCTGCTGATAAAAAGAACATAGATTCTCAGAGAACTACTACAGAGGTCACACATGGATTGAATATTCTGTTAATGAAAATGCTGTTTACTGCTTTGTTTGCAGACACTTTTCAGGCAATTCCTTGCAAAAGGGTGAAAGGAATGGGAAACAAGTATCTATTGATGTTGGTTTTTCTAAGTGGAAAGACTAGAATACTCTTTTTCGATAGCATGCAGAAAGTGCACAGCACAAATGCTCGACTGTCTTGTGGACGGAATTTCATGAGATTCTAGCAAAAGAAAAAGTCTATTTCTTAAAAAAATCCAACAACTAGATAAACAGAATAGGAGTCATGTGATGTCTCTTCTATGAACAACCAGTTTTCTTGGGGCAGGTCTACATTTAAAATGCTGCATTGGCCTGCTGTAATGCTTTAATGAAGGTGCTCTACACTGACCGGAGAGAGCTCTCCCAGGCGTAGTTAATCCATCTCCTTGAGAAGCGGTAGCTATGTTGACTACAGAAGTTCTCCCCCTGACATAGCACTGTCTACATCGGCGGTTAGGTTGGTATAACTACATTGCTCAAGGAATGTGGATTTTTCACACCCCTGAGCGAAATAGTTATACCGATGTAAGTCTGTAGTGTAGACTTTCTGCAGACATAATGAATCCAAAGGATCAGGAAATACAGGAAACTTCACTGGGTTCCTTGAGATGTTATCAGAGACAGCTGCAAACCTACATTCAAAAATGGAACATCAGTATGGTTATTACTTATCTCATGAATATCAAAAAGATCTAATTTGAGGTTTTGGTAAATTTTGGAGAGAAATCAATAATACCTGAGATTGAAGAAGTCAAGGTTTTTGCTGTTTTAGTTGTTAAGACTAAAGACATTTCTGAGAAGGAGCAGCTTTCCCTAATTATTCAATACCTTCATGAATGTTCTGTAAAAGAAAGAGCTTTTGGTACTTAACACATGCTTAAACTTGGTGCTGATTCTTTGACAAACCGTATGCATGACCAAACATTCAGTATGAAACTTGATTGGCAATTTTGTGGGGGACAATACTATGACAATGCAAGTGTAATGAATGGGTGGGCTAATGGAGTTCAAGCAAGAATAAAATAAAAGGCATCTCATGCTGTGTACATTCACTGCCATACCCACAAGCTGCTAAACCTTGTTTTAGTCCACACTATCTCAGATACACCTGAACTTTCAGAATTCTTTACTACTGTACAAGTTTTGCACAGCTTCATGGTCAAAAACAATAGCAGATATGAGTTAGTCGTTCAAACTCAAAAACATCTCCAGAAGAAAGTTATTCAGGCTAGTGTGAATGACAGCTACCAGGTGGCTTTATTGGTACCGAATAGTAAATACTATAAAACTATACTATGAAGCCATTCTTGCTATACCAGAAGCAGTCAGTACAGATCATTCAGAAGTTTCAGCTGAGGTAACTGGATTTAAAACTAAGCTAGTCTACTTATTTTTTATTGTATATACTTATCTTAGAAAAAATACTCAGTGTGATGAGTGGATAATTAGAGCAACATCAAAAAAGTGGACTTGTTTTACTATTTGTTACACATTTGATCAAAGGAATGTGAAAAAAACTAGAATCAGCAAGATGTGATGCAGAGTGGGGGAAAACACCTGGGCATGCGAAGAATTTGCTGTTGATATTGGCATTGAATTGGATTTTGGGAATTGTTGTCTAAGTGCCATGCAAGAATTCAGAAAGTTTCATGTTGACTATCTGTTGAACAGTACCACTGGAAAGAGGAATATTGGTGATACGAGTCTCAGTGATAGATTTTGAAGAACTTATTTTGATGTTCTTGACCGTTTCATTCCTGAGTTCAACAGGTGTTGTATGGACAATCAACAGTTGCTGGAACCTATGGAAGCATTTGATGCAGATCCCTTAAACTTCATGGGTTTCAAGAAATAGGAAGAGTTTTCACATTTATAGTTGACTCATCAATGAAATACTTTTGAGATTGCTAATCTCACTGGCAAAAATGTTCATGGCATCAATTGAGAAGGAGAAAAAGAGTAAAGATATTATTTATTTAGACAGCAAGCTTCAAACACTGAATAATCCAAAGTATTGAAACTGCTACAGATCACTGTCATACTGCCCATCACTTAAACTTCAAATACCCATTTTTTCTGTGTGCTGAAGAGTCAAAACTTGCATCCGATCAATGTGTGGCTAAGCCATCTGATGCTAATGGCTGTGGAACAGTAAATGATAAAATCCTTCAACCTTGACGACTTAGGCCAAATTTATGTCGCTCAGGGGTGTGAAAAAACACCCCTCTGAGCAACCTAAATTTTGCTGGCATAAGTGGTAGCGTGCACAGCGCTATGTCGGTGGGAGAGCTTGTCCCACCAACATAGCTACCGCCACTTGTTGGGGATGGTTTAATTATGTTGATGGAAGAGTTCTCTCCCATCTGCATAGAGCAGCTACATGAGAGATCTTACAGTGGCCCAGCTGCATCAGTATACCTGTGTCACTGTAAGGTCTCTCAAGTAGACAATGGATGGTTTCAGTAGACTGCATGATTGTCACTACCCTTTGTTTGACAGAATTATATATATTATATGTAAGCTAGCTAGTCTGAAGTACTATGTAGAAATATATCAAAAATTGTCCCTCAAGTTATTTTTTATTGTATATTTAAATTCTGATCAGAAACAATTGCCCTCCCCAAGAAATATCTGAATTGGCACCACTGGGTTTTGTCAGCATAGTTATGTTACCACTAGGTGTATTTTTTTCAGACCTCTGACCCCTAAGTATGTTGGTATAAATTTTAAGTGTAACCCAGGCCCAAATCTCCATTCCTCAAACAAGTTTCAGAGTAACAGCCGTGTTAGTCTGTATCCGCAAAAAGAAGAACAGGAGTACTTGTGGCACCTTAGAGACTAACAAATTTATTAGAGCATAAGCTTTCGTGGACTACAGCCCACTTCTTCGGATGCATCCGAAGAAGTGGGCTGTAGTCCACGAAAGCTTATGCTCTAATAAATTTGTTAGTCTCTAAGGTGCCACAAGTACTCCTGTTCTTCTTATTCCTCAAACAGTACAAACAATTCTGGAGATAAGCCTTCCATTGTTTCACAAAGATCAAATGTTTGTCTTGAGTAAATTGATTGCCAATTAAAGCTATGTCTGCACTGCAAGAAGAAGTGGTGAGTTAGCTAATTCAAGACA
This sequence comes from Malaclemys terrapin pileata, assembly GCF_027887155.1. Classification (NCBI taxonomy): domain Eukaryota; kingdom Metazoa; phylum Chordata; order Testudines; family Emydidae; genus Malaclemys; species Malaclemys terrapin. The sequence goes on along the minus strand of NC_071505.1, from coordinate 22,402,824 downwards.
GCTGTCTCAGTTTCAAAACACACTTTTTCTGCAGTGAAAACAAAGTCTAACTTGTGGTCCTTTACATGTTTATGAAGACAGAGCCCTGGTCTACAATACAGGGTTAGGTCGAATTTAGCCGCATTAGGTCGATTTTATAATGAATGCGTCTACACAAGCAACCCCATTCCGTCGACCCAAAGGGCTCTTAAAATTGACTTTTGTACTCCTCCCCAGCGAGGAGAGTAGCGCTAAAAACAAACTTGCTGGGTCAAATTTGGGGGAGTGCGGATGCAAATCAACGTTATTGGTCTCCAGGCACTATCCCAGAGTGCTCCAATGTGACCGCTCTGGTCGGCACTTTCAACTCCGATGCACTAGCCAGGTAGACAGGAAAAGTCCCGGGAACTTTTGAATTTCATTTCCTGTTTGGTCAGCATGGAGAGCTCAGCAGCACAGGTGACCATGCAGTTTCCCCAGAATCGCAAACGAGCTCCAGCATGGAGCTAATGGGAGACACTGGATCTGATTGCTGTATGGGGAGAAGAATCTGTGCAGGCAGAACTCCGATCAAAAAGAAGAAATGCTAATATATATGCCAAAATCGCACAGGGCATGATGGACAGAGGCTATAACAGGGACACACAGCAGTGCCGCATGAAAGTCAAGGAGCTCAGGCAAGCCTACCAAAAGACAAAGGAGGCAAATGGTTGCTCTGGGTCAGAGCCCCATACATGCCGCTTCTATGATTAGCTGCATGGCATTCTGGGGCGGGGACCCTACCACTACCCCACCACTGTCCATGGACACCTGTAAGGGGGGAGTCTCACGCAACATGGAGGAGATGAGGAATGAGGAGGATGAGGAGGATGGATGAGGAAGAGGAGGAGGAGGAGGAGAATGCGTAGCAGGCAAGCGGTGAATCCGTACTCCCCGGCAGCCAGGACCTTTTTATCACCCTGGAGCCAATACCCTTCCAAGGCGGGATCCCCGACCCTGAAGGCAGAGAAGGCATCTCTGGTGAGTGCACATTTGAACTACAGTACAGGGTTTAAAAGCAATAGTATTTAATGTTTGATTTGCCCTGAAGACTTGGGATGCATTCGTGGCAGGTACAGCTACTGGAAAAGTCTGTTAACGTATCTGGGGATGGAGCGGGAATCCTCCAGGGATATCTCCATGAAGCTCTCCTGGAGGTACTCTGAAAGCCTTTGCAGAAGGTTTCTGGGGAGGGCTGCCTTATTTCGTCCTCCACGGTAGGACACTTTACCACACCAAGCCAGTAGCAAGTGGTCTGGAATCATTGCAATACAAAGCATGGTAGCAAATGGTCCTGGGTTTTGGTCACATTCAAGCAACCTTCAGTCTATATCTTTCTGTGTTAGCCTCAGGAGAGTGATATCATTCATGGTCACCTGGTTGAAAAAGGGGAATTTTTGTAAGGGAACAGTAAAAGGACCCTGTTCATGCTGGGCTGTTTGCGCTTGGCTAAAAGGGATCATCCCTGAGAATAGCCACGTGTCAGGGGGAGGGGTGAAGGGATCATCCCAAATAGCCACTCGGAGGGGTGGGGGGAGGTGTGTGCTGCACATCCACCTGAAAACCGCAGCCCCTCCTTTTAAATGGCAAACCCAACCGTCATTGCTTGCTATGGGAAAGGAGGATGCTGCAGTCAGGGCTGTCCCTAGCCGTTCTGGGGCCCTACGCAGCCGCCCCCCACGGGGGTGTGTGTGGGGCCCCAGGCCTCTGTGGAGGAGGAGCAGGGGGGCTGGTCCCAGGCCTCTGGGGAGTAGGTGGGCCCCAGGCCTCCGCGGGGGGTGGGATGGTTTGGGGGGCAGGGAGAAGCACCCCCCAGCACTCACCGGCAGCACGGTTGGGGCTGGGTTGCTGCACTCGCACTGCCGGTGAGTGCGGGCCCAGCCCTGCTGCACTCCTCCGGGGAGTGGGGGTGGGGAAAGGGTTTTGCTGGGGCGGAGCAGGGGTGGGAGCCATGGGGAAGAGGCGGAGCAGGGGCTGGAGCAGCACGCAGCTGCGTAGGGCATCAGGAAATTTGATGCCCCAAATTTCCTGGTGCCCTATGCAGCTGCGTACTTTGCGAATGGGTAAGGACGGCCCTGGCTGCAGATTGAAAACATTCCCACATGTTATGAAGGCGTTAAAAGCCATCCCCGTGTACCCTTTGGCTTACCATGGTGCCTGGACACCGAATTCTGTTGCCCAGCCGTGTGTGATGTGTCACCATACCGGCAGGCGTTCAATATAAAAGGCAAAATGCGACCTTGTACCTAAAGCACATGTGCTGTCTGCTGTGAAAGAGTCTCCCTTTTGTTCTCAGAAATGTATCATCTTAAATTTTACTCTCCCTTTTTATCTCCCAGCAGGTGCAAATGTTTCTATTCTCCCTATCTCATCTCCGTCCCTGAGGTTATCGCAGATTAGAAGGCGAAAAAACCACACTCACAATGACGTTTTCCGAGCTCATGCTGTCCTCCCGCACTGACAGGGCACAGCTGAATGCATGGAGGCATTCAGTGGCTGAGTCCAGGAAAGCATTCAGTGAGCGTGATGAGAAGAAGCAGGATGCAATACTGAGGCTAATGGGGGAGCAAACGGACATGCTCAGGAATCTGGTGGAGTTGCAGGAAAGCCAACAAGAGCAGTTTTGATTTGTAGTGTGGCTACAATAAGCAATGTGGCCTTGTCCTTCCCTTCTCTCGCCACCCCCACCCCACCCTACCCCACCCCACCCGGGCTACCTTATCAGTTATTTCACTTTTTTTTAATTAATAAAGAAAAAATGCATGGTTTCAAAACAATAGTGACTTTATTTCCTTTGCCAGCTGTGATCGAAGCGGGGAGGGTGGTTGGCTTACAGAGAATTAAAATCAACAAAGGAGGCGGGTTTGCATCAAGGAGAAACACACACAACTGTCACACGGTAGCCTGGCCAGTCATGAAACTGGTTTTCAAAGCCTCTCTGATGCGCAGCGCTCCTACCTGTGCTCTTCTAATCACCCTGGTGTCTGCCTGTTCAAAATTGGCAGCCAGGCTGTGATGGGTTGGATCACAGAAACCCCCTTGGGAGCTGCCACTTGATGTACCAAGACTACCCCTGCCTCTGTTTTCCCTGCCAGCTCAGGACTCCAGCACCCTGTCTTGCTGAGCCAGACCCTCCCGTCTGCTCCAACACAGACCCTGGGTCTGAATCACTTGTCCCAAAGCTGCAAGTTTACCTGAAAACAGCTCACAAAAGTGTGCTTGTCTTTAGCACTCAGATGCCCAACTCCCAATAGGGTCTAAACCCAAATAAATCCATTTTACCCTGCATAAATCTTATGCAGGGCAAACTCATAAATTGTTCGCCCTCTATAACGCTGATAGAGAGATATGCACAGTTGTTTGCTCCCCCCAGGTATTAATACAGACTCTGAGTTAATGAATAAAAAGTGATTTTATTATATACAGAAAGTAGGATTTAAGTGGTTCCAAGTAGTAACAGACAGAACAAAATAAGTCACCAAGCAAAATAAAATAAAATGCGCAAATCTGTCTAATCAAACTAAATACAGATAAGATCCTCACCAGTTCCAGAATGCTCCCTTTTACAGGCTAATCTCCTTTTAGCCTGGGTCCAGCAATCACTCACACCCCCTGTAGTTAGTGTCCTTTGTTCCAGTTTCCTTCAAGTATCCTGGGGGGATAGAGAGGCTCCTTCTTTAGCCAGCTGAAGACAAAATGGAGGGGTCTCCCACAGGTTTAAATAGACTCTCTCTTGTAGGTGAAGACCCCCCTCCTATGCAAAGTCCAGCTCCAAGATGGAGTTCTGGAGTCACCTGGGCAACTCACATATCCCTGAATGACTCAGTCTTAACAGGCTGATGCCATTGTCCACATGGTATCTTGTATGTCTCCAGGAAGACTTCTTATGTGGATTGGAGCATTCCAAGATGCATTGTTCCCCAAGTGCTTCCTGATCAGGTACTTAACCTTGCAAATTCCTTCCTAAAGAAACTGATCAAATGCCTCACAAAGCTTACTTAGAAACCAAGCAAGTATACAGCCCATATTCTTAACCTCAAGTAGAAAATTATATATGTGTACAGATAGGATGAATAGATATAGTAGACCATAACCTTTACGGAGATATATTACATGGCACAGGCAGCACAAAACATATTCCAGTTATGTCATACATACATTTATAAGCACCCCCTCCATAAAGCCTTATGGGGTACACTGTCACACAGGCGATTGGCCTCAACCTCCCCCCCACCATAAACGTCTCCCCCTTACTCTCACAGATGTTATGGAACACAGTACAAGCAGTAATAACAATGGGAATATTGGTTGCGCTGAGGTCTAACCTAGTCAGCAAACACTGCCAGCAAGCTTTTAAACGTCCAAAGGCACATTCTACCACCATTCTGCACTTGCTCAGCCTATAGTTGAACTGCTCCTTACTACTGTCCAGGCTGCCTGTGTATGGCTTCATGAGCCATGGGAGCAAGGGGTAGGCTGGGTCTCCAAGGATAACTATTGGCATTTCAACATCCCCAATAGTAATTTTCTGGTCTGGGAAGTAGTCCCTTCTTGCAGCTGCTCAAACAGCCCAGAGTTCCTAAAGATGCGAGCGTCATGCACCTTTCCCGGCCATCCCACGTTGATGTGGGTGAAACGTCCCTTGTGATCCACCAGTGCTTGCAGAACCATTGAGAAGTACTTCTTGCGGTTTATGTACTGGTTGGTAAGGTGGTCCGGTGCCAAGATAGGGATATGTGTTCCGTCTATCGCCCCACCACAGTTAGGGAACCCCATTGCAGCAAAGCCATCCACTAGGACCTGCACATTTCCCAGAATCACTACCCTTGATAGCAGAATGTCAGTGATTGCATTGGCTACTTGAATCACAGCAGTCCCCACAATAGATTTGCCCACTCCAAATTGATTCCCGACTGACCGGTAGCAGTTAGGCGTTGCAAGCTTCCACAGGGCTATCACCACTCGCTTCTCAACTGTCAGGGCAGCTCTCATCTTGGTATTCCTGCACTTCAGGGCAGGGGAAAGCAACTCACAGATTTCCAGGAAAGTGGCCTTACGCATGCGAAAGTTTCGCAGCCACTGGGAATCATCCCATACCTGCAAAACTATGCGGTCCCACCAGTCTGTGCTTGTTTGCCGGGCCCAGAATCGGTGTTCCACTGTATCAACCAGCCCCACTGCTGCCATGATGGCCCAGTTGCCACATCCCATGCTTTGCCCATGTCCTCCTCACAATCGTCCTCGTGCTGCTGTCTCTTAGCCAGGTTCTGCACATACTGCAGTATAATGCGCGAGGTGTTTACAATGCTCACAACAGTAGTGGTGAGCTGAGCAGGCTCCATGTTTGCCGTGCTATGGTGTCTGCACGGGTAACCCAGGAAAAAAGGTGCAAAATGATAGTCTGCAGTTGCTTTCACAAAGGGAGGGAGGTAACACTGATGACATGTACCCAAAACCACCCGCGACAATGTTTTTGCCCCATCAGACATTGGGAGCTTAACCCAGAATTCCAATGGGCAGCGGAGACTGCGGGAACTGTGGGACAGTGCACTGCTCCGTGAGTCGATGCTAGCCACAGTAGTGAGGACGCACTCCGCTGACTTAATGCCCTTAGAGGGGACATATACAATTGACTGTATAAAATCGATTTCTAAAAATCGACTTCTATAAAATCGACCTAATTTCATAGTGTAGACATACCCTAAGTGTGGATACTCCCCACACGTATGTCCCAGGATACAAACATTTGTTCTTTATCCTAAACTGATTCTTAGGGTAAAGGATATGTGTCTGTAGCTGGGACCAAGAATGTGGGACATGTCGACACTACCCTTTAAGAATGTAATGTAAGTAAAGATAAAAAAATCTAGTGCTGACTGTGACGAACTGGGACTGTTCTTACTGTGGTCTTTAAATGCTGACAGGGGAGTGTGGCTAGGATAGTCTGTATTGGGGGATGGGAGACTGACCGATGGAGAATACCTGAGCATGTAATGTGAGAACCCAAGAAGGGGTTAGAGGCCAGGTGACACCTTTGCCCGGGAAACTGAACAAAGGCTGTGGGAGGGGTCGCTGAAGGGAGAGTTTTCAGGAGCTGGCTGGTGATATGGCTGGGAGGCAGACGGGGCTCTGACCTCCCAAGGGGGCTGGGGTGCCCGGGGACCCCAAGCTGGACCTAACTGAGGGGGGTCCTGTTGTCTGTGCCTGCAAGACCTGTCTTGGACTGTGTTCCCGTTGTCTAAATAAACCTTCTGCTTTACTGGCTGGCTGAGAGTCATGGTGAATTGCAGGAAGCCGGGGGTACAGGGCCCTGAGTCTCCCACACTCTGCGACAACTATGCTGGGCAAGGGTCCTAAAGCCGTTTTCCCCTTGTCCCGGGCCTTCCTCCCCCTCTGACAGGGGTCACACTGACAGACCCCAAAAAGTGATAATACAAACCCAAACCTGCAAACACTCTCACACCTGAATACCATAATTCAAATGAGCAGTGCCATTAAAGTCAATGTATCTACTCACCATGAATAAAGTGCTTGGAGGATCTAGCCCTGTGATCTCAGATGTGTGAACTATGATATAGCTAGCAGTGAGAGGAAAGGTGAAAACAAAGATTCTAAAATATTTTAAAATAATCCTGTTTTCATTCACATAGGAAAATGTTGGTGTTTTGTTTTGTGGTGTGACTGCCATAATGCTTTAGGTATCTCTCTGTTTCAACAAAGTACTTGAAAGGCACATTAATTTGCCAAACAGAAATCACATTAAAAAATGAAATGGAAGAAACAAAACAAATATTTCTTGACAGCATCAGTGACTGACTGTCTCGTATGCTATCTATTTGTATTTTTGGATCTGGGAGATAGAAACCGAGCTCTTTGTCATAAAGTACAGCGAGACAATTATTGTTAAATGTAGGGATGATTTGGGGCTAGAATAAAACCCTAAAAAAGTTGAACACAACTGGAGTAAAACCCTAGAGCTCTTTAAAAGGTCTCACATTTGGTATATCTATTCTGTACTAAAAACATTGAAATATCATCCTCACCAGCAATATAGAATCAAATAATGAATAATAATATTGTCAAATTTTTTAAAAAATAGCTGCTTAATTCTAGGCTCCATATGTAGTCATATAAATAAAGGATCAAATTTGCAAAAATGCTGAGTGCCTTCAGTTCCCATTGACTTCAGTGCATGCTACTAGGTGCTCAGAACTTTTGAAAATGTGACCACTTATTTAAGTGACTCAATATGGATGTAGAAGTCTAACATTAGGCAACTGTTTTTGAAAATCTTGGTCAACAGCCATAATCTAAGTGTACAAGTTCTTTATCTGCTACCCACTTTTCATGAGTCCCTTATTAACATAAGCAACTGACACACCATTCCCAGCTGTGCCATTTCCAGAAGGCAAGACTTTTGGGTTGCTGTTACAGTGACAGATAATTCAGCATTGCTTGATCTTTCAGCTGTTTGTCATTACGGATCCACCTATGCCTCCTTTCCACATAAACCCGTTTTTCTCCCTGTAGGCTATGTAATATGTATAATGTATATTTTAGGTGTTGGGACATGTGAAAATATGCATGCTTGTCTGGCACAGAGGGAGAACAGCCAGGTGAAAAGCTGAGCCAGCAACCTGATCAGGTGAATAACTGGGTCAGCAGTTCAATCAGATGAACATCTTGGTCAGCAACCTGATCAGGTAAACAACTGAGTTTGCAAACTAATCTTAGCATTAGGTAGAAAAGTGTTTATACAGTAGATAATAAATAACTATTACTTGTTTTATATACAATGTATTTAAGGCGAGCACCTAAATGTGGGGGTGTGCTTGCATTTAACCCTATGCTGTGGCCTGTTTTGGTGGACTGATCACTCAGTGAAGTGGCAAATAAACAACATCTTTCTTCAGCTCAGAGGTCTGTCTGTGAACTTTGCATTCTGGGTAGTGGGAAAAAGAACCAGTCAACACTCCCATGCTTTCCTATTGTGGATATTTTGCATACCACATACAGATTCACTGAGTTAACAGAAAGGCTGTAAATCACAAAGTCACGAGTCCCATATCAATTTAAGCTTCTTTCAATATTAATTTGCTTGCGTTCCTCATTTTGGGTCTGTGTCTCTGGTTTGCTCCTGGGTAGTCTGAAATGTGTAATGACTCCCAAAGGGTCATTATAATAATGGGAATTTTGCCAAAGTAAGGACATCAAGATTTAGCCCAAATATAGCTTACTGTGTACAAGTGAATGTTTTTTTTAAATCAAGTTCAATTTTGGGGAGAAATAATACAAATTATAGGTGAGAATAGATTCTTGATTTTTCTGTTGGGTAGAACATATGATAAACTGGATCCTTAATACAATTCCCATCGTTCCGAGCTGAAGCATCTGCCTTCTAAGGTATTCCTGTTCCAAATAAGGATTTTGAACCAGCGATAAAATATTTAAAGGGAGGGAAAGAGATTAAGAGAAATTTAGAAGATGAAATATATTTAAATGAAAACAAGTTGGAAAATCCACCTGTCAGCTGTGAACTGCTTCCTTAGAAGGAAGGCTCAACTCACTAAACTCAATTTATACTGGGAAGTCGCAGGGCACAGCCAGACTCAATTAAAGCTTACTAGAAAGTGACAACTTCTATTTTGAACAGCTCTCTGCAACTCATAGATTAGCTATCATTGGCCTTGGTAAAGTCTATTGTGTGTGAAAAGCTGCTGCTTACATAGACCTAAAATTATAAGAGCTATCGGGTATTCCAGCATAATTATATTTTCAATTGACTGTACCTAAAAAGATAAACACCTGGTGTTCAGTCAAAGCTCTCATCAGAATCATCAGGATAGTATTTCTGTTACTATACATGATGATAACTACATGTTGTCATCCACTGCAAAATATGTAGAATTAATGTAACAGGCAGAGCTAGGCAAATAGTACCAAAATAGTTTTGTGAATAGTTTCATAAGCAAATGTGAGTTTTCTATGCTGTTAATCATAGGGATGTCCTATTAGTGGGTTGTCTGTATGCAGTTTCTGCTGGTTTATTCCTAGAAACTGTTGTGAATCCTGAAAGTTTCACAAAGCTGAGCACAAACTATTACTCCTCTGAACAGCTGCACTGTTAAGTGAATGATTTGCTATTGAGCATAATCCTTGTTTAAAAAGTAGAAGGCATCCCTCTGGCTCAGGTGGCCAATCATAGACCAAGAACAACAAGCAGCCAATAAATAAAGTGAATACTTGGTTGTATAAACCATTTGGAAAGTAGTTTTTAAAAAGTACCATGGTAAAAATCAGGATCCATTTGTCAATGATTTATGAGCAAGAAAAAAATTAACGACGGGCCAGTGCCGGGTTTACAATGGCGCCAGTGACTCCATGGAGCCGGGCCCATGCTCAGAAGGGGCCCCGGCCTACTCCACTTGCACTGTGTCCCGTGACCCCGCTCCTCCAACCACTTACTCCTCTATGCCCCTGGCAGGACCCCAGTGCACCTCTGGCTCCACGCCTGTGGGGCCCCGCCTGGCCCCCTGGAGCTGAGCCGCCTGGGACTGGTGCAGAAGCCTGGCCAGTCTCAGCATGGGGGGAGGGTGGGGAAACAGTGTGGGGGGCTTTGCTGGGCCCCTCCAGGCAAGTGCGTCTTGAGGGAGCCCGGCTGGGGCAGGCCTTGGCCTGGTTGATCGCACCACTCCTGAAAGGACAGAGCAATTCCCAGCCCCGGGACCAGCCCTGGTTGCTCTGCCAGCTCAGCCCAGCAGACACAGTCACCTCCCAGCAGGGCCGGTGAGTGCAGCTGGGAGGCAGGGCATGGGGGAGTGGGTCTCTGGGGAATCTGGGGGGGAGGGTGATGCTGGACTGTGAGGGGGTGGGAAGATGTGTGTGGTGGGGCAAAAGGGAGTGGGGCTTCTCTGCGGGGTTCTGGGCAGTTATGGTGGGGCTGTGGGCAGGGGAGTGCTGGGCACAGGTGGTGTTGTGCAGTGCGCTGTGTATTTCTGGGGGAGGTTTGGGGGACACACTGGGCATAGTGGGTCTGGGGGGCTCTGGTCATAGGGAGTCAGTGGGGTGTTGGGCAGGGGGCTCTGTGACGTGGCATGGGCCCACCCCTGAGGGGAAGGGACAGGTTGGCATCACGGGGCCACTGTTCATCTGGGAACTGCCGGTTTGTAAATAGTTCTCTCACACTGGGCTGGGCAGAGTGGGGCCACCCCTGCCATGCCATGTCCCTGGCTGGCCCCTTGTTCTGGGGACTGACCTCCCCACGCCATGCTCCATTGCCTCAATGGGGCCCACAGATATGTTTGGCGCCAGGCCCACAGAAGGTTAATCCGGCTCTGCTGAGGGCCTGATTGTGGCTGACCATTACCCTGGTGTACAAAGGAGCAGAGGCTGCTAACAGCCTTTCCTGCCTTGCATGGCTTACATAAGGGCCAGTCACTGTTGCAGAAGGGAAGGAGAATACCTCAAAAGAAATGCTTCTGGATGCTTTCGTCTGCTACCCGGAGATTGCTAGAGTCCAGTGCACTCTAGCCGTGTCCTCATCTAGCACATCCATGATGCTGGGAGCTTCAGGAAAATGTGGTGTAGGAGCAGGCTAAGGATGTCCCTACACCAGGGGAATACCCAACTGGAGAGATCCAGCCTAGCTTTCTAGCCCCTTTGCTAGGAGCTGTAAAGGAGCCAGATGTCTAAGAAAGAAGCTGGCCCAATGTCTTCAAATTTGCCACTATAAGAAAGGAAACACACTATGAATACTCCAGAGCACAGGAGAAACCCTCTTCCCAGCTATCTTGGCTAGAGTCCTTTCTTGTGAACTGCCTAGCTGGTCTCTGACCTCCTTGGATTCCACGCAAGTAAGGTCAATATATGATATGGCTCCTAACAAGCCCTGACTGGCAGTCAAACCCAATCATTGAACCCCTCTTTCAAGTAGGGATTTTGCAGGTTGCAACAGGTGTACCAGTCCCTGAAGGTTCAGCCCTTGTCCACTGCCCCAGCCTATATTTCTATATTCAGGAGTCAGATCAGCGGACCACTACTTGACAAAGTGAGGATATGTCTGCCTATGGTCAGTATAGCTGCATAGTGTAGACACAGTATACACCGACAGAAGGGGTTTTACTATCGGTGTAGGAACACCACCTCCCTGAATGATGTTAGCTGTGGCAACGGAAGCACTCTTCCATTGACATAGCTGCATCTACACTGGACTGATGTAGTCAGACTGGTATAACTTTCAAGGGAGACTAAGCTCCCTTCCCTTGCAGTTCTGTGCAGATGCAATCTAAGATGGTGCTATAGCTGAAGCCCTGTTGTTTTAAAAGAGAGGAGGCTACTGACAAAGGGGAGTTCTCTGTGGAGGTCTCCTGAGTTTGGAATTTAATCTGACATATCCCAAGTTTGTTGACTTTCATACCCATCTGTTTTCTGTCAGGTACTTGCCAATATTGAAAAGCTTGAAGTAGCTCTTAGAGAGGAGGGGAGTTCATGATTATTTGGGTCTGTTTGAGCTGAGTTCTTTGCTTATGTGCTTGAATTTTATATATCTGCATAAGGCCTGAAACACTCAGCAATAAAACCACTAGAAATTGACACCCACAGGCATTGGATTGGGCCTCTGCAACCTAAGATAGATGTTTTGCACACAAATCTTAAGAAGGTAAAAATAATAAAACTGAAAATAAAATCAAGTGTAGCTCTGAGGTGTCCTTGGAAAACAGAAAATTGATATTTTGTAAAGGATGTGAAGGAGTTCATTTATGCAGGAGCACAGTCTTTGATCCTGCTTATGCAATGGGTCTTTAGACATGGAAGAATCTTTGCAATAGAACAAATGTTTAAGACTTAAAATATATTTCAAACCAATAAAATCAATAATTTCATAAAGACGTATTGGAGCATAAGCTTTTGTGGGTGAATACCCACTTCGTCAGACGCATGTGACATGCGTTTGACGAAGTGGGTATTCACCCAATAAAGCTTATGCTTCAATACGTCTGTTAGTCTATAAGGTGCCACAGGACTCTTTGTCGTATTTTACAGATCCAGACTAACATGGCTACCCCTCTGATACTTAATAATTTCATAGTTCACACATTCTTGACTGAATTCATTTTATAGCTGTCATGACATTAGTATAGATTGACCAGAGGCGCGTGGCAATTCTCCAGAAAGGGCCATGTTTTTGGAGTTTAAATGTACCTACCCTATGCACATCCACATCATATATTGTTTGAAAGCTTATTTTATGTATGCTTAGATGAGGTCTGATGTGGTGCTGTAAGCTTGTAGGTGAAGTGAAACAATGGTCCCCCAAAATGAGAAAGTGTCATTCTTTGTACAGTTCCAGAAACCCTGTAACATGCCTTTGGTTTTTACTGTGTACATTAATTTCAACACCTTAATGTGATGTTTATTGGTCAAAGCTACCAAACAGCAATGTATTAAAAGATTTGCACTGGTTTTGCATGGGCAAATATTTTTTTTCATAAATGAAGCTGTTAAGCATATGGCAAAAATGCTGAATATCAACAAACTGCAATATACTAACATGAAATGCTTTCACATAACATAATCTTAATTGTCAATGTATCTCACACATGACTATAATAGTTTTCTGTATTTGTAATTGAAATTTGCTGACCAGATCAGTCTCACACTGAAGGTTGTTCACCAGTACCTTTAGGTTGCACACCCATAGTTTGTACTGCATAGTAGGTAGATATAAATGTATGTGAATTCCTAATGTAATGCTTCTCCCTTTGTATGTACAATGTAGCATCTAGTCTGTCTGTTGAAAGGTTTTAATGTGTAATTGCCTATGCTTGCTGTATTAGCCTTTGAAATATTTTAGAAACTAGCTTTTTAATTCGGAGATACACAGAGATCAGTATTGGTGTTAGAGATGATAATACACAGCTTCGTATTATGAATATGCAAAAGCTATGAGAAATTTGTTCTTAGTCACCCAATAGAACAGGGATCAGCAACCTTTGGCATGCGGCCCATCAGAGAAATCTGCTGGCAGGCCGGGACGGTTTGTTTATTTGCAGTATCTGCAGGTTCGGCCGATCGCAGCTCCCACTGGCCGCGGTTCGCCGTTCCAGGCCAATGGGGGCTGCGGGAAGTGGCGTGGGCTGAGGGATGTGCTGGCCGCCACCTCCCACAGCCCCATTGGCCTGGAATGGACCAGGACACTGCAGGCAAACAAACCGTCCCGGCCCACCAGCAGATTTCCCTGATGGGCTGCGTGCCAAAGGTTGCCAATCCCTGCAATAGGACCTGTGTCTATGTCTTCCATGATGATGGAACAATGAGAAGAAAAGACAAAGCTAAATTAGGGTATCAGCTGGAAGCTAAAGCTGAAAGAATCCATGAGCTAAGTTCCCGCGACAAAGAAACCACAGAGTGTGTCCACACTGCAATAAAAAATGTGGCATGACTGTGGCTGGCCCAGGTCATGAGGCTCAGACTGTGGGGCTGTAAAACTGAAGTGCAGACATTGGGGCTCAAGCTGAAACTGAGGCTTTGAGACCCCATAAGGGGAGTGAGTCGCACAGTCTGTGGTCCAGCCTAAGCCTGGACATCTACATTACTATTTTTAGTCCCATAACCTGAACCCTGTAAGCCTGAGTCAGCTGACCCAAACTCTGAGCTTCAGTGCCATGGGCTTGTTATTGCAGTGCAAACATACGCACAGTGTACATTAGAGATGCCATAGCTGTCATACAAAAGCTGGCTGGACACAAATTCCACATATTCGATGAATTGGCTGCCGAGTACTTGAGGCAGGTCGTAAAAGGATTTGACAAAGCTAATTCTATAACTGAAGTGTCTGACAGATATGACAACAGTAACTCTGGGAAAACTGCAGAAAGAGAGCACCAGACACTTTCACCAGCACTACACCATTTTCCATCTGATAATGCACTTTTGTCAAAATAGAAATGGTTTGTGAAAAAGTGTCAATTACAACAAAAAAGTTAATGAGATAAATATGATGTCAAAACATTTTATATCAATACTGTCAAAATGTTTTATTTTGACAAGGAAAATATTTAGTTTAGACTTTATCATTTCAATTCATGTAGATGTTTATATTATACTAAAATGTTTAATTGCAATATTATAATTATACTATATTGAATATCTTATATCTTATATACAGATTATATTTAATGTTATTATGGGTAGATATTCTTAAAATGAAACAATTTGATGTTTCCTAATCAACATTTTTCAGAATTTATGTTTTGGGGAATTTTTTGACATTATGACTTATTGTTCCAATCTGAAAGGAAAACAAGTTTCAAAATGTTGAAATTTCCTGTGGAACAGAAATTCTGTTTTCTGACCAGCTTTAATTCACAGGGTCTTTGATGCTCTTCTCACATCAGTGTGTACTGGGGTGTCTCTCTTATTATCTAGGTCGCTGTAGCACCTCGCTGATATCAGGACTTCACTGTACATACATATTGTAATGGATAGTTCCTGGTCAGCTGAGCTTATAGTTTAAATAGATGAGACAGACACAGGCTGGGAGGGGATCAGAGACACAGTCATAAGGTGAAGTGACTTGCCCCAGGTGATCGATCATAGAGCTAAGAATAGAATCCAATTCTTCCGTAGAGTAACTTTTCACTTCACATCGTCCTGTTTAACATTGTTGTTACGTGGCTGTTCTATTAGAGAACATGCTCATTTAATGTTGCGCAATGTTCAGTTATAACACCTTTTACCCCACCCCCAGCGCCTCCCACCTGCCAACGAGTCCTGCAGATCAGCGGCTCCCCCCCTCCCTCTGTGCTGCCCGCCTGCTGCACTCAGCTGTTTTGTGGCATGCAGGAGGCTGGGAGGGAGGGGGGAGGAGCGAGGACATGGCGCACTCGGGGGGAGCGGGCAGAACTGGGTGGGAAGAGGCAGGGCGCGGGTGGAGTGGGGATGGGAAGAGGTGGGCGGGGTGGGGCCTTGGGGGAAGTGGTGGAGTGGGGGTGGGGCCTGGAGCAGAGCCGGGGGTCGAACACCCCCCGGCAGTTTGAAAAGTCAGTGCTTGTGGCCCCAGAAGCCTATGGCTGTCTCCATCTCTGCAGGGATCTAGAGGTCCAGTGTCTGTGCATTGTGTGTCCCGAGCGTACCATGCAACCTGGCAGACTGATTCCCTTAGGAGACGATTGGTCTCCCCAGCACCCGGGGGAGGATGGGGGGCATTCAGTAACTAACTGGAGCAGGCATTTGTGTGCAGGGCCGCCGAGAGCAGGTTCGGGCTCCGTGAAAAAAAAATTCCGGGCCCCCCAGCAAGGGCAGACTGGCTAAACAGGACTGATGAGAGGAGGGGGAAGCCGGGCCCCGGGCCCGGTAATTTGTAATTTCTTATGGGGAAATTGGATTCCCTTAATATCATTTTGCTTAAAGTTGCATTTCTCAGGAACATAACGACAACATTAAGTGAGAAGTTACTGTACCCCATGCACGAGCCCACACTGCCCCCTGTGGAGTAACCCCTTTGATAGCAATACAGTTACACCAGAGTAAAATTGGTGAGTTAAAGGCGAATCAGATCCACTTAATTTAGAGAAATCCCTTCCTCTGCTGATTAGGCTTAAAAAAAACCTTTTAGTTCTAGTCACTGGTTTAGTTATAGTCACTGGTATTCACTGGTAGTCACTGGTTTTAGTTACAATCACTAATATCATCTTTCTGGGAAATGTGGATTTCAGCTGAACAATTTCTATTTTTGCTTGAGCTTCTGGTGTTCTATAATTTATATGTATAATAGCTACTGCTCTATCATGCTTGACAACAAAGTATGGGGAACCAGATCTTACTGCGTGTCATTTTATTAGTAATAGATATGTTAAGGCCTCTTGTATAATGTATAACTAGATAGTCTGATAGAAATGTATTGAGAATAGTTACATTTCAGCATTTAATTTGTAATCTGCAAGAGCAGTTATCAAGAATGATTTCTAAGTGTTTTGGCTTCCTTCCTGTAGATTAGCAGGGAGAAATTAGAATCACCATATTCTTTGGAGCTCATAGAGTATTTATAAAAACAACAAGGAGTCTGGTGGCACCTTAAAGACTAACAGATTTATTTGGGCTTAAGCTTTCGCGGGTAAAAACCTCAGTTCTTCGGATGCATCCTGTAGGAATGTGTTCCTCCCTAATCACAAGCCTTGAAGAACGGCAAACTGTTCCCTTGGCAATGAGGCAGGAGTGACCTTGTTCTAGCGCCTATGTTTGGGAAACTTATTTGGCTGATTTGATTGTTTCCTCGCAGCTGGTGTTCACGCGCTCAAGAGATGGGTTCGTTATCTTATGTGCACGTATACTGCCTGGCTTTTCTATGCGCAGGAATGTAACCACTAAGAAGTGTTGTAAACAAAGCAAGGAGAGAAATAAAAACCCCAGGAAAAGTTTTCCTGGGAGGCTTTTTGCAAGAGGCTTGTAAAGCTCTCTGGCTACCAACAAACCTGGCGTTCTGTTTCCTTTCCTGTGTCGTCACCACAGCTGGTGACCCCGACGTGATGCCCCTCTACTCACCGGCTGGATACGCCGAGCGCGCCCGCGGCTGTTTGCCGCCCCTTATTCGTGAGTATGGGGGGGAGACTTTCCAGTGCCCAGAAGGAGCACGCAAGAGAGTTACAAAAGATTATAAGGCAGCGATCATGTGTCGTTGTCTCGGTCGCTCATATTGAGGACCTTCTAAGGGAAATAGATCGCCAGTGCCCCTGGTATCCGGACTGCGGGTCATTACAGCTTTTTGATTGGATACGGATTGGGATCACCTTGTATAGTGAACCCCGTGCCCCAGTTCAGCACCTGCTGCTCTGGCAGCGTTGTAAGGAGGCGCTGGAGGGGTTCGGCCCCGACGGCCTTAAGCCGGTTTCCCCTTTGCCCCCAGGTGATGGGCCACCCCCCTCCTGCCCGCAGCTGACCCCCCCTGCGCCGCCGCCCGTGGCAGCGCCCCCATGCCTACCGGTCGGGCGGGGGGGCGCTGTCGCCGCGGCGGTGCAGCCGGTGCGCAAGGCCGGTCTCTTGACCGACAAGGAATCCAAGTGTGGGTTCGAGGCGTTTCCCGTCTCTTGGCAGGATAATGGAAACGGGGGGCGAGTAGTGGACTGGGAGGCTCTCCCCTACTCGGTTCTGCACGAGCTCCCGGGGATCTTGAAAGGTGTGTCAAACGGTTATCACTTGCTCCCCCAAGATTGGAAAGACATATGTTGCATGGTGCTGTCTCCCGCGCAATACGTTGTGTGGGACAGCGAGTACCAGCGAGAGGCGCTTGCGGCAGCAGCACAAGGTGGGGGGGCTTATCTTGCTGAGCAGTTATATGGCACAGGGCAGTTTTCGGGCATCCCCGAGCAGGCGGTGGGCACGCCCCAGGTAGCTTTTCCCATCATTGGCCAGTGTGCCCGTCGCGCGTTTCACAGGGTCCCCGCTGCGAGCGAGTCCTCTAAGTCCTTCGACCCTGGCGGAGTTGCTGCAGGCGTGTACTGATGTAGGCACTCAAACCCATCAGATGGCCCTGCTGACAGCTGCCCTGCACAAGGGGCAGAAGCCTCAGGGGAACTGCTTTAACTGCCACCATCCATATTGATGATTAGGCGTACGGCTCTCCCCCTCCGTTGGCTCACTGACGAGCCCGTATGGGTTGCGCAGTGGCCGCTTTTCCCCAGAATATGTGCAGTGTATATTGTAGCAGAGGTAAAGGAAATGCAAACCTACCAATATAGGTTGTGTTGTCTTGTTCAGATCACTGTGTGTTTGAAAGCAGGAGTTAGAAGTAAAAGGCAATCAAAAGACTGCGAAAGTTAATTGTGTCCCTTTTAAGTAAAAATCTTTAAGCTGTAGATAGCTTTGGATTTGGAAGCAAGCCAGAAAGCATTTGTATTAATGCAAGTTTCTAACTAATAAGGTAGAAGCCACTGAAATCTAGGCTGCCTATGAACAAATACAAGGAAACATTTTAAGCAATGACTGACTGCCCAAAAGGGGTAGACCTCTGTTCTTTTGTCTTTCAGATCATCAGAGAAAATGGATGCCAGCTGAACAGCATTTAATGTACCATGCATTTACTGGCACAATAGGGATTATTTTTGTGTTTTATGGCAAAAATTGTTGTTAAGAGTTGCATACCAACAGTCTTTGGAAGCAAGGACATGGAAGGTTAACCCACTCCCCATATTGCCCATGGGATCCTTCTGGCTACCTCAGATTTCTAGCCAGAGGGCTGGGGAGGGAGGAAAGCAATTAGACACCTGAGGTTGTACCGAGTGCACTCCTCAAACGTGTGGGTGTGCTTGTCCCGGTTTGTTGCTCCAAAGCTCTGTAATAAAGTTATTTTACTGGAAGAGTGAAGGTTTCCTTTGTAGGTTAAAAGAAGCCGAGAAAGGGAGAAGAGGAAAAAGCACAGAATGAGTTAACTGAGAGGAAGATACAGCTTGCAGGCTCATCCAAGGCCACAGCCAAAACTTGGCTGACCCCCAAGACAAGGGGGGGGGGCTTAAATGTGCCCGAGCAACTATGAGATCTGCAAAACACTGCCAGGCATTAATGAAATGTGTTAGGTTTCTTTTCTCACAGGTAGAGAAGTGCTACCCAAAGACCCTAGCACCCCTGCCATTTATTAAAACCAGGAGACTGAGTCTATGTAAAGTCCATCAACGAAAGACTGCTTTGGCTCCATGCTGGAAAGGCCCTTTCCAAGTCCTGTTAACCACCAACACCGCTGTGAAGTGCCAAGGACTACCTGCCTGGACCCATGCTTTTCACTGTAAAAAGACCCCTCCACCTCGGGAGGACTCTCCGACTGATGATAAGCCTATTTCTCCTTCTAGCTCTGCTGTGCCTTCTGGACAACAGGAAAAAGGAAAAAAGACAAGGTGAAGTGCTAGTAACCTCTCCCTTGTCCACTGACAGACCTACTGTGCCTCTGGATTTTTCTAAAAGACACAAAACCATTACAGGGTGATGTGCTAGTAACCTCTCCCCTGTATGATGCTAAACCACACTGTTTCAGGAAAAGAGAAGAAGGAACACTTGCTTCATTGAAACCACAAAGTCCAGGAATTCCTGACTACAAGAGACATTAAGAACTGACCCTGGTGAAGAAACAAAGAATTATACACTAGCAGGAAGAAATTTGTGGAACCCATTCTTGAGAATGTGGTATTGATTGGATTTTGGGGTTTATTCTACAGGCTGCGCCCTGTGTTTTGAATAAGTCCTTCAGTATGTATTGCCTTCCCTAATTGGATTTTAAATGATAAGTACCAAAGGCACCTTGTTGCCATTGCCCCTGCTATCTCCTCCATTACACTATTACCCTTGTAACACATCAAAATACAGACAATGACCCAGAAGTTGCTGACAGAGATGGTATTGAATGTCACTGAGGCTGGGAAGGCATTGCAGTGGGATCTAGCATGTTCAGGCTTGGCCCACTGCCCTTACAGACACATCAGGAGTACCATCTGATCTGTGGCCATGGAGACATACTTAGAGACTTTCTGGGTAAAAGTGCAAACGTTCTCAATGCTCCTTCCAAGCATATGGACCGGTTGGGGGTGGGTGGGCTCCCACATACCAAATCCTGCCAGGTCCATGGGGAGGATGCATGTGGGATTGGGTAATTCACCAAAACATCTGGGAAATTAAACTACCTGGTATGCCCAGTTAATTTTAGTCAGTGCTCCTGGGATTACACCTGACAGGACGCTTACTTTTTCAAGTTAATGACAGCTGTGTGTATGTTAATGACACCACATTACAAGACATTTGGGTCCACCTGGCACAAGTATTGAATCAATCTGATTCCTGCCTGGCCGTTGCCCCGAAAATGCAAGGTCTGTTAAGTACTTGCCTTGTTCCTGTCTGCAAACCACCCAGCAACATCTGGGATGTGAGACAGTGAAAGAAATGTGCTGTTTTAAGCTTACTGATAATAGTTTTGCATGTAATAGCAAATTGATATGCTAAAATGTTATGCTTAAGTCATCCGCCAAAACGTTTTTCCTTTTTGGTGGGATTATATCTAGTCATAGCCACCCTTAGAGTGGATAAAGACCCTTTTATAGTATGGGGTCCTAGTTTTGATTTTTGATGTTTTACTTTGCTGCTTTGTTTAATGTTTACCCAATCTAGTGGCATTGTGTATGCTACCCTGCGAGAGTGTTTTGTTTAAACACCGCATATAAAATAAAATAGGAGGGGATGTAGGAATGTGTTCCTCCCTAATCACAAGCCTTGAAGAACGGCAAACTGTTCCCTTGGCAATGAGGCAGGAGTGACCTTGTTCTAGCGCCTATGTTTGGGAAACTTATTCGGCTGATTTGATTGTTTCCTCGCAGCTGGCGTTCACGCGCTCAAGAGATGGGTTTGTTATCTTATGTGCATATATACTGCCTGGCCTTTTTATGCGCATGAAATGTAACCACTAAGAAGTGTTGTAAACAAAGCTAGGAGAGAAATAAAAACCCCAGGAAAAGTTTTCCTGGGAGGCTTTTTGCAAGAGGCTTGTAAAGCTCTCTGGCTACCAACAAACCTGGCGTTCTGTTTCCTTTCCTGTGTCGTCACCACAGCATCCAGACTCCTTGTTGTTTTTGTAGATACAGACTAACACCGCTATCCCCTGATACTTGAGAGTATTTATAGACCATCTTTAGCTGAAGTTAATTTATATGGATGTGCTCTGTTTATACAGGCATATTGGGAAGATCACTAACTAAGGTTGGTGAGCTAGGTAGGTAATTTCACTAGCTGAGAAGAATTGCATCTTGAAATTTCATTAACTTCTTGTGAGTGGCTATCTCCAAAGTTTATCTATTAGCTCTACAAAATGGTGCATTCATATATGATAAGCCTGTTACACGTGCCAACAAAAGCAAAGACAATCACACAGTTAAATAGTCATTGTCATTTGATTATCGGCTCTAAGGTTTTGGTTGAAGTTTTGGACTTGCCTTTGTTTTTAATACCCTCTTAGAAGTTGGATAAAAACAGTTTAGCAGACGGTGCAAGAGCCAGTAGCTGCTGAAGGGTTCACATCTGAGTGGCCAGCAGAAATGTGGGAAGGATCCTCAGCTGTACTGATTGGCGTGCACCTGGGGCAGAGGAATTCCCTCTTCACTATGATGAATGCCCAGAAAGGAAGACCCACACCCTGATGCGGAGAAGTAGGGAGAGTGTGCTTACATCTAGAGGAGAGAAGAAGCCACTAAGGATTACATTCTCTCAGCGTCTGAGTCCCAGAACAGGCCATTACAAGGCTGTAGAGAACAGTATCTTTCCTTGGACCTTCTAATCTATTCACTGTACTGGAAAAAGGAACAGCCTTTGGGGATTTTCATCCTCCGAGCCTTATTTCTACCAGCCAGCAAGGGTCAGCCAGCTGACAGCCCATATACCCTCATTCTTTTTTCCCCCTGGCCTGAATTACAACATCCAGAAACTATTTGCCTTTCTTTCCCTTGGAAGAGTTTAACATCGACCACTGTGTAAATGAGAGAAGAGAGCCAGGGGCTGCCTGAAGAAACTGTGAGTCAGGGCTTCCCTTAGGGGGAAAATAAGCCACTTTTGACCCTGAAACACAGCAGATTTAGCTGGCTGGAGGATCCACAGACTTGGCCTGGGAGTTGCCCAAATATTAGATCTGAATGTGCAATAAAAAATGGAATAAAATAGAGTAAAATGGTGGCCCTTGGCTATTGGCCTGCTCTGGAGCAGTGTGCAGCTGCGATGTCTTAAACAAGAGCTCAGAGCTGTATTGTGCACCCTAGTGCTATGGTAGCCAGTGGCCAGGCTGTGCAGAGCTTTGTATTGTTTTAATAGGAGCTCATCCAAGTCTCAGTGAGGCAGCTGAGATGGCTGCAGAGGCAGGAGCACCAGTGCACTTCCATTGCCAATGTGTTCTTGCCACTGTGCTGTTCTTTAGGCCCAGCACACAGAAGGATCCTGGCCACCATGCTGCCTTGCCAAGGAAGAACTTGGATGGCTGGATTTGTCTCAAGAAGGAAAGATGCTGCAGGGTGTTTGGAGGTGGATGAAATGCTTCTCTCTCCATTGTATTACACAGAATGCCCCAAATTACATGCATGTGTAACAGAACCATAGCGCAACGGCAGAATCATGTCATAACAACTGATATATGTCGCTGCCAGGATGCTGTTGACATCATTTACGTAACCATTTTACCTGTGAGGCTAATACAGCCTAGGGCATTACTTGACTTGGAAAAAGGTCGAGTTTAGGTCAGGCTTAGCTAACACTAGCTAGCAAAACCTGACCTAAACTCAAACACTTTCACTTGGTTAAACCTTGACTTGCTAAAATCAAACTAAAGGTGATACTCTGCAGCAATACGAGAGAAAGTGTGGAGTTTATGTCCTGCTTAGTAAGCCCATGTTAGCTTTGCCTGACCTAACTAGACCAGTTTTCCTAGTCTAAGGAAGTCTAGAGTTGTATTATGTCATTGGGTTTGTTTCTATTCTGCAAATAACTCTTCATTTGGATGGCATGGTACGGTGTTTCCCAGGGGCTTGTGTTATGGCCCCATATCTATGTAAACATGCCCACTTTTCACTGTAGCCCACAGATTCAGGTTAGCTCCTTGGGATCAAAGACAGGCAAGCAGAGAGGGGATGATGTCAAGTGAGTCAAATGACTGTCATTGACATTCTGGAGGCAAGTAAACCCATAGCGTCCAGCTTAAACTATGGTGCGATCTAGCTTCATGAGAGATGCTGAGGACACTGGTATAATCTTGCAAAGTGCTGAACCACCTCCCAAGCGATGCTGAGTGATTTCAACTCCCATTGCCTTCAATGGGAGCTTTGGATACCCAGCACCTCTCAGAATTTAGCCCGGCTTTACTCCAATGAATATCCTTATTGTAAAATGGGCTGTGCTGTATAATATTTGTAATCTAATACCGGGTTGTTGTTTTTTACAGGGTTGGAAGAGAAGCTTATGAAAATAAATGTTTGCTAAATAACATTAGTGTGTTCAGTCTTCAAATAAGCAGGAATGACTGGAAACCATCTGCTGTATTTTAGATAAAAGGAAAATTATGTTTTCCTTTTAAAATAATATTTTTGCAGGAGAATGCTGAAAATCACAAGATGGCCGCAAGTGTGTTTCAGCTCAGGGCTATAAAATGAAGAGGACTGTATAATATCGGAAAATATATAAAATAAGCACTGCTGCTTCTCTATTCTGGTCTCAGCCACTCTAGCACACCATGCGCTCTGAGGACTAATTGATGCCTGTGCACTTTGTCCACCCAGAGCAAGTGAGCAAAGAGTAGGTGGGGAATGAGAGGAGCCTTTCGCCCACTCTCCTCCCACTCCGGCCAGCACAGCTGAGCCCAATTGTCAGTGGGTGGGAAGGAAGATGATTTGCTGCTGGGATAGGCTAGCAGCAAATTACTACTCCCCTGGAGCAAGGGCAGAATGAGAGAGCGGGAATTGTGTTTCTGAGGGGTTTCTCTGAGGTACCTGGAGCTACCCCTGGGGTGGTGTGGTTTATGCCCACACCTTGCTCAGAGCTGTGCCTAAATGCACAATCTAGTCCTAAGGCATTCCACACAAGGGAAGCCACAGACCTCAAGAGATTTGAATGGAGAACCATTCTACTCAAAGGGTCGGATTATGATAGTCTCTCTCACACTGAGTAATACATTACTCTGTCACTAGTTCTACCTATTTCAAATGGAATTACTGGCAGAGTAAAATACTACTCGCCCAGCAAGGACTTCAGAACCTGGCCTTTGTTGTCTCTCTGGGCCAGGTTGTACTATCCTTATTCATGTTGAGCAGTTCCTTACTGCTCATGCTGCAGTATTCTTTGCTATCAACTGTGCACAGTTTATACATAAACTAGAGCTGATCAAAACTTTGGTGACAGAACCATTTTCAAGCAGAAAACGCTGCTTCGATGACATTGGAAGATTTCATAGGAACATTGATTTTATTGATTTTTTTAATGAAAAATTATCAAAACCTTTCATTTTGTTTTTCCTTTATTATTTTGACGAACGCAGGGGTGTCCAAGCTTACTGACCCTCTGAGCCTCATATGACAATCTTCAGAAGTTTGAGAGCCGGGGTGCGCTTGCCAGGGCTCAGGGCTTCAGCCTCATGGGAGGCAAGCCCTGCAGGGCTGAAGCCTCAAGACACCCCCCCCTCCCACCACTGGGCAGAAGCCGGAGGCAACATGTGAGAGGGGGCATGTGACCCCCACCTGATTTTTGCCAGAGTTTGCTGGCGAAGCTCGGTCGCATTGTGCCGCCAGGCCCCCTCCCTGCACAGCAGCTGCTGGAACCAGCAAGCTGGGAGCTGCGGCTGTGGGGAGAGGCAACGGCAAACTCTTTGCTGTGCCTACCCACAAGGAGTGTACACCTGGGAGCAGCAGGGAGGAGCTGCTGAGGGTAAGAATGGGTGTGTATCTAGGGGTGCATGACTCAAGCTTTTTGGGGGGGTGAACCTTTAAACTGTACCCCCCATTTTTAGAAGGCACCAGTCGTCTCTGGCAGAAGCCCCTAGCCCTACCACCCTGTCACAATCTCCCTTCCTCCCCCAGTGTGATAGGTAGAGAATAGGGGTGGGGGGCTCCACGAACGCACTTTAACTGTAAAAGTACCACATGGGGCTCACAAGCTGCAGTTTGGCCACCCCTGTTCTGCACTAACTGATAACAGAATAGCAAAGAGGTAAGAATCCCCCTCCTCTTTGTAAAAATGGGAACTTCTGTATTGATGCAAGTGATAAGGCCCAGTTACCATATTTCAGGTTCCCCAAAAGAGAAGACAGGGGAGGGGTGTGTGTCAGGAGCTGGGAGGGTACAGTTGGGGGTGCTGGAAGTGGTTTTTGGGGGGTACTGGAGGGGTGTGTGTACTGGGATGGGTACCTGGGGGGTGCTGGAGGGGTGTGTGTACTGGGACGGGTACCTGGGGGGTGTTGGAGGGGGTACCTGTGGCGGGGCACTCATTGGAGGTGGGGGGCAGTGTCACTCCCTGTCACGGTGGCAGGGTGACTGGCACAAGGCAAGGACCCAGAGCCAGCCATCAGTCAGTGCCTCCCGGCAGGACCCCCTCCCAGGACTGGGAACTGGGGTTGCAGGGGAATGGGCCAATCAGCTGCGGATGTAGAGGAAGGACCAGTCAGGAAACTGACCAATTGGGGCTCTTTCTGAGCTGCAACATCTGCTCTGCAAAAAAACCAGGACTTTGACTTTCATTTCAAAAATCAACCTGGAAAGAGAGGGGACTACCAAAAAAGAGGTCATGTCCGGGACAACCCAGACACATGGTAACCCTAATAAAGCCTCAGGCTAACAATTTCTTATGGCATCCATGACTATATTGAGAGGAGACTGCCTACATTTTCTAATCACATTTTTGTTCAGTAACACATTTGATTGAACTGTAATATCTACTCTCAAAAAGAACCTTGCCAGACAACATTCTTGTTCGTTGCTTCCCTTTTTTAATAAAAAGAGCAAACCTTGAAATATGTCAGGGGATAGTAACCCATAAACACTTCCAGGGTTATGTTCTCCTCCTTTGTATTGTCTGTGTAAACAGACCACTGAAAATCAATTAACTAAAAAGGTCTTTCATCATCTCTGGAATTCCAACTTTGTTCACATCAGTATTTACAAAAGGTCTCAATGAAGCAGCAGATTCTTGAAGGGTTAATTGAAATTCAGAATCTACTTTATGCTGATTCAGCAGACTTTGCTCCAAACTTCAAAGGAAGCACAATTTACCACTTTGTTCTTTTATTTGTATATTTTTAAGTAATCATTTGGCTCCCAGCAAAGGAAGTGAAATGTAGGAGGTCCCCGGATCTAGTCAAAATAAATGTTGAGAGTCACTAGTTTTGTGAAGTTAATAATAAAGTAAAAATCCCTTTTCATGTTTTCTTTTTATTTAATTTTATTTTTATTTAATTTCTTAAAATGTATTTATTGTACAGCATCATTAGCTTTTCAAACAAAACAAAACAATGGCCCAGAGGACTCTGAAAGATTTACCATGCACTAATCCCAGATTTATTCTACTCAAAACCTTACATTAGCATAAGAAAATGGAATATTTGCTCCAGGAACAACTCTGATCCATGCCTCTCGAAGGCAATAGAAAGACTCCCATTGACCTGAGTGGATCAGTACCTGTGATAAATGAAGGGGTGGGAGGTAGTTCCCTTTTATGGACACCCAGCTATCCAGTTAGTTACTAAATCCTTTTTAGTCGCTGTTCTCTACTTGCTTTACCTGTAAAGGGTTAAAAAGTCTGACTGCATGCATAGGTAAAAGGAAGTGAGTGGGAACCTGGCCAAAAAGGTGTACCTTTCTGGGTTCTCACAGGGTTTTTTATGCACTTGGTGGTGGCAGCATCTACCCATCCAAGGTCAGAGAAAAGCTGTAACCTTGGGAATTTAAGACAAGCCTGGAGTTGCCAGTATTAATTTTTAGAATCCTTGTGGGCCCCCACCTTCTGCACTCGAAGTGCCAGAGTGGAGAATCAGCCCTGACAGTACCCTAGTGAAATGTTTATGTAGATTATCTGCCCTACATATAGTAAATTACTTGACACACCCAGCACAATACACAATGTTTCAGGACTTCATTACTTTGTCCAGCCTCAGTGCTGGGTAGGGTGACCAGATAGCAAGTGTGAAAAATCGGGACGAGGCGGTGGGTAATAAGCGCTTGTATAAGAAAAAGCCCTGAATATTGGGACTGTCCCCATAAAATTGGGACATCTGGTTACCCTAGTGCTGGAGGCTGGACTTGACGACTTCTTCAGGTTCCTTTCAGCCATATATTTCTATGATTCCTTTGTCTGCTATGCTTTAGAAAGGTGGGACCATTATAGAATGTCAGCACAATGCAAGATGCTTTAGGTTGGTATCTTGGTGGTGTCTGCACTTTGGCAAAATGTGAGAAGAGGTTTGTGGAAGACCTCTTGGGGGACAGAAGATTTTAAACCTGGTTGAGGGGGTTGATCTAAATCTTCCAAAAGTTTCAGGTTTAGTTTGGTGTGTGCTGAGCTCCAGGTTGACCTTCACTTTCAAAAAGTGGTCCGCTGATCCCTGGTACAGAGTGCTTAACATGAGAGTTCTGTGGGGATATTTATGTGGAAAGCAAAGATAATATATTCTGGCTTTTCTCTGACTGAACAAAAGGAAAAAAGTAACCTTTTCCTTTTATTGTTATTTATTGTTTGTATTACTACATCACCTAAGAGACCTTGTCCTAGATAGAGATTCTATACTATACATTAGTAGAATAAATTACTAAATTTTCCACTTTTTAGCCATGCAGATTTTACCATTACAGCTTTCAGGATGAGTGGAAAGCTGTAATTATACATTTCCTGGTATATTTAATCTTGTGTGGGTGTAAAATTTGCTTCACCTTTTCTCAACCTGTGATTCCTGAAAACTAGAAATGGTGCAATTAGTAATACTGTTATTGGATTCATTATTTTTGCTCTTCTGTTTTTTATAAATACAGGTTTAATTATCCAACTCATAATTTTTAATAACTGACATTAAAGTGTAACTCTGCAGTGAAAAGGGATTATGTAAAAATTACATCTTTTTACTCTCGTCAGACAGCCCCGGTGCTGTTGAGGAGGATGAAAGGCCCAGGGAAGCAGAGCAGTCAACGGGAGCAGAGGGAAATCTTCCCATATTTGGGACCCTCCTTCCAGACGGTGCTGGGGTTGCCTCTCGCACTGAGGTTACCTCTCCGGGGGAGGAAACTCCAGTTGCTAGGAAAAGGCAGGTATTAGTACTGTGAGATTCGATCATTAGAAACCTAGATAGCTGGGTTTGTGATGACCGGGAAAACCGTATGGTGACTTGCCTGCCTGGTGCGAAGGTTGCGGATCTCTCGCGGCATCTAGACAGACTTCTGTGTAGTGCTGGGGAAGAGCCGGTGGTCGTGCTACATGTAGGTACCAATGACATAGGGAAGGGTAGGAGAGATGTCCTGGAGGCCAAATTTAGGCTGCTAGGGAAGAGACTGAAATCCAAGACCTCTATGGTGGCATTCTCAGAAATGCTTCCAGTTCCATGCGCAGGGCCATGTAGGCAGGCAGAGCTTCAGAGTCTCAATGTGTGGATGAGATGATGGTGTAGAGAGGAGGGGTTTACATTCATTAGGAACTGGGGAAA
The DNA here is from genome assembly GCF_027887155.1 of Malaclemys terrapin pileata. Classification (NCBI taxonomy): domain Eukaryota; kingdom Metazoa; phylum Chordata; order Testudines; family Emydidae; genus Malaclemys; species Malaclemys terrapin. The sequence goes on along the minus strand of NC_071505.1, from coordinate 22,374,623 downwards.
CTTCTGGAATGGGGGGAGCCTATACAGGAAGGATGGGCTCCACCTAAACCAAAGTGGAACCAGACTGCTGGCACTAAACATTAAAAAGTTTGTAGAGCAGTTTTTAAACTAGAAGATGGGGGAAAGCCGACTGCTGCAGAGGAGCATGTGGATTGGACAGAGACTTCTCTTAGGGGAGAGTCTAATGATAGAGAATCTCCAGGTTATAGTCAGGAGCAGAGGATGGAAGAGGATAAAGTAGGGGCCAGATCAGATGATTAACATTCACATAAAAAAAGAATCTGACACATCAGAAAAGGGCAGACAAATAAACAGTGACAAGTTTTTAAAGTGCTTGTACACAAAAGTCTAAATAATAAGATGGGTGAACTAGAGTGCCTTGTGATAAAGGAGGATATTGATATAATAGGCATCACAGAAACCTGGTGGACTGAGAGCAATCAATGGGACACAATCATTCCGGGGTACAAAATATATCGGAAGGACAGAACAGGTCGTGCAGGGGGGGGGGGGGGGGAATGGCACTATATGTGAAAGAAAATGTACAATCAAATGAAGTAAAAATCTTAAGCAAAATCGCATGTTCCATAGAATCTCTATGGATAGAAATTTCATGCTCTAATAAGAATATAACATTAGGGATCTATTATCGACCACCTGACCAGGACGGTGATAGTGATGATGAAATGCTAAGGGAAATTAGAGAGGCTATCAAAATTAAGAACTCAATAATTATCCCCATATTGACTGGGAACATTTCACTTCAGGACGAAATGCAGAGATAAAATTTCTCGATACTTTAAATGACTGCTTCATGGAGCAGCTGGTACGGGAACCCAGAAGGGGAGAGGCAACTCTAGATTTAGTCCTGAGTGGAGCGCAGGAGCTGGTCCAAGAGGTAACTATAACAGGACCGCTTGGAAATAGTGACCATAATACAATAGCATTCAACATCCCTGTGGTGGGAAGAACATCTCAACAGCCCAACACTGTGGCATTTAATTTCAAAAGGGGGAACTATGCAAAAATGAGGGGGTTAGTTAAACAGAAGTTAAAAGGTACAGTGACTAAAGTGAAATCCCTGCAACCTGCATGGGCGCTTTTTAAAGACACCATAATAGAGGCCCAACTTCAATGTATACCCCAAATTAAGAAACACAGTAAAAGAACTAAAAAAGAGTCACCGTGGCTTAACAACCATGTAAAAGAAGCAGTGAGAGATAAAAAAGACTTCCTTTAAAAAGTGGAAGTCAAATCCTAGTGAGGCAAATAGAAAGGAGCATAAACACTGCCAAATTAAGTGCAAGAATGTAATAAGAAAAGCCAAAGAGGAGTTTGAAGAACGGCTAGCCAAAAACTCCAAAGGTAATAACAAAATGTTTTTTAAGTACATCAGAAGTAGGAAGCCTGCTAAACAACCAGTGGGGCCCCTTGATGTTCGAGATACAAAAGGAGCGCTTAAAGACGATAAAGTGATTGCGGAGAAACTAAATGGATTCTTTGCTTCAGTCTTTACATCTGAGGATGTTAGGGAGATTCCCAAACCTGAGCTGGCTTTTGTAGGTGACAAATCTGAGGAACTATCACGGATTAAAGTGTCATGAGAGGAGGTTTTGGAATTAATTGATAAACTTAACATTAACAAGTTACCGGGACCAGATGGTATTCACCCAAGAGTTCTGAAAGAACTCAAATGTGAAGTTGCAGAACTGTTAACTAAGGTTTGTAACCTGTCCTTTAAATCGGCTTCTGTACCCAATGACTGGAAGTTAGCTAATGTAATGCCAATATTTAAAAAGGGCTCTAGAGGTGATCCCGGCAATTACAGACCGGTAAGTCTAATGTCTGTACCAGGCAAATTAGTCGAAACAATAGTTAAGAATAAAATTAACCGACACATAGAAAAACATTAACTGTTGAGCAATAGTCAACATGGTTTCTGTAAAGGGAAATCGTGTCTTACTAATCTATTAGAATTCTTTGAAGGGGTCAACAAACATGGGGACAAGGGGGATCCAAACATAGTGTACTTAGATTTCCAGAAAGCCTTTGACAAGGTCCCTCACCAAAGGCTCTTATGTAAATTAAGCTGCCATGGAATAAAAGGGAAGGTCCTTTCATGGATTGAGAACTGGTTAAAAGACAGGGAACAAAGGGTAGGAATTAATGGTAAATTCTCAGAATGGAGAGGGGTAACTAGTGATGTTCCCCAAGGGTCAGTCCTCGGACCGATCCTATTCAACTTATTCATAAATGATCTGGAGAAAGGGGCAAACAGTGAGGTGGCAAAGTTTGCAGATGATACTAAACTGCTCAAGATAGTTAAGACCAAAGCAGACTGTGAAGAACTTCAAAAAGATCTCACAAAAGTAAAAAGCAACAGAGGGTCCTGTGGCACCTTTGAGACTAACAGAAGTACTGGGAGCATAAGCTTTCGTGGGTCAGAACCTCACTTCTTCACAAAAGTAAGTGATTGGGCAACAAAATGGCAAATGAAATTTCATGTGGATAAATGTAAAGTAATGCACATTGGAAAAAATAACCCCAACTGTACATACAATATGATGGGGGCTAATTTAGCTTCAACAAGTCAGGAAAAAGATCTTGGAGTCATCGTGGATAGTTCTCTGAAAATGTCCACGCAGTGTGCAGAGGCGATCAAAAAAGCAAACAGGATGTTAGGAATCATTAAAAAGGGGCTAGAGAATAAAACTGAGAATATATTATTGCCCTTATATAAATCGATGGTATGCCCTCATCTCGAATACTGCGTACAGATGTGGTCTCCTCATCTCAAAAAAGATACTGGCACTAGAAAAGGTTCAGAAAAGGGCAACTAAAATGATTAAGGGTTTGGAACGGGTCCCATATGAGGAGAGATTAAAGAGGCTAGGACTCTTCAGCTTGGAAGAGAGGAGACTAAGGGGGGACATGATAAAGGTATATAAAATCATGAGTGATGTGAAGAAAGTGGATAAGGAAAAGTTATTTACTTATTCCCATAATACAAGAACTAGGGGTCATCAAATGAAATTAATAGGCAGCAAGTTTAAAACAAATAAAAGGAAGTTCTTCTTCATGCAGCGCACAGTCAACTTGTGGAACTCCTTACCTGAGGAGGTTGTGAAGGCTAGGGCTATAACAGAGTTTAAAAGAGAACTGGATAAATTCATGATGGATTAATGGCTATTAGCCAGGATGGGTAAGGAATGGTGTCCCTAGCCTCTGTCTGTCAGAGGGTGGAGATGGATGGCAGGAGAGAGATCACTTGATCATTGCCTGTTAGGTTCATTCCCTCTGGGGCACCTGGCATTGGCCACTGTTGGTAGACAGGATACTGGGCTAGATGGACCTTTGTCTGACCCGGTACGGCCGTTCTTATGTTCTTATGTACTCAACAGATCTGCTGTCTGTGAGTGTACACAACTTACTTCACTGATTAAGGCTGGGACTTTCAACATAGCACCAAGATCCCATTGAATTTAAATGAGATTTGGGCACATAAATCCCTTAGGACCTTTTGAAAATCCTAACTCAAAGTACGTTTTTACTGTTTTTTTAATTCTCCTCTCCCTTTCGTTGGTGGTAACAGTGTACATACACTTTGCACTGATTTTGCCACGGTATAAATGATTACACAGGATGTAGAGTGGTGGATCCAAAGCAGGGTGAGTTTGCAACAATGGCCATTAGAGAGAAAAAAAGAAGAAAAAGTCAAAATGTTCCATGAAACAAAAATTAAAAAAAAAAAAGGGTTTTGTTAACATATAAATGACATTATTGAAGCCCTTCGTTTTGATAAAGTTCAAGCACTTTGTTTCAATAAAGTTGACATAATATGAAGTTATGTCCAGGGGTGGCCAAACTGCGGCTCATGAGCCACATGTGGCTCTTTTAGGCTCGCGGAGTTCCCCTCTGCTTAGTAGACCGAAGGGTGGGGGGGAGGGAAGGGAGACTTAGGACTTCTGCCCTGCAACAGGGTGGTGGGGCTAGGGCAGGGGTGGGCAAACTTTTTGGCTCAAGGGCCACATCGGGGTTGCGCAACTGTATGGGGGGCCGGATAGGGAAGGCTGTGCCTCCCCAAACAGCCTGGCCCCCGCCCCCATCCGCTCCCTCCCACTTCCTGCCCCCTGACTGCCCCCCTCAAAACTCCCAACCCATCCAACCCCCCCCCGCTCCTTGTCCCCTGACTGCCCCCTCCCAGGACCCCCTGCCCCTAACTGCCCCCGGGATCCCACCCCCTTATCCCCCCCTTCCTGCTCCCTGTCTCCTGACTGCCCTCCTGACCCCTATCCACATTCCCGCCCTCCGACAGACCCCCCAGGACTCCCACTCCCAACCCTCCCTGTTCCCCATCCCCTGACCACCCCTCCAGAACCTCCACCCCATCCACCCCCCCCTCCCTGTCTGCCCCCCAGGACTCCCAGCTCCCTTACCCAACACCCCTGCTCCCTCCCCCCTTACTGGGGGGAAGGGGGACAGCAGGGGCGGGGCTGGGGACTAGGCTCCCCAGCTGGGAGCTCAGAGGCCCGGCAGGACAGTCCTGCGGGCCGGATGTGGCCCACAGGCAGTAGTTTGTCCATGTCTGGGCTAGGGGCTTCTGCTAGAGATGACTAGTGCCTGCTGGGAGGAGGGGAGGGCACAATTTAAAGATTCCCCTCCATAGCTTGAGTCAAGCCCCCAAGCTCTTTTTACATTGATGAGGCTAAAATCAGCTCAGGTTGATATCTCTGCAGAGTATTTTGGTGGTGGGAGAATAAGTCCCTTGAGTTCTATTTCCAGTTTTGCCACTGACTTACTCTATGACCCTGGGTCATTTCACTTTTCTGTGCCTAAGGTCTGGTCTACACTACAGAGTTAGGTCTATGCAAGGCAGCTTACGTCAACCTAACTATGGAAGTGTCTATGCTTAAGTTTTGCTCCTGCCGACATGCTTGGGGCGGCCAATGGAAAGGGGGCGGCATATCCGGCTCTTCGGTGGCAATTAGGCGGTGGGTTCCTCAGTCCCTCTCGGAGGGGAGGACCTGCCGCCGAATTGCCACCGAAGAATAAAGCGGCACGGTGGAGCTGCCACCGAAGTGCCGCTGATCGCGGCTTTTTTTTTTTTTTTTTGCTGCTTGGGGCAGCAAAAACGCTGGAGATGGCCCTGAACTTAATAACTCCACCTCCATGAGTGGCAGCAAGGTTGATATAATTAGGTTGATGCAGTGTCAGTGTAGACACTGCGTTACTCACATTGACTGTTACTGGCTTTCAGGAGCTGTCCCACAATGCCCCACATTGACAGTACAATCGATTCAAGCACTCCTGGAGAGGACGCACACCGCCAACACCACAAGCAAAGTATAGACACTCACAAGTGATATAATTACTACAGTGACTGTATGCCAATGTAAGTGAGGTCGGCTTACTTTTGTAGTCTAGACATGACCTCAGTGTACTTAGCTGTAAAACTGGTAGAATATCTACCATTTTCATGGGAGTGATTGATGATAATAATTAATATTGGTAACATGTTTTGAAATCCCTGGATGAAGAGATACACGGTACAGTAATAAAGCACAAAGTATTGTTATGGTTTCAAGCCTTGTCAGCCAATCAATACTAACTTGCTTCTTAAGCATATAAGCTAAAACTGTTAATAAAATGATGAAAGAAAAAATATTTTTTTGCGGCATTCCCATTTGATTTATTTTGGTGTTCAATATAATGAACTGGTTATCTTAATTCTCAATGAATTAAAATGACTAAAATTTGATCAGAAGAGTTTATCAAGATCAGTGATAAATAAGATTATTAAACCTAATGTTCCAGCCTCATTTGCTTTTCACACATAAATTCACAAGAGCCAATGCAACATGGTTATTTAATAACATTGTGCTAACAGCTATAAACACTATTTATAAAGCTGACATTTTTTTTAAATCTTAGAGCAAAATCAAGCCCAAGCCAAATTCAGTAAATAAGTGGTTGAGTCTCCTCATCATAGAAGCCTGTGGAAAATCACTGCATTGTGGAGGAGGGGTGTGAGGAAAGACTCTGAGTGGATCAGCATTAGCAAGAAAGCCCAGAGCTTTTAAGCAGCTAGTGCAGCTGTATGTCCAAAAGCCAGCCACTAAAAAACTCAATGTTCACTGCCCCAGGTGGTGGAGCTTAAGTGATGCACAGGCTTTGTGCTGGCTGTCTGAGCAAGGAGGAATTTCACCATAGGGAACTAAGGGCTTCAGGTTCAGACTGGGGTGGCAAAGCCCTGCAAGAAAAGGAACAAAGAGAGGCTTCTCAGAGACCAGGTTCTGAGGCACAGCCAAGTATTATTTCCATTAGAGCGGGTTGTAATTTTTCAACTGAAATTATTTTTGCTGTTGAAAAATGGCTGTTTTTCCTAAATTGGGATTTTCATGGGGGAAAAGGTTTTTTTTCTCCTGAATCTGTTTTTTTGATGAAATTAGAAAATAGGGAAGATACTTGAGTTTTTTGTTTTCTACCCCCTTCTGCCCCTTGTTTCTCCCTTTCATTTCTCCCCCGACCTTTATGGGTGCAAAATGGAAAGGGGTAAAAAAGGATGATTATGGAAAAATGGGAAAGAGATTGAGAAAAAGGAAAAGCAAAAAAAAAAACATTTCAAAAAAGCAAATTTTCTCACTCTAAAAATGTTGATAACAAAATCCGTAATTTGTTGCTACCAGCAGGTAATAGACCAACTATGGTATGAAAGGCATTGCAAATGCATTTTATATGAATGCACTACAATTTACATTAGTGTACAAAGTAGGTCACAAAAAAAAATACATGTACTACTTTGTACTAACAACCTTTACCTCATTCCAATTAAAAGTAAGATTGCCTTCTCCCCAGGAATTCCTTAGTGCTGACGTGCAACAAGAAGTCAATCCTGCAGTCCTTATTCAGGCAACACTCCCATTTAGGTTGCAAGTCTTGCTAACTTAACAAAAACAGCTCACTATACTCAACACGCACTGTAGGAGGATTTAGTGGTTACGGCAGAGCATACCTGAGGCTCCCACAATTCCTAGGGCAGACTGAAGCTAGTTGGGCCCCTAGCACAGGAAAAGCCTTGGGTTGCTCAAAGCTTTTAATTTTATGCCAGGGGGGGAAATAATTGGAGCCAAGTGGTACACTCCAATTACATCCTTCCCCCCACTGTACCTGCATACTTCTATCATAGGAAGAGAAAACAATGAACTATACAACACTGCCTTTATGGTATAACTTACTGATAGAGTAAAAATGTAGCACAGAGTGCAAGTGAAATCAAAAGCTTTTTCTTTATTGTGGCATAAACCCTTAATTTGCCATAATATTCAGACACGTGTACAAGCACATGAAAATAGATTTAATTAGCTACACTGATTTCAGATTGCTGGAAATCATCAAAATACAACACCAAAACCAGACTCAAGATTTATCAGAGCTGTGTACTTTCAACAGTACTTTATAGTACAGTATGCTGGGGAATGAGAAAGTCTGACATGGCCAAACTGTCTTCATTCCATACAACCTGCCTCAGAAAAATCTTCTGTATCTTTTGACCCAGAACAATCTCAAACCAAGATCTATTGACACAGTGCAGCCAAGAGGATATGAGCACCTTCACTGCCAGAAGGTGTTGGAGATGGACTGGCCATGTACTTCAGCTGGAAATCGGTTCCATCACCAGAATAGCATTAAGATGGACACTTGAAGGCAAGCGAAAACAAGGCCACCCAAAACCAACATGGCAAAGAGCTGTGGACGCTGAGCTGAAAAACCTGGGGCACAGTTGGGGAACCACTGACAGACTTGCCAGAAACAGACAGGCATGGAGAAGCTTTGTCGCTGCCCTAAACGCCAGAGGCGTAATGGAAACATGATGATGACTATTTCAGATTGCTATTATGATATAAAGTATTTGTTCTACGTGTTCAACAAAAAATATTATTAGTGAACCACTGGAGAAAGTAACATTGCAAATAATTCAATTTACCTGAATGTTCCAGGAGTCATTTAACTCCCCATGAAGCAGGCAAGCGTCACAGTCCCTTTAACCACACCAGTGAGACTAACAGTATAGAACACATGAAAAACCTTGTACTAACTGTGTTTAATGTAACAATTTAATTAAACAGAAGCCAAATGAAAGTGCTTAATTTAATTGGAGGAAGAAATACCTCTAACCCACAGACATCCTTTCAAAGTGTCCACTGTTAAGTATCCTATATTCTATTTTCTAATTTAATCTAGCATTGCCACACTTGAGCGCTTTGCTTTTGCTTCTATGCAGTTCATTAAACTTAGGAAATTGAAAATTTTAAGCAGTTTTGATGCTTCATTTTTGTAAGTCCTTATTTGCATAGAAAGCAACACCTTGATCCAGTTTTGACCATATTAATATTTTCTGTAGCTAGTTTACCATGTAGCCTCATAACAGGGGAACCACATTCTTCCACAGTGTTTGGAGATTTCAGAATGAATTTGATCCAGGTTGTAATCATTATCTGAAATTAGTACTTCCTCTGTAATAGAAAGCAATGGCTTCACGCATCTTTACAAACTCAATAAAATCTCTGCAGGTAACTTCACATTCACCAAATCCCATGGCTGTTAGGTTCTTACAGCATTCAGCAGTGAAAATGAGTTCATCGTTCAGTGGCTGAAGTCCATTAGCATACACCACCAATTCGATCAACCTGGGGCAGTTCATTCCAGAATGACCTGGCATGGCTTTGCTTACTGCATGACCAAGTAAAGGCATGTAACGGGAGTTTTCTCTTTGCAAAATGTATCAGATTCCTCTTTGTATAAAAAGAAGTAGATCACAAAATTGACTTTAGGGGAGTGCTTAACAAGTGCATCCCAACTTTGCTTTTAATTGTATGAAATTCAATTTGTCCTGGATTTTCACTCACAACATCTATGCAAAGACGTTCAAGGTCAACATGTTTCTCATGCAAGGGGGCCAGCAGCAGTTCATCACTTACTTTGTAATAATTCCAAGCCAGTTGCCTAAGGGCATGACACTGGTCATCAGCACAAATAATTCCAGCAGGTGACACACGAGGACAGATGCTCATTTTTAGCAGTTTTAGAGTAGCATTTTTATTAGAAACAAGAACGGATCATCAACTGGTGTGTCATCAGTTTTGATGGATGATAATGCCTTGGAGTTTACAAAAACTACTGTCAGCGCTGATGCAAAACGAGCCTTGGAGACATTAATAAAACTTGGCTTCACTGATGAAATCAAACCTAATGTCTTGATGGAACAATTCACCAATTGAGAAAGGATGTCACAGGCAGCTTCTGCAGACTCAGTACTACTATCAACCTTGAAGCTGACACACTGCAGATGATAGTATGTCTCTTGATAATTTGTTGAATGAGATCAGGGTGAGTGGACTTTAAAAAAGAAGTAGCTGGTTGGTTAAGCTCAAATTCAAACTTCCTCCACAAGTGAGGGATATGAAAAACTTCATTCCACCTTTGGCAAACAGAAGATGCCCATGCTCCATCTATTAAAGGCGGGTACTGAAAAATATGTAAAACTACATGGTGTGGCAGGGTTCCCTAGTTCATCAAGATTTTCAGGCGAGACTTGCCAAATGCTGATCTGTAGAAACAATTTTTCTGCTTTTTTATTCTATGTGATGTTTGTAGAACTGGGTTCTCAACTTTAACAGTCCACCTGATTCTTTTCATTCTGAGAGCAAACAATTTCAGGTACTAGAGAGGTGTGATGTACTTAAGCTACAAAGCTTTCTGTATGTTTTCAAGTACAGTAGATCACACAGCAGGCATGGGTTCCATTATGAAATCAAAAGTTGGGAGTTTTTCGTTTGCAAAACTCCCTGATATTGTGGGAGACTTGGTTAGTCTGCTCCTCACCCTAAAGAGCCTGCGATGGGGTTTCCATAAATCATTTCTCCTCTGCACTTCTTCTCAGTGGCCTGGCCTCTACAGCAGCAAACAGAGGGGAAGCTCTGGGTTTAAGGTGGGGCCAGTTACTGGCCTGCTGAGCTTCCTGGAGTGCTTTTTTTGTGAGGGGAAGGGATGATGATTCCCCCCTCCCCCACTTCCCTGGCTGCTTTCCTCAGGAGGTGGGGGGTGAGGGTGGTCACAAGTGCTCCTTCCCAGTCCTCCCATATCTCCTTGCCATTCCTGAGCTGGGAGATGTTTCTCCTCTTCAGACGCTTCCAGGTTCCTTTTTTTGTGATAGAAGGGAGCCTGCTGACTTCCTGCTGTCTCCCTCTTTGGTGTGTATGTAGGCAGGTGGTTCCTCCCAATACTGCCACAGACAATTTTGGGTTGGAATAGGAAGGCAACAGGTTTGCCTTTCTCCTCTCTCCTGGTCTGTTAGGGCTACTGCTGTTTGAGGGAGCTGCAGCCACTGCTGCAGTGTCAGCTGTCCTCTTCTCTGTCACTATGTGCATATCTCCCTGCAAACAAGAGGAGGGCTAGTCAGGGGTCCCTAAATTTCAAAGCAGTGAAGGTATAATTTATCTATTTATTCATTTTTTTATGAAAAATGAATTCTCTAGGATATATGAGTGACTCCATACTTTGGAGAGATTGACGACTGTGCTTCTTATGATTGGCTAAATTATATGCATATTTTAATTAACTGCTTAGTGTGTATGTGTGAGCAACTACCTTCAGGTCGATAGTGTCAGAGCTGCTCATCTGTTGTGTCATTAGTATTATATTCCTAACAGAGATTTTCCCTTCGCTAGAGAGGCTGGTTCTTCCTGGTATAGGTGGGCTTGAGTTTTCAAAATTCTTGGGAAAAAGAATAGATTTATCTACATTGATTGGCTTAATTTTTTATTACTATATATTGTTTTTTCCTTTTCCTCTTTCCTTTTTCTTTTCAAAATGGCTGAAATCCTGTATTATTTTCCTATCATTTTTGAACATTTTTAAAAACAGAAAAACAAATCAAAATGAAAAATCAGCCACTCTCAAACCCTGGAAAATTATAACAATTTTGAATTTTCTCATTACATTGTTTTCGCCCTCTTTGAACCAGCTATAGTAACAAAATGGTCAAAATATGCACTGTACATAACAATATTCCCAGATGAAAGAAGGGCCTGAATGAAGCCCATATCTATCTGTTCATTTATTTCAACACCAGTTAAGTAGATCATCTGACCTAGATGGGTTGAATAGGCTTTTTTTTCATAATGGAGGTATGATAAAAGGACAGGGATATGAGGATTCTTTTCATTAGAAAAATAGGAGATAAAGAGGGAACATAACAGAAGAACATAAAACTCCAAAGAGTATAAAGAGAAAATGCCTCAGAGCTATTCAATGAGATGGTAGACTTGTGAACAACACGTCACACACTGAAGCTTCAAAAAGGCTGGCCATAAGGGAAATTAGGAAAAATAGCTTACAGAGTGTGCAACTACTGTGTGGAGAGAACTAATAAAATCAGAAATGGAGACTTATTCTTGATACTCTGATTGCACGTACATCCCCGTAGCTCCATGGGCCAGATCCTCAGCAGATGTAAACAGCAGAGGTGGCTGGGAATTTTTTGATTAACTGCTTTTAAATTAGAAAATGCTCATTAAGCAAAACCAAAACTGTTTTGTCGGAAAGGGCCAGTCGGAACATATTTCTCTACTACATTTTTTTAAACACAATTTTGATGTTGAAATTAAAAATTCTGGTTTTCTGGTTTGGAATAACGTTGTGTATAACTATGTATGGGAGTGATAGTTTTTTAAAAGGTTGAAATAAAAAAACATTTTGATTAATTGCTACAAAATCTGGATTTTCAGTTCACAAAAAGATTTGAGATTTTGATTTTTCATTCCAATTCAGGAGGGGAAACATTTTCAAAATCTCAAAAATTCACAAGATGGGAAAAATATTTCCTGCCCAGATCAAGTAGTCCAGCTTCGACGGAGACATGCTGGCTGCTGCTTCCCACCACTCCCATTGGCTGGGAACAGCGAACGGTGGCCACTGGGAGCTGCAGGGGCCATGCCTGCAGCCGGGTCCCCGTAAACAAAATGTCTCGCGGCCCACCAGGATTACCCTGATGGGCTGCGTGCCTAAGGTTGCCGACCCCTGTGTTAAGCTATCAGCTCAGCTTCTGCAATGTAGTTTAGCTACTCAACGCTCAAACCAGATCTCTACCAGCTTGGATTGAGGAGCTTGGACCATTGAATTCATTGGGCATGCGAGAGACAAGGCTGATCCTCTGTCTCCCATTACCAGGTCTCCAAGGAAGGGTGTTAGTATGCTAGTTTAAGTAGCCTGTTAGAAAAGGGATGTTACCACCTGGGACCATAGGACTGTATCACTTCTTTTTGACTCTGTGGTTTATAGCTTTGATTTCTCTTTCATTTATTTTAATAAAGATCTTGAAATTCTTGTGTTGTCCTCAGTATGAGTGTCCTTGCCCCACATCCCGAAAGTCTGCACAAGACGTTGAACTCCCTGTGTTCTCTAATTCTGTAGCCTGAATTTGGGATAAGAACCTAATTATCTTCTGGTCAGATCATTGGTGAATAATAAACTAGCCCTATAAATTCAGGTCAATAGACCCCAGCATGTCTTGCCTATGACCATAGCATCACAGGTGCACTTCCAGTTTCCATGATTGACAGAATTCTCATAGCTCTCTGTGGCAGTGTTCACCTTCCCAAACCCCTCAACAAACAAACAAACCCTGAGATATTCAGATGTATCCTAATATTGAGATATTTGAATTTTTTCAAGTCCTCTTGGTACCCAGGCACACATCAGTGAAGGAGGTTCCTCAGAGTAAACTCTGCCTTCCAGCTAAGAGAGGGTGTGATTTTTACCCACTTCTATAAATTGGCTTGACTTCTGCTAGAGCTAGGGCCTGTTTTCCCATTATTTTTTTCCTCATAGGTAATAGCATGGATCACAAACACTAGTTTCCAAACTCCCCTTGCCAGAAGTTTGTCCATCTGTTCAGTGATGTGCCTATGTAATGGTTGCTGGCACATTTTTTATTCTGGAGGGTTTTTTTTTTTAATGTTGTCCATTATGTATGTGCAATATTTGAATCAAGCCTGCATCACATCAGCGAAGATTTTTTAAATAGCGTTGCAAGGCAAAGCTCCTTATTTTTGCATTAACAAGCCTTTCAATTTTATTTCATGAGCAAGAAAAAAAAAAAGCAGGCTCCATTCACCTCTTACTTAAGTGTATATTTTTAGCTCCTACGTTTGTTAAATAAGGGAAGATTTACGTCAAAATACTTCTAGCAGGAGCTGAGTGTGTGAGTTGCACTGTATACGTCAATTAAAGCAAGCCATTCAACACTTCCTACTGGACTAGCAGTGAATCATCCCAAAGCACACTGCTCATACACCCTTGGACTACAATACTGCTGACAGAAGCAGTCTCTTTACAAAAAAAAAAAAAAATGTTCTTTTTTTATAGTAATAAATCTGACACTCAAGTGCAGGCACCCTTGTTGTCACTTTAATGTGTGAGGGGTACTGAATGAGTTCACAGCATTCCTTGCATTAATTTTTGCTCATCTTCTTAGAAAATTAGTCTCTAAAATCCCCAAAGGCCAAAATCTGCCCTGAGCATGCCAATGTAAAGCTGGAGTAACTCCATTCAAATTAATAGTATTACTCTGGCTCTCCACCCCTGTAAGAGCAGATTTTTTTTTTATAGCTCAAATGTTCAACAAAAATTAGTAAATGGCGCCCGTAACTGCTTTATATATTTACCATATGCTATACTATAGCTTTCTCCACCGATCTTACAGCAACCTTCAGGAAAGATCTAAGTAAATATGAATATATAGGATATGAGATCTTGAGTTTAGCTGGGCATGAAACGTAATCTGAACACTGAAGACACATGCTGCTATCTAGTGGCAAAAACAGGTAGTTTTTAAAAACAGCACTTCATGACTTCAATTATTGTAATAATGGAGCTGTTTTCATGTATTCATACTCTACAGTACATTTATATGTTCATGGGCATGATTCTGCTCTAACTCTGATGTCAGTATGGAATAATCACTGGAGATAATTGTGTGTGTGAGATTGGAATCAGACCTTGTATCTAAGATCATTAATTTTTTTGAATACCGATTCACCCTTACTGTGCAAAATTTTATTAGGCTGCATCACCTTTTTATAAAATAAGACCAATTGTAGGAAAACCAAAAGGCTAATATATAGTGAATGAGTGCAATTAGAAATGGATGCTGATGTAGTTCTAGGATCACAGAAGTCTGGCTCTACTGTTATAGAGTCCGGAGAACCAGCAGCTGAACCAGCACTCTAGTCCCTGTAACTCCAATTAGTTCCCTTGAAGAGAGCCTGAGTGAGGAAAGCGCCCGTCCCTTCCCCACAGCCCGCGTCCGAGCGCCCGTCCCTTCCCCGCAGCCCGCGTCTGAGTGCCAGTCCCTTCCCCTCAGCCCGCGTCGGAGCGCCCGTCCCTTCCCCGCAGCCCGCGTCCGAGCGCCCGTCCCTTCCCCGCAACCTGCCTCTGAGCGCCCGTCCCTGGGCTGAGGAGAGCCACATAGCTAATTAGCCCACTAACTGGGAGAGTAGAAAAGAACACAGGACAGAAGAAAGAGGGAGTGAGAAAGAGGTTAACAATGCCAGAGTAAGGAAGATCTCTGGTTGGAGAGATTTTTTCCCCATACCGCCCGTCCTGTGGAAGAAGGGATTGTGAGGCTGAATAACACTGTAAATAGCATTGTTGCACTAGTGTGTGAAGGTAGTACTGTGAAGTGTAGCAGTATAAATAGACTGCATGGTGATACCTACAAACTGGAGGTGTCCGAGTAATTTGTAGGAGAAAACAGGAGCCGGGGATCATGCCCTGTTACATCTACCCACCACAAGACTTGTGTATTTATTAAAAATAAATTAAAATAATACCTGTTAGTCAATTCCACTAATTTTGCAAGTTAATAAAGGAATCACAAAAAGTTTTGTGTCACTTTGTGATTTTTACTGACATTTTGAAAGTTTTGTTAAATTTTGAGAGATGTTAGTGGTGGTACTTGTTAAAAAAAAAAAAAACAAGTTTCATTTTTTTCCCCAGGACAGTGACAGAGAAAGTGGTGAGAAATATGGATTTTACCACTGGTAATTTACTAATTCAATACAAAGTGATAAGAAGGTTAAGGAGCAGCACATAAACCACTGATGTATGTGTCCATCCTCTATCTTCTTATCAGATAAGATTGTTTCTGGTCAGTCTATGACTAAAAGGACCATGTGACTCTGTTGAAACCCCAAACTGTCTGAAACAAAAAGCTTCAGTGAACTCAAGGATTTCATTGAATGTGGCCAGCGGAGACTTTAGATTTGTTGTGCAGATGACTCACGGTATAAGGCACCCACAGAAAGCCTGTCTTAACTGCCTGTTAGTAACCATAAATGCATTTATTAACATCAGTTGCTTAATTTTACTATTGATGTCGAATTTACAAAATCAACCAATCAAAAATTCATAATGAGCTATACTTAATACAAGCTGTTTAATTAATTCTAAAGTTGCACTAGTTTCTTCAAGGACAAAAAAAACATGCTAGGTCCACAAAACTACTCTGGGCCCCATGATCAAAGTAGTCATAAACTCTACATTCAAATCCTACATTTGCATACAAAGATTGGCAGTGAGACATGCAAGGCACATGGTTGTGCACTTACATGATGAATCCATTTCCAAGCACAATTTGGTCTCTTTTGAAAACTGGAGTCTGTGGACCAAATTCTCTGGTGTAACATCACTGAAGTCAATGTCAGTACATCAAGGATGAATTTTGCACTGTATCATCACCACGGCTATCACTGATTCAATATGATTTTAAGTTACTAATAGTCCAATAAGTGTCTCCTTTTCATTGCTCATTTTTGGCTTTCAAAATTAGCCATCAGCAAAGCAGAGGCTGACACTGAAAACAAAACACTGAATCTGATTGTTGTTGTTGTGACAGTTTGGGGAATATGCCTGGGTCAATCAGGAATTTCATTCTGTTTTGTGTCATTTGTGATTGTAACCTGCACTGTAAAGTAGAAACCCCATTTTGTATCTGACCAGACTTTTGTACTATTTGTGATGTATAGCAAGGCCCTGCAAAGGGAGTAGGGTGACGAGACGTCCCGATTTTATCGGGACTGTCCCGATATTTGCTTGTTTGTCCCACGATGTTCGGTTGGGACACTGGACAAACAAGCAATTTTGCCCTCTGCTCTGGCGCACAGGTGGAGCCCGGAAAGGCTCTCGCTCCCCCGAACCCCAGCCCCGCCCCCTCCTTCCCCCATTGGATCCCTCCCCAAATCCCCACCCTGGCCCTGCTCCAGCCCCGCCCCCTCACTGCCCCATTGGATCCCTCCCCAAATCCCCGCCCTGGCCCCGCCTCTTCCCCAAGCACGCCGCATTCCTCCTCCCTCCCAGGCTTGCGCTGATCAGCTGTATGGTGGGGCAAGCCTGGAAGGGGGGAGTGGCCCCCAGCACTCACCCTAAGAACTGCTCCAGTCCAGCTTCTCCAGGAAGGTGAGCATGGCCCAGCAGAGATCCCGCAGCAGCTCCCTCCGCCCGAGCCCCCAGTAGAAGGTCAGGCAGGCCTGGGCCTCCTGCGCCGCACCATGGCTCACGGAGCGGCCCAGCCCGGCCCGGGTGGGGAGGGCGTCCGGGAAGCGAGCCAGTCTGCCCCGGGGATCTAGCGCAGCACATGGGCTTGGCAGCTCCGGGCCGGAGCGCGCTCAGCTGTTGTGGTCACCATAGAGGCGGGTGGAGACGGGGCTGTGCTGCCTGGCGGATGGTGGTGGCGGGGGGGCGGGCACTCCGGTAGCTTTTTTTTTTTTTTTGCTCCGCCGCTGGCTTTTTTTTCCCCTCCTCCACCGTGCCCCCTCTCCCCCCATCCCGATATTTCATCTTTGTCATCTGGTCACCCTAAAAGGGAGGGGGGTTTCTCCCCTTGTGGAGTGCTAACACAGGCAAGAGTAATCAAGACAGCTACCAAAGATTATTGACTTGCTAATGAGTCTTATCCATGTTACCACCCTGTAGGAAACAAGCTTAACTGGGACATGGGGTTTCACACTGGAACTCATGACCAAGACTGTGTTTACAAGCAGAGGGGTTCTGTGTGCAAGGGGCCAACCAGCGCCAGCAACAGGGATGGCTCTTGAACCCAAATGGATGGGTGAGCTCATTTTGAAGGGGGTTGTGTTCGGGTGTTTGTTGTTTTGCATAGATCTGCCACTCTCTTTGTGCTGTGAGTAAAGTGCATGTGTATTTAAGAAATTCCTTTGCAAAGCCTGTGTTTCTTGCTTTAACTGTCACATGGTCCTCAAA
This sequence comes from Malaclemys terrapin pileata, assembly GCF_027887155.1. Classification (NCBI taxonomy): domain Eukaryota; kingdom Metazoa; phylum Chordata; order Testudines; family Emydidae; genus Malaclemys; species Malaclemys terrapin. The sequence goes on along the minus strand of NC_071505.1, from coordinate 22,357,304 downwards.
GGGTGTAACTAGAGAAACCAGAGCATATCTATCCTGGTGGCCTCTGGAATGAATGTATCTAAGCAACTTGGGGGCCTCAAGAGGGCTGAGGGTCTAAGCAGCTCGAATGTGGGGTCCCACTGCCAAGAGGGGTGTCAGAGACACGGTCTGCCCTTGGGTTCTGCACCTGAATGACCCAGAGCTAGGAACAGTGATTAGTCACTGTCCAGACTCAGGGAGCTTAGCAGCCTATGGGATTCAGCAGTGGGATCCCTTCACAACAGCAGGACTGGACCAGGTTGTAAAAGCTGTAGTCCCTAAAGTCCTGAACCTGCAAGGGGAACCACACATGAAGCCCCACTGACATAAATGGGGCTCTGTGTTGGTGCAGGAATCTGCCCACTTGTTCTTTTTGCAGGATTGGAGCCTAAGTAAGTAACTGCTATCAACATACCATTGATCTCAACTTGAGGTGTTTGTGGTTATCTGTAATGGATCCACCTATTACTAATAGAATGAGAAAGAACAGGAGTACTTGTTTCAGAGTAACAGCCGTGTTAGTCTGTATCCGCAAAAAGAAGAACAGGAGTACTTGTGGCACCTTAGAGACTAACAAATTTATTAGAGCATAAGCTTTCGTGGACTACAGCCCACTTCTTCGGATGCATATAGAATGGAACATATAATGAGGAGATATATATACACACATACAGAGAGCATAAACAGGTGGGAGTTGTCTTACTAACTCTGAGAGGCCAATTAATTAAGAGAAAAAAAAAAAAAAAAACTTTTGAAGTGATAATCAAGCTAGCCGAGTACAGACAGTGTGATAAGAAGTGTGAGAGTACTTACAAGGGGAGATAGTCAACGTTTGTAATGGCTCAGCCATTCCCAGTCCTTATTCAAACCGGAGTTGATTGTGTCTAGTTTGCATATCAATTCTAGCTCTGCAGTCTCTCTTTGGAGTCTGTTTTTGAAGTTTTTCTGTTGTAATATAGCCACCCGCAGGTCTGTCACTGAATGACCAGACAGGTTAAAGTGTTCTCCCACTGGTTTTTGAGTATTTTGATTCCTGATGTCAGATTTGTGTCCATTAATTCTTTTGCGTAGAGACTGTCCGGTTTGGCCAATGTACATGGCAGAGGGGCATTGCTGGCACATGATGGCATAGATCACATTGGTAGATGTGCAGGTGAACGAGCCCCTGATGGTATGGTATATATATCTCCTCATTATATGTTCCATTCTATATGCATCCGAAGAAGTGGGCTGTAGTCCACGAAAGCTTATGCTCTAATAAATTTGTTAGTCTCTAAGGTGCCACAAGTACTCCTGTTCTTCTTTTTGAGGAGTACTTGTGGCACCTTAGAGACTAACAATGCATCCGAAGAAGTGGGCAGTAGCCCACGAAAGCTTATGCTCTAATAAATTTGTTAGTCTCTAAGGTGCCACAAGTACTCCTGTTCTTTTTGCGGATACAGACTAACACGGCTGCTACTCTGAAACCTGTCAGAATGAGAAAGGTTATCTAGGGCATATGCTGTTGTGTGTGAGTGTAGATCTAGGGAATTTTGTAAGTATTTTATGATTACAGCAGCTTAAAAGAAGGATAATTGTCTATCTTCAAGCTACTTCTTTTTTCCTTTTGTCCTTGCAGTAACCATCTGTAAAATGGAATAAACTGTAAACAGGATCCAATAACTTAATGCAGAACAGTAGGTAAAAATGGAATGAAATGTAATGAGGAACAATTTATCATGTTTGGATCCCTGTAATCCAAATCACAATCAAGGACCATATACTGGCTGGCCCTGTGTTGCTCAAGGGAGAGGAGAAGGAGCAGAGAGCCCTTCTCTGTATTTACACACCTGAATAGGGGCTTGCACGGCCTGAACACAAGGTCCAGAGGAATCATAGCACTGACCTCAACACTAGATATCCCAAAGGGTGTAGCTGCCCATTACAAAAAAGCATGAACAGCACCCACTGAGATCAATGATATGTTGACAGCTCTTACATAGGCCCCGATAATGCAAAGAGAACTGGGCAGGCAGACTCCTGCACCCATGCTCAGTGGGGCTCTGTGTGTGTTTCTCTTTGCCTTATGCACTGGCTGCAGAGAAAAAGGAGAGCTGAAGGGAAAGCATGCAGCACCTACAAACTGGAGCATGCCCAGAAGGACTATTCTGGTTCATACTGACTACCAAGTATAACATTGACAGACCCCAGTCGTCGGTGGGTGGGATCAGACCTGGGACCTCTGGAGCTAAATGTATGAGCCGCTACTGCATGAGCTAAAAGCCATGCGTCTCTTAGCTAAGACTGTGGAGCAGACTCATTAATCTCTCTCTCTAAGTGGTCTCAGTGCTGCTAGATGGGACAGAATACCACCCCCAGGAGGTGTGTGGGTTACACAAACACATGCTTTTATCTTTCAAGATTCAGCCCTTGAGTGATTAAAGTTGAGTTGGTGTTTTCCCTGCAATTTTTAAGAAGAGATTTCCTATATTTGAGATATTTACTTATGCCGTAAGCTCTTTGGAATAGTGACAGAATTTTTGTTATGGTGATTGTACAGTAGCTAACAAAGGGGCCCTAATCCATATGGCCCCTAGCTGCGAGAGAAAAATCAATCAGTCACATTGCTTAATACACCGTTGGAAGGCATTCAGATACTACAATGATCAGGACAGTATAAGAACCTATATAGAACAGAAGAGGTGCCACTGTAATACAAATAATTAGTAATGATATTTAATTTCTTTTGCATCAATTCAGTCTTGTGCACAGTATGCCCTAACGATTGTCAGCCTGCAGAAATATCTTTATTTTACAAAATGATTTTCAACTACTAAGTGAACTGTTAATTCTAGAATAACATATCTGGCTACCCTAAAAGCTGTTCAAATACGCTGAGACGGAGATACTTGTATATTTTTGTTTAGACATCACACCATAACTGGACTTCAAATTTTCACATGTAGTTTACTATGTATGCAATTAATCTTGACTGTAGTGTTATAAGAACTATTGAACATATTTTAAAGGTCTCCTTTATAATCACATTTAGTTAAAAGGAAGTAGAAAAAGCAAACAGACTGATAGTTGGGAACTTGTCCATTTTATAATACAGAACACAAATCATTAAATCCCGGCTTTTGTGGATCAGCTATGACATTCTGAGATTGATCCAGAGGCAGAACTTCATAAAGGCTGTTAATATTTGCACTGCTAAACAAATAGTCTAACACACTTGAAGTCACAAATTCTCATCTGTGCATTGAAATGTATTGTGTACAGAGTCAACAGTGTTATATTCCATAGTGAATAGCTAAGGAGAGGAGTTTGATTTATTTTGTTGAAAATATGTATTTGGAAATTGAATGCACTCGGGGACACACAATATTGGATTGTGTGCTAAAATGAAATGCCAGGATGTCAGGAAGACTAAGGACTCTTTGGCTGCATTGTGGCACTTGCAAGTATCATGGGAGTCAATGACAGTGAAAAAAAAAAACAACCCTTATTATTAGGTTATAGTGCTCATCTTCTGGACAATGCCATAAGCAAGGTCTGAGTCAACAAAATAGGAAAAGACACATAAAAAGGCAAAACTGAGTTCCAAATTTATGTGCAATCAAAGCAAATATCTATTCAAAGTGCTTAGCACACTATATTTGAAATGTAAGATGCATCATTGCTACTCTAAATTATAAAGGGAAAAATATTCCTCTCTGATTTGCTTGACAGATCTTGAGATTGATTCTCAGTTGCACCCAAGGAGAGCTGGGTGCAACTGAAGACAGGAGATGTCAAACAGCCATTTGCACCTTTCCCATTCTAGGATACTTTTGTGGTGGCCCAGTCCCTTCTGTAGTTTAGAGCCGCCTGTAGGACCCCAGGGCTGTTCAGCCAACTATGGACTGTCAGAACATAGGGGTTCCCTGGATACACCCTCTTGCCCCAGATCAAGTCCCAGCACAAAACAAACATAATGGACCTGAGAAATGCACTTTGACTGTTCCATTCTCCCTATGTATAGTGGTTTAATATGTTTGCCAGTAGCTCTTGTGCCTTTGCAGGTAAAGCATTACAGCTGCCAACAACTACCAGGAGGATCTGAGTGAAGATGTTAAGTACTTAGCTTCTACTAAATACCTACATCATTTGCCTAAGCACATTCAACAAATAGAAGGTGATTTACTGATAAAGTGAATTTTAATATTTTTAAATTGCCTGTGTCTCACGGTAAACATTATATAACATGTAGCATGTTAAATACTTGTTACATGTGTACTGTATTAACATAGATCTCTCTAGAGGAACAGCCTTTCAGAATTCCACTCTCTATACCAGCTTCTAGCAGGGATCATGTTTGTAGGGTATGGAAAAGCCTTACGATTCCCATATCTCCTCATACACTTTCAAACACTATCAAAGCTTTTAAAAACGTCTGCTTTTGCCAAAACAAACCCCAATCATTATAAAACCTGTTTATGAATATCTCTCTATTCTATAAAATCAGCCTTTCAGATTTTATGTACCTGTTTTCCTGAGTGAATAAAATATTAGCTTTTTCATGATCATTGTCATCATTCTAAAGGATGAAGGGGCAAATTTTAGCTGCTAAATATGCTTGAATACTATAGTAAAGGACAGCATTACAAAAGCCTAAAGATATGTCTTCACTGAACAGCTAACCTGTGCTCTTACCTGGGTTTTAACCCAACCCGCCCTACCATCTACATAGAAACTTGGTTTAGAAGTGCTTTAAGCCAGAAACAGCTTACCTGACTGGGGGTATAGGTTAGAACCTGAGCTCCACTTTATCTTGGGCTGCAACCTGCCCATTTTGCAGTAGGGGCATAAGTTAATCATTCAAGTGCTGATAGTCCTCCAATGGCCTTCCCACAGTTCCCCCTGAAGGACAGCAAAGCTCTCCTGCAATTGACACAACTAACTCTGAAAGAATCCCAGAGCATCTCAGCACAAAGAAACAGACACACATGGACAACTGCAGAAACAGTGAGGACAAAGTAGTGTGGGTCAGACTTTGCTGCTGTAATTCTCACACCCTGACTAACCGGGTACTCAGATCCAGGTACTGATCACTCAGGTTAACTGTGCAGTGAAACCGTATGATAGATATGTTCTTGACTATTTTGCAAGATATGTGTATTATATACTTATATTGATATGTAAACATATTAAAGTAATGGCACATTATGGTACCACTTACATAATTTATGGAAAGTGGGAGCAGCTCCACAGTTAAGTTTGAGGTTTAGTTTCCCATTATAAACTTAGCTTTCAAACCACCCTTCTCTTAACTTCCCCAGAAAGAAACTGACCCTGACATTTCACATGGCGCATCTCATTCTTGGGGTGAGTTTTTCTGGGAAGTTCGGGGAAAGAAAAAAAAGTTTTTTAAAGTTATGATGTTTCTAAAATTTGCCTGTTGTCAAGCTTGACAATTTTGCTAATGTTTTGGTTCTCCATATCTCCATAATCTGGCCTACAGATGCCAAATTTGAGTTGCCCTTTAGAGGTTTTTTGTTTGTTTGTTTTGCTTTAAGGACGTGTGGGTCTAGAATTAATATAGGAAATGCAGTGACATAAAGAGCTTTTTTTTCATGAATACTGAGGAATATTTAAGACAAACATTTATAAATATACATATTGTAACAGGCTGCCTTGAAGGGGCAAGATAGGAGAAATGTTCTTTTGAAAGGGTGGATACAAGCAGGTAACCACCCACAGAGTTGTTAAAGGGGTATTGTGAGACTAATGAATCTGTTTACTTGGCCAGACAACCTAAGCAATGTGGAGCTATGAGATTTCCTTGAGATTCTGTATCACTCATAAGAGAATTTCAGGGTTAAATTTATAAGGACAGATCAAAAAGACTGTAACACCCTGTATCCCATGTTCACCACTTTTATATGGTTATGTTATATTTTGTACAAAGTATGCCTTGTGCAGTGTCATTTGAAAACTTGTAATCTGCTGAATATTATTATCCAGTTGAAATATGTGTAACAACACCGCATGTGAAATAATGACATTTTGCTGTATGTTTGTTACTGAAATATTTTGTCATTCTGGGGAACGACCATAGACTAGCTCCTTAGAGAGAACAAAGGACTGACCACAGGTGTCAGAAAACTATTAACTGCTGAAACATCCATTTACCAGCAGGGGAGACTATAAACAAAGAATTTACATGTCATCTCTGAGACAGCTCAAACTTCACATACACAGAAGGTGTAAACAGAAAATTTATAATTCACCTAAAATACATTACAGATCTCACGTACATAGGGGACTGTTTTGTCTATACTCCAGCTGGGGGTAATCGCCAAAGAGGGGGAAAAGGTATCAGAATGAAGAATTCACAGTACACAAATTATCTCTCCTCCCCCATCTCTACTTATGGCAGCAAGATCACTTGAAAGACAAAAGGTGCATCATTGAACTGGGGGGAGTGGTACTGGCCTGGAGGTTTTTCCAGCCAGCACAGACGCTAAAAGCTTTTGGGTGAGAGAAACCTTTTTGCTTTTAAACCTATTAGTCTTGATAAAGTTTAGGAATTAGCTTGGACATTTATCTTTTTATTTCTTTTGTAACCATTTCTGACTTATATCAGAAGTGACCTTATCACTTATAGTCACTTTCTCTAGTTAATAGAATCATAGAAGGAATCATAGATTACAGTTGGAAGAGACCTCAGGAGGTCATCTAGTCCAACCCCCTGCTCAAAGTAGGACCAACCCCAACTAAATCATCTTAGACAGAGCTTTGTCAAACCAGGCCTTAAAAGCCTCTAAGGATGGAGATTCCACCACCTCCCTAGGTAACCCATTCCAGTGCTTCACCACCCTCCTAGCAATATAGCTTTTCCTAATATCCAACCTAGACTCCCCCCACGGCAACTTGAGACCATTGCTCCTCGTTCTGTCATCTGCCACCTCGGAGAATAGCCGAGCTCCATCCTCTTTGGAACCCCCCCTTCAGGTAGTTGAAGGCTGCTATCAAATCCCCCCACTCTTCTCCTCTGCAGACTAAATAAGCCCAGTTCCCTCAGCCTCTCCTCGTAAATCATGCCTTCCGCTGGACTCTCTTCAATTTGTCCACATCCCTTCTGTAGTGGGGGGCCCAAAACTGGACGCAGTACTCCAAAACTGGATGCAATACTGGCCTCACCAGTGCCAAATAGAGGGGAATAATCACTTCCCTCGATCTGCTGGCAATGCTCCTACTAATACAGCCCAATAGGCTGTTCTTGCAGCCTTCTTGGCAACAAGGGCACACTGTTGACTCATATCCAGCTTCTCATTTTCTGCAGAAATGCTGCTTAGCCAGTCGGTCCCCAGCCTGTAGCAGTGCATGGGATTCTTCCATCCTAAGTGCAGGACTCTGAACATGTCCTTGTTGAACCTCATCAGATTTCTTTTGGCCCAATCCTCCAATTTGTCTAGGTCACTCTGGACCCTATCCCTACCCTTCAGCATATCTACCTCTCCCCCCAGCTTAGTGTCATCCACGAACTTGCTCAGGGTGCAATCCATCCCATCATCAAGATCATTAATAAACTTGTTTTATTTAAACCAGTATGTTTGGATCAATAGCGCTGGTGCATATTCATTACCCATTGTTGGAATAATGGACTAATTATGAGCTTGTATGGTCCAATGGGCTACTGAATAGAACAAGATGCACATTTCTGGGCTGCAAGGGTGGGACTGAGGGATATGCAGGTGTCGCCCTGTTTCATGGAGGATGGGCGAGCATAGCATTCATGTATTCAGCTGAGAGTGACTTTACATGTTGGTGGCTATGAGCGAACAGAGCCTGGTGGGGTTTGCTGTTCACAAGCAAAGCAATGTAAAAGGCATCCCAGACTAGAAAGCTAAGGAGACACAGCAGTTCAGATTGCACCCTAGGGAATGTCACAAAAAACTGGGACTATTTATCTTGGAAAAGCGGAGACTAAGGGAAGAGGGGTGGTATCAGAAAGGTCTATACAATCATGAATAATGTGGAGAAAGCGAATAAGGAAGTGTTATTAACCCCTTCACATAACACAAAAACCAGGAAAATCCAATGAAATTAATAGGCAGCAGGTTGAAAACAAACATAAGGAAACAATGAGGAGTCCAGTGGCACCTGAAAGACTAACAGATTTATTTGGGCATAAGCTTTCGTGGGTAAAAAACCCACTTCTTCAGATGCATGGAGTGAAATTTACAGATACAGGCATAAATATACTGACACGTGAAGAGACAGAAGTTACCTTACAAGTGGAGAACCAGTGAACTTACCAGTTGTGAGGTAACCCCCTGGTCTGGGAGTGGAACATTTCCCAACGCAGGGACTAGATTGGGTACCATGTTGAGTGAGTGGGTGGAAGCAGTTGCAGTATGACCCTAAAAAGAAGCTGACGCAGAGATACGGTCACTTTCTGAGTGCAGGCTGGAGAGGTTCACCTGGGATCTCCAGACAAGGAAGCTGCCTGCTGGCTGCTTCCTTCCTACTGTTCAGGGAAACAGGACATTGCGTACATTTTTGTGAATATATAGATAACAGCAGGCAGGAGCGCTGGAATTAGAAGTGCCTGCCCAAGGCTACTACATCCATGTTAAAAAGTGGGCAGGCATGGCCCTCCCACTTTTAAAAGTGTATGTGCCATGGCTGCCTAGCCTCCCCCCGTTCTGGTGCCCTGACACCAGGAATGTACCCCATGTCACCAGTTTCTCATCCAAACAGAAGGCATGCTGCTGGGACCCATATTGTGGCTTTCTTCCTGGCCAAAGGGGCAACAGTATTTAGAACACATGGACCAGTTGCTGATGCCAAGTTATACTGAACAGCTACTGGCATAAGTCAGAGGTGGGAAGGCATGGATGGGGCTAGGAGATGAGGAGGGAAACACAGACAGACAGGAGACTAGACCTATGGGCAGAGGAGATAGGACTGGAGATTGTACAAAGCCGTGGGTCTCCCATTCCCACCCCTTCCCTGCTTTCAGCCCCCCAAATCCCCTGTCTACTGCCATGGCAGAAGATCCCATGAAACTTGGTAGCATCCAATGCAAAAGAGTATAGTTCTGTTCCTCAGTTTGTCAGAGAAGATCAGTTTCTCCTGGCATTATAGTTCAGTGTTTTGACATGCAAAACTGATGTGTTGATCCATAAGATTTTTAATCACTCCAAAGAAGGACAAATATGTACACCAAATGTAGTTTCAGATCATACATTTTGTCTTCAGATACTTTTGCTGCTAAATTGCCATGTTACGTGCTCCTCAGATTCTATCTTGATAGGTGCTACAGGAAAGTATATGATTATGGTGATGATAAATAATAATAATGATAACCTGGCTAGTATCTGTATTTTAGGCTGAGTAATGATTTCCTCTGAGCCATAGACATTGCCATTCTTCATAGTTTCATTGAACAATCAAATTCTTCTACTTCCAAATGCCTTTTTTATATGCAGCACAAACCAGACTTTCCCTGAAACCCAGCATTTTTAAGCTGGCTTTTCAGAAAGCCAGTATATTAAGAATTCTCACAGTTTTACACGAGAAAAAATATTCTGTTTAAAGTGCAAAGGGTAAAGATAGATTTTTCCAAGATTGCTGAGTGGACTAGAAAGGTGTCTGTTAAAGCATAGTAACTGCGTGCTTTAGAATGTTAAAGACCACTACTCTCATTATAATGAAGATTTTTCCATGCAAGAGGTTCCATGATCCACAGAATTCAGTGGAAGCTAGTGCAGAGGGATAGGATTAGGAATGAGTCACCTTCAAAAATCCATCACGTGCTCTTTTGAAGAAAACCAGGTCATCATTTGCTCTCTGCGGAACTCCATGAAACATCCCAATGCTGGGGAGTTTTGTAAACCTCAAACACACTCTCTGGAAATGAGGGTAGCAAATGCTTCTCTATAAGTAGCAGGGGCACAGACGTTTTTATTGGGAGGGGCTAGTATTAAAAATAATAGCTGTTGAATATTGTTTTTATATCATTACTTTAGCAGGGACAGTCCCAAATGTCTCATATTTTGTTCTCTTTGGCCCAGGAGTGATACAGTCCTCTGATAGTCTTGGCTGCTTGAAATCTTCTTTTTCAGCTGGCTTTTGTTAGCTGGAGCTGGGTTGAAGAAGGTCTCTCCTGCAACAGGCCCTGGCTCCTTTCTTCCCTGGCTAGGAAGTGGCTCAGCAAGCAGGGTCTCCTCTTCTTGTGTAGGCGAATTCTGTGTGCCTAGGTGAGGCTCACCTGTCTGTGCTTCTCCCCCTCTTTCTGCAGCCAGCCTGGTTGTTTCCTTCCTTCTCTCATGAAGGCTAAAAATGTATCCTCTTTCTGTTCAAGAAGAATTCTGATTCCCTCTCTCTTTAGAGAGACCTAGGATAGGTCTAGTCGGCTGCCACTTCACTGGGGCTGGTTCACAGAGCCTCCTCCTTGATTCGTCTCTTCTGTCCTTCCTCTCCTCATGAGTTCCATGTGTTCTTTTCACAAAAAGAGGTGGTAGGCCAGACATAATGATTCTATGCTTGTTCTTGTGCAGCCTCTCACCTCAGTCTCATCGTGCATGGGGGAGAGAGAGAGAGAGAGACAAAGGACCTCCAGCTGTCATCTTATATGTAGTCTTTTCCTTGTCAGTGGCTCTGGGTGAGACAGGAACCCAGGGGGCTGCACAAAACATAAAAAGAGTAGTTTTCCTATTGCATGCACAGATCCAGATGTAGGCTGTTCCTTTTCTTCATCTGGCTCATTGTAGACTGCTTTACAAAGACTGCAGTGATTAAAACCAGAGGCCAGCTAAATGTTTCAATATTCTAGATAGTATTGTGGGTGTGGGTATGTGTTTTTTTAATTCTGCAGTCCTTCATCACTCTCACTGGTTAGGTATTTCCAGTATAAATATTCATACCATTGTACAAGCACTGGTAAAAACTCATCCGGAATACTGTGTACAAGTCTGGTCACCCATATTCAAGAGAGATTAATTCAAACTGGAACAGGTGAATTGAAGGATAACTAAGATAGTATGGGGAAGGGAGATGCTACCGTACTATCTTTAGAGGAGACTAAAAGAGCTTGGCTTCTTTAGCCTAGCAAAACAAAGGCTGAGAAGGGATAGGATTGCTCTCTATGAATACATCAAGGGGGTAAACACCAGGGAAAGAGAAGAGCTATTTAATTAAAGGACAATGTTGGCACAAGGCCAAGGATATAAACTGGCCATGAGTAAATTTAGGCTGGAAATTAGAAGAAGGTTTCTATCCATCAGAGTGAGGTTCTGGAACAATCTCTCCTAGAAGTAATGGGAGCAAGAAACCTAACTGGTTTAAAGATGGAGCTTGATAAATTTGTGAAAGATTAAATTATGCCCCAGAATCTGCATGGTGCACATCAAAAGCTCAGGTTCTTCCTCTGGAAGAGAAGAGACAAGAGGTTTTCCCATGGGGCAGCTTGGGGTCTGAGGAGGTGCGGCACAACTGAGGGGGCCCCGGCTGGCTCGGGGACCCTCTGGACATGGGAGGGGGGTTTTGTGGCTCGGGCTGTGGCAGGGGAGCATGGGGTCTCAAGGCTCTGGCTGCAGGAGTGGGGAGTGGGAGCGCTTGGGGCTCTGGCTGCAGGGGGGTGGTTGGGAGGGGGTGCAGGCAGAAGGGGTGGAGCCGGGGGCTAGCCTCCCCAAAGGAGGGGCTCCACCTGCCGCCTATGGACCCAGGAGGCTCCTCTTATGTTCTTGTGTTCTTCTGAGTAGTGACTGAGTGAATTACAAAAACAAAGTGTGTATTTTCAAGGGGCTAAAATGAAATCACTTAAAGCATGGCTGATTCAAAAGGAAGAAACTACATGTGGATCAACTTCTGCTGGTTGTAATTTTCAGCTATTCCTGCAATAGGAACCAAATGCCAGTTGCCTGATACTGTTAGCATTTCTCAGTTACTTCAACAACCATGACTTGATTCTTTCCCTGTGTATAACTTTGGAAAACAAGACCATTCTGCCCATCCTAGTTTGATTATTTTTAATGGCTCCATTATTCTGAAGTTAATGACAGCAGATGTTGTTTGTACTGTTGTAGAGATTTTAGGCACAGACTACTTTTGAATAAGTACACAGATGAAGCTTTTCGCATAATCTGGATTCTATCATTGGAAAAACGCTCGAGACAAATTCAAAAGGCATCAAGCGTCTTCATGTCACCAGAAAGCAGGTAATATTCTTCCAAAGACCGCTAAGAATGGTGGTGATGTGCTAAGTTGTCAGTACTGTCAAAAGAAAGAAGAAAACCCAATGAAAATGCTAAGTAGTATACATTTTCTGGCTAGACAAGGACTTGCACTGCGAGGCCATTATATTGAAGAAGCTGAAAATATGCCCTTAAGTGGAGAGTGTGGGGTAGAAAGGTGAGTTTTAAGTTGTTGAGTGCTAAGTAATTTGATCCCCAAAATTACTAAAAACCTGTAGTCTAGAGAAACAAGAAATGTTAGGCCAAATCTTACTGAGTGTCTCATCACTGCCAGTTCAGGGATGTAATCCCCACTATTTTAGTCACATGAAGTTCTTTCCATGCCTTGGGGGACACCATGATTAAAGACAAGCAAAATAATCATAATTATTAACTATGACTATTTTCCATTCTTTTCCTTTAATAAATAAAAACAAAACATCACAAACAACCTTTCAACAGATATGACAGACTGGAGAGTGCAGTTACTCTGGTACGGAGATACTCTTTAAGTAAACTAAAGCCAAAGTACATTATTTCCCAAATCAGTAATGAGTCCTGTCACAGTGTATCAGATAACAAAACCATTTAGAGATGGCTAAAGGAATCTAGTTGAAGGGTTGGTGAATCCTGTTTGGTTTACTGTGGATAACTTATAGAGTTCATAAACAGGTAGAGGCCAGTGATCTTAATTAATTCTTATGAAACTGAAGAAAGTTTTAACTCTGTTTTTAAAAAAAAGCCATTCAAGGAGTGGTCTTGAGACAAGCAAATAAATAAATATTAAGAAACTTAAATTCTCATTAAATCCCACTCTATATGTGTTTACCAAGATTCGCTGATATCTCCTTATAGTTTAACCATAGCTGAAAGAAACAGGAGAAGCTGTTAATACCTTAAATTACAATAGCAATTCAATAGCCCATTAAAATTATTACAAGAAAAAGTTACATCTAATCCCTCGGCAGCACTTTTGCAAACTCCATCTCACCAATGATACTGACGTGTCTGCTGATGTCAGAAACAGTGTTGGGTTGCAAGGTTGTTTCTTCTTGATGTTCTTAGCTGTCTGGTTGCAGCTGCTGGTTGCTGGTAGGCTGAGCGGCTGAGAGTGCAGTGATGATAAGAGTTTGCTGTTTGCTCTCACTTCAGAGAGATTTTTTTTTTTTTTTACTCTTCCCTTTCTATAATCTCATTGAAAGAGGAAGACACACCTCTGGCAGTGTCTTGGCTGGATTCAAATATTAGCCATTGGCACCTTTCACTGGCTCAGCACCTTCATGGAAAAGTCTTCTTAGCATCTTCAGCTCATGAATATGCAATCTACTAATACATATGCAGCAGGCTTGTAATTGCTTTTCTCCTTCTGGTGCGAAACTCTCAGAACACCTGGAAAATTTACGTTTCAACTCTTATTGAGTCCATTTTCTGAGCTATCCCTTTAGTTCTATCAGGGTTTAATAGGAGTTGAAATTGCCTTTTAAGTGAGGCAGAACACTCTATTTTCTATATAAAGGTCTTTCCACTCTTAGTAGTCTTTTTAAACTTAAATAATTCTTAAAGAGAGAGTGTATAAATGTAGATAGTCAAATAAGTTATTGTCATTTCTTCTTACCAATCCTTGGACAGGAGACTCCGGTCTTTCTGAGGTTAGTAAAGAGTTGCTTAAGCATTGACAGATAAACTAATTAATTCCCAGTTAATATCCATATTTTATACTCAAATGGCTTCTTACACAACTAACCAGTTAAAGCATCAAATGACCACTACATATGTAAATAAAACATCTTAGTATTCTTATAACAATGGCATCAGGAAGCTATTATGTGAAAACTTGCATTTAGATACAAACTATTTGCAGCTACACATGTTAAAGGAAGCTTAGGCCTTTTTAAGCCTTTAAGGGACAAGAAAGGTTTTCACCTTTAAGCAAAACCATCAATAAGAAGCAAAAAATGTCTTCTGTAAAACATTTTCCAACCATAAACGTTGCCCTTTAACATTTGAGGAATGAAGACTTTAGAGTACTTATAAAAGACTTAAGTTTCAATAAGGATATCTCTGGTATCCTTGTGTGGCTTTAAGGTTTTGCTCTTTGCAAAGAGGGGTAAAAGGCTACTTTTACGACTTAGTTTATACCTCTGATAATACAGTCCTAGTATCACTTCCCTTTGATCCTAAGTAGAGAGCATCCTTACATTTTTTTTACACAATGAGGTTTCTTTCTCAAATACATGTTAGGCTGCCGGGGTGATGAGACCACTGCCTACCATGCTGTCCAGCACTGTCTCATTTTTTCCTTGTACTCCTCTGACTGTATCCATCTGTTGTTTCTTGTCTTATAGATAGACTGAAATCTCTTTGTGGCCGAGAATGTCTTTTTGTTCTATGTTTGTACAGCACCTAGCGTAATGGGATCCTGGTCCGTGATTAGGGTTCCAAGGTGCTACAATGAAGGAGGGAAACTGAGGCAGGAGCGTCTGCTGTGCCTTGACCTGATGGTGAAGGGTGCCGTTGGCAGCGCCACCTTATGACAGTTAGCTTTTGTGATTCATGGTTTGCATAAAATATTTGGCAGGAGTCTTTAATTGCAAACTATCATCTCTCTCTTATACAAGAGGGATGTGTCCTTTTCTTTGATAAGACACTTATTTTTCCTCTGTTTGTCTTTTGACTGAATGACTTCTAGCTTTACAAGCCATTACCACTTCCTTCACAGAACTTCTCCTGGTCTCTGGCAGTCCTCATCTGCCATTCTGTCCCCTCTAGGGCCCAGGTGCCCTCTTTTAAGCCCAGATGGGGTCAGATGACCAGTCACAGGTGCACTGGCCTCTTCCTTCTTCAAGGGCTGGAGTCACGCTGTCAGACTAACACTTATGCAACATAATATAAAAGCAAATAGTGTAGAATGTTAAAACAAAATAGAAGTTCTAAAGCTGCATTCAGAGTGTGTATAAACGCACTTGGAGGTTTTATGGCTAAAGTGGTGTAAATCGTTGACACTTTGGGTCTGTCCCTCGTTGACAAAAAGCAGAAATGTTCTAGGAATTTCCTTAATTAGTTGGAACATTTAATTTCATAAGCACGAGAGCTATCATATTCTCCTAGCATAATGTGTTTGAAAATAATTGTAAGTGCCTCTTAAAATTCAGTGAAGGTGCCGGCATGTTTGTAATAACCTCACATTACAAGAATAAATTACAAAACATTTATTCAAAATTCTTCTAGCATCAATATTAAGGTTTATCCTCCCCACAAGAGGTTGTCTACAACTTTATTCAACTGCTTTGTTTGCAGCAGAATATGATCCTGATATTTCAAAGTGGCTTTAAAAGAGTCAAGATAAATTCATAAATTCAGCTATTCAAAATGAGACAATGGAAATCATGGCTCTGAAAATAGTGAGGGACATTTGAGAAAATTTCTGGAAAGTGACATACAATTATGGTAGTTGAAACAACAAACTTCACCAACAAAGAGCAAGTTGTTCTACATCTGTGATATGTTGTTGATTATATGAATATTCATAAAGATTTTATTGGATTGCTCAGTGTAGCCTACACATCAGTAAAGGCCATCATATCAGCAAAAAAGATATTTTATTGTGTCTGAATCTGAGGATCAATAAATGTTGTGGACAATGCATAGGCGCCAACTTTCCCTGACGCCAGTGGGTGCTTGCGTGCCCCCGGCCCTGGCCCCACCCTGACTCCACCCTTTCTCTGCCCCTGCCTGCTCCCATTCCAACCCCTTCCCAAAGACCCCACCCCAACTCCGCCCCCTCCCTGCCCCAAATCCCCACTCCTGCCCCGCCTCTTCCCTGAGTGTGCGGCGTTCTGCCCCCTCCTCCCTCCCTCCCAGTGCTTGCTGTGCAAATCAGCTGTTTCGCGGCGCAAGCGCTGGGAGCCAGGGGGAAAAAGTGGGCATGCGATGCGCCCAGGGGAGGAGACGGAGGCAGAATAGAGGTGGAGGGGAGCTGGGGCAGGGCGAGGAGCTGCCAGTGGTTGCTTAGTGCCCACCAATTTTTCCCCGTGGGTGCTCCAGCCCCAGAGCACCCACGGAGTCGGCGCCTATGGGACAATGTTGTGATGGTGCCACTAAAATGTAGCAACCTGATTTTTAACAGAAGGAACCACAGGCTAAATGAACTCATTGCTATGGACAAGATTGGCAGCTAAAGTAACCCTAATCTATAAGACAGGGGTCTCAACCAGGGGTACGTGTACCCCTGGAGGTACTCAGAGGTCTTCCAGGGGTTACATCAACTCATCTAGATATTTGCCTTCTTTTACATCAGGCTACATAAAAAGCACTAGCAAAGTCAGTGCAAATTAAAATTTCATACAGAGAATGACTTGTTTATATTGCTTTATATACTATACACTGAAATGTAAGTACAATATTTATATTCCAATTGATTTATTATATAATTATCTGTTAAATGAGAGAGTAAGCAATTTTTCAGTAATAGTGTGTTGTGACACTTGTATTTTTATGTCTGATTTTGTAAGCAAGTAGTTTTTAAGTGAGGTGAAACTTGGGGGTATGCAAGATGAATCAGACTCCTGAAAGGGGTACAGTAGTCTGGAAAGGATGAGAACCACTGCTATGAGATACTCTTGAAAGTATTTATGAAATCACAATACTAATTAAAAAAACACCAACAGGATATTATATTTCAGTATGTAAAATATGAAGTGTTAAGTACATCACCAGGCATCTGTGTTCCCTCTCCAACAAGATGGACTTGCCATGCAGAAGTATTGACTTCTGTTTCAAAGAACTATTTTGCATTGTGTGCTGTAGTAGAAAGAAAGCCTGAGATATGAGGCCTGGTATGAGGTATGGTATAAGGCGCCTGGTATGAAGCCTAAGGCCTGAATTAAAAAGTAGTCAGGCCTGCTAGTACAAAGCAAAGTTAGCAAGAGTCAGGCTATGAGCCCAAGTCACGCCCTTTTACAAAACATGCCTGCCTGCAGATTCACTGTCCGGAACATGAACTTGGTAAGAACAGTGCTAGTATTGCAAAAATAGGCATTCCCAAGGATTACAGAGTATTCATGTATGCACATTCCAGAAGATGCAGATGCCCCCTAAACATAAATGAGTGACAAAAATACAGTATTGGGAGATGGAACAGGAACACACCAACCCCCAGGGAAACAAGGATGGGAGGACAGTTAGGATGATGGATGAAAATGTTTTGTTCGAACCATCAGGTACAAGGTGTAGGGTTGGTAACTAACCATGTCAGAGGGTAATATGTAACTTGTCCGTATCAGTGTATAAAAGAGGGATTGCAGACGGGATGTCTTTGTCTGGCCAAGGGGGGGACAGAAAGTCCCGCCGTTCACTGAGCTGGTCCATTGACACAGGCATATATGTACTAAGTGTACTTGTAGCGCATATAGGGCACTACTACTGTGCTTTGCTGGTAATAAACCTCACCAAATGCCTTCGCTACTGAACAGAGTGTGTGGTCTTATTGGGCAGTTCAACTGGAACCTGCTGTATGGGCTATCTAGCCAGAGCCAGTGCAACACACAGAGAGAACACACACCACAGTCAACAACTGACAACACATGCAACTTGGGACATTGCAAAGGATGCAATGGAAGAGCTTGAAATGAGAGCTCAAATGGAAAAGCTTAACTTCCTCTTTGGTATTGAACTAGACTGTAACTTCCTAAACATGGTAGACAGTCTGTCCAAAACTTTGCAAGGTTTGAATGTTTTAGTAAAGGCCGATCTCTTATGAAACATGACAGTCCATGTACTCAGATGAAAACTACAAATTATTGTGGGAGCAAATCCAGCAGAAAAATTTAAAGATGCAGATAGTCAAATGTCTGAGCTTCCAAGGAAAAGAAAAGTTCCCAAGAAAATGCAAATAGCAACAGGTGAACCCAGCTACCCAAATTCAGCAAAGAAGTTTTATAAGTGCATTTACATTTATAAGTGTCCAGTATTCAATCAAGATTTAAACAGAGAGGCTATAAAACAATTCAAAACTTGCAAGTCTCATAACAACTCCAAACATAACAGAAACACAAGTTCAAGATGTGTTTCGGAAGTATGGTTCTGACTTCAACCATGATCAACTGATTACAGCTTCATCTGTTGAAAGTGAACTGTCAGCTTACCAAAAGAAAGCTGAAGTCAGTTAAGAAATATCTCAGTTCACTCAGCCAAAGGGAATGTCACCTGTGGAGTGGTGAAGCTGATAAAAATGATTTTGGTGGAAATGGCAGCCAATGCAGTAAATGAATAGTTGCAGTGCTCTACATTATATTAATAGGTGGCTTCGATCCACAATGGGACAATCACGGTTTAACTGGTATATAATTTTACATGTCCGCAAGGACAAAACTGATGACTTACAGCCTATAGATGTTGCAAAAGAATTCATTTCAAGAAACTCAGAGTGAAGATCATTATTTGGAATTTTTTTCAGATTGTAACTCATTCTTTTTACTCCTGTTTAAAAAGTAATGCTTCAATCAATAGTTTTGTGCCATGAGTAAATCTGTCCACTTTTAATAATAAAAATAATTTTTTATTCCAAACTCAGCCTATCCTTTATTTTATTAATGTAATCCCTAAATGTGTGTGTGTTTGTGGGGGGGGGAATATAGTCTCCCTAAATTCCATTTATTTACACCCATGTTGTGGGAATGGGGGCAGGTGGTGCATAAGATTGATATCAGTATCCTAATTAAAAAAATATATTAAAAAACTGGCAGAATACAACACATCCTCATTATCTCTCAGTATCTGTGTAACCCACATCTTCCCTTTCACCATCACCCCTTACTCTTGCTTATTGTCCTTCCACAGTATAAATCTTAGCTCTTTGGGAAAGGGGTTTGTAATTTTTTGCCTGGATTTAAATGGGAGCTGGGCGCTTAAATTCGCTAAGGTGCCTTTGAAAATCCCACTCTCAGTTGTCATTAAAGCAAAATGCATGATTATGGCACTATATTAATACATTATTATTTATTATGATTAATTATTATGTGTGTGTGGTTCCATCAATGCTCACTAGTTGGCTCATATGTATTTGACTTCCCCTCTTTGCCAGGTTGATATTCCCATCTTTCTAAAGAGGACAGAAGGGAATTAAGCACATTGATAAAGTTGTGCAATCAGACAACCAGGAACTCAGTCTATGTGTAACACTGCCTCACCTCTCTTAAATTTATACATTGGTGGGAATGATCTGAAAAACCAGGGGAGAATGCAATTCTCCCATTAAAAGGGAAAGAAAACAAGAGCACTTCTTCACACAAACATTACACCAGCTTCATCCTTAACTCTCTTCCAGTTTATGTTTATGTTTTTTAATGAGCACCAAATGTTCCAATCAGGCAGGCATATAAAGACCACAGGAAGGGGTTTTGCACCAACAGGGATATTTGATCTACTGTAGCCAGGCTAGAGTCATAGTAGGAAGAGAGAAAGTTCACTGGAGGCTAAGATTGGAGCTCAAACAAACCTCTTTGCAATCTTGGGGTATAATTCAGAGTTTAACCAAAATACAGTAACATAGGCTATGTCTACCTAAGTTACTCAGCTCCAGCTATGTGAATAATATAGCTGGAGTCGACGTAGTTTAGGTTGACTTACTGCGGTGTCTACACTGTGCTGGGTCAACGGGAGACACTCTCCCGTCGACTTACCTTACTCTTCTCATTCAGGGTGGAGTACCGGGGTTGACAAGAGAACGATTTGCCGTCAATTTAATGGGTCTTCACTAGACCCACTAAATCAACCTCTGGTGTATTGATGGCCGGAGCGTTGATCCAGCATTAGTGTAGACATAGCCATAGTTTGGCAAATCTCGCAGGCTGTTGAATTTTTTCCATGCTACTTTACAAGCAGTAAACTCCAAAACCAAAATATACAAATGGAAAGAGTGCACTTAGGCCTGGTCTACACTGGGGAGGAAATCGATCTTAGTTACTCAACTTCAGCTATGTGAATAACATATTCACATAGCTGAAGTTGACATACTTAGACCTACTCACCGCGGAGTCTTTACTGAGGTGAGTCGACTGCTGCTGCTCCCCTGTCGACTCTGCCTGCACCTCTCGCAGCGGTGGAGTACAGAAGTTGACGGGAGAGCGCTCGGGGATCTATTTATTGCATCTAGACTAGACATGATAAATCGACCCCCGCTGGATCGATCGCTGCCTGCCGATCTGGCGGGTAGTGTAGACATACCCCTAGTCTGTTTTCCCCAGGGCTCCCTCTTCTGGTTCCTGGACAACACACAGTTGTCTTTGAGATGCTGAACCTAAATAAGCTCATTTACACCTAACTACTGTAGCTCCCAGCTAAGAATGCCTGTCTCAGGTGACTCTGGAACCTTCCTGGGAAAACGTATGGTTGCTGTCTGGTTTGGCGAGGCCTCAACTACACCACATTGATGTGAGGAAAGAGTGCACGTCTGGGCCTTGTGATCATCAAAAACCACTACACCGGATCACATCCACCTAACTGGGGCTTCCCTCCAGCAGGCTAGTAAGTCCATAGGAGGTGTGAGTAGTGGGTGATTATACCTGGATGGGATAGGAGGTGTAAACAGGAATGGAGGGAGAGAATGGGAGGCTTTTATCTACACTGAAAGCTTGAAGCAGTGAGTGTCGTACCTAGAAAATTGGTTAATAAAAGATATTAGTTCACCCACTTTGTCTCTCCAATACCTAGGAAACAGTAAGCATTTAAAGTTTTTAAAAGGAATAAAATACTTTGCCTTTCCCTGTACCCATAAGTGTCTGTGCCAGTCTTTAATGAAACAACATATAATCTTGAACATCAAGAAACTCTCCAAAATGGAGAGCACCCTAAAATAATTGAGCTGGTTGGTGCACCACAGCCAGCCTTCATTTCACACCTAATACTTAGCAACTCAGAGTAAATTACCTCAAGTAATGTCTGCATTTCAGAAAGACTCTTACTGCCTGAGTAATGTGCAGTGCACAGCATATTTAGAATACGAAAAGCTGAAAACTAAGAACAGATACCATGTGAAAGAACAGAATTAACCAGCAGGTGGCAAAATGGTGTTTTCAAATTTACAAAGTTCGAGACTAGAGTTTACTAAGAAACTACTCTTAGAATGTTGTTCGCTGACTGAATGATGGTTAGATAAAATTTGCATTGTAATGATTTATCATATTTCCATTTGTTGAAAAACTTTCAGAAATTTTTATCTTACTTTATACCTTCAGTGATAGGACTATTTTTATTGCATAGCTAGTCATTCAATCTCTTCTGCAGAAATCAGTAATCAATATACACTAATTTGTGTCCACAACTTCCAGATTTTTTTTCTTTTCATTTGACATAATCAGTCTGATCCTCCTCTCAGTTACTATGGTGTATAGCAGGAGTAACTCTCCTGAAGTCAATGGAGTTGTACCGGTATGAAGGAAGTGCAAGTGAGAGAAGAATCAGGCCAAATTAGTGGCTAAAATCCTGGCAAGATTTTAAAGTAGTTGTTGAATGAAGTGTACGTATTCTTGTATCATCAGGTAGATAACTCAGTTTCCAAGGAAAATCTCCAGTAGGGTCCCATCCTATGAGGTGCTGAGATCCTCAAATCCCATTGACTACACTGGGAATTGAGGGTATTCAGGGTTTGGCCTGTAATTGGCATGGAGTATTGAGCACCAAGATGTATAGGCAAGTTGGAAAACAACTGCAGTTGTTTATATCTGAAAATCGGCTCCTGAGCTCTTGAATTATAAGCACATTTTGGAGTACACTAGAATAGGACAGTGAGATTGACTACAGTCAACTAGACTTTTTGACAGGCTTTTCAGTGGCTGTAGAAGTGGGACAGCTTTCTTTGCACACTGTTGCCCATACAGGACCAATGTGTTCCCACCCACTTATAGTGTTCCCCTATTCATTTTGCACTTACATATCTTGTCCTTCTATTTGTACATCAATCTTTAATTATTCTTATCTGCCGCACACCCCAAACTTGCCATTATCAACAGGAAATAGCATTAGCTGAAGAGCAGTTATGCTTCTGATGGAAACGTATATAAAAGGCGAAAGATTTATACTTCCATGATGGAAAACAAACCATAATTATCACCTATCTCTTGTGCCAAACTCTGCCACAGCATGCTTGCTGTCCCTAAGAAGTTAATGTCTGAAAGAGAACACAGTTCAAGGTTGCACCATTTTGTGGTATGTACTTTGCATGTGAGTCGAATGAAAGGTATGTGACAGCTGCTACTAACCAACCATAACCCAAAAGGCTTTCAACTTCCTTCCCAGCAGGAAATCTCTCTCACATTTTGTATAATAACTCATTTCCATTTTGTTGTGCTCTTTCAAATAAACAGTGTTCTCAAACTGTTAAATAAAATGAAGAATGTATTTAATATATAATAGCAGTAATTAATTCATCACATCTAAATGGGCGTTTCACTGGGGATTTTGCAGAGCCTTAGGGTATGTCTACACTACCTGCCGGATCGGCGGGTAGTGATCAATCTATCGGGATCGATTTATCGTGTGTAGTGTAGACGCGATAAATAGATCCCCGATCACTCTCCTGTTGACTGCTGAACTCCAGCTCGGCGAGAGGCGGAAATAAAGTCGACTGGGGAGCCGCGGTGCGCCGCAAGGAAGCGAAGTAAGTAATGGAAGTCATTTGATCTAAGATACGTCGACTTCAGCTACACTATTCTCGTAGCTGAAGTTGTGTATCTTAGATCAATCCCCCCACCTAGTGTAGACCAGGCCTTACATTAAATATTCTATGCTTGTGTAACATTGCATTGCAATCATTTGCACAGGATCAGTGCTGGTCCTATACTATAGCTACTGTGGCCCCAGCAAATTTCAGAAGTTATGTATAATAAAATTAGATGATTAATGGAAGGGGTATTAATGTGAATACTGGGTATTGAGAGAATAAAACAAAGTCCAGGGATGTTCCAAACAGTAAATGGAAAATACAACCAAATGCAGAAATGCTGGCTTCCATGTCCTGGTACATTCAAATTAGCTAGTGAGTAACTATAATTTAACAAATCCCTGTCAGGATGTCAGACATAAACCTTCAGCTGACATTTGTGCCCTTGGGTTATAATTTAATGGCTCTAGCAATCACCTTTATTTTATAAATATTCAGTCCTATACTTATAGTGATTGTTGAGCAAATTTACTTCCTATTTGTTATTCAGAACATTTTCTGTTTGGGAGTCTGACTCAGCCTGCATATACTGTTACTAATCTGCACATATGATTTGATAGTCTGTCTATTTTAATTGTAGGTAAATCAGAGGTTTTATATATCCCTTTGAATTAAGATAAAAATGTTAATGAGCCAGAAAACACACTTTAAATCTCTCAGATATTTGTAGATTTATTTTCAAAGCTTAGCTATACATTTGTATGAATAGGTGAAGTGAGACTGATGTCTGTTCAGAATGTGAAGACAAGATATATAACTACGTAGAGTGAGACATTCCACATTCTGGATCTATAGCCACATATGCTTTTGGGGGAATACTGCATGCAACAGCTGTGGACACCATGGGTCAGTGTCTGATGTGAGTTACACTAGTGCAAATCTGGAATCATTCTGTTTAAGTCAAGTGGAATTACTCTGAATTTTCACAAATGTGACTGAGTTTTTGTTGCCCAGTCCCACTTCCAGGTAAAGCAGGTAAATTATCTTCTGCATATTTTATCATGCTTGAAAGTATACGTTCTGCAATACAAACTGTAAACAGAAAATATCCTGAACACTAATGATGCTTAACTGGCACAAGGCAGGCCATGTCACAGAAGAGAGCAGGGAAGATGGATTATATTTATGGAGTATTTACATTATGAAAATTGAGAGAAAGACGATGCAACAAAAGCTGCCTGTGACAGATGCAGGGCGAAATTAGTTAATGTTATTATATATAATTAGGCTAAAAAGCAACATTTTTAATGCAGTAGAATCCTTTTAATTAGGACAAGCTAATGGATAGTCTATTGTCCTTTAAATGGCTGTACCGATTAAGAGGCCATTAAAAGTCTGGAAAATCAAACTTTAAATGACATAAAATACGGTCCTTCATACAAATGATATTCACAATGTTTCATCTTTGTCTGATATTTATCTTATTCTCTTAACCCCCATTCAGCAACCTCTTTGACTTAAACTCAGACTTCACCTCTAGTTAGCATTTGGTTGAGCATCCCTAAACCCTTTGGGACTGGACTGGCCAAACCTACCACATTAAGCAGAATGTATGTATAAATATAAAGCAGAAGCTGTGTTTTACACTAACCTTCATTGCCATTGTTTGTTTCTGGTTCTGCTTTCCTGGGGCTGCCAGCATTTTAACCACTCTGACATAGAACCCTGTGCAGAGCCAGTCTAGAGAATGTACTCATGATTAAAGTGCCAGTGATCTCCAGAACTTGATCAAAACTAGGGCTCTCACTGTCACCAGTGGAGCTGTATTGGTGGTAGTAACCATGGTGAATTTTTGGGGAAAAAAAAATCTAGTAGAGACAGGGCAGTCTTTTCATGACAAGATTGAGTGATCTTCTCACAGTCATACAGAAAATCAGTAGTAGAGTTGGGAACCCAGGAGTAACTGGCTCCCTGTCCACACCTCCACCCACTAACCAGTGATGCCTCTCTTTAGGCTGTTCTACTTGATGCCACCTATAATGTGTTCATAATATAGCTCAAAAGTATAGACTATATATTATGTGTAGATCTATCAATGTGTGCCTACTTGTAAATACATTAGGTAATACACATTTCCCTTAGTAACTTTATAACCAAGTGTTAAGATTTACATTCATGTACAGTATATTGCACTATATTTCTGCACAAGTCTCTGGTCCTCATTTCATCTGTTCCTCTTCCTCTTCCATACCATCAGGCTTTATTTCCACACATTCCCTTATGCATGGAACACCTTCTGCAATCTAATCTGGAAAGCCATTGCCCTGGCCCTTCATCCAATACCTATTCAAAAATCCTTTCTGCCGGGATGCCCATAGGAAACTGCTAACTGTTAGGTAGAAGGTTAGTAGGGACTTCTGGTGGTTATCTTGTTTATTTTTTTTTAAATAAGAATTTAAAAAATTAACAGACTGGAAACCATCTGGCTGTGAACAGTTCTGTAAATATCATGTAAATGCATATTTTATTACTATTTGCCTGATCTTCCCTTCCTATTTCTTCTGATTGTTACTCTCATTTGCCGTGTCTTGCGTCAGTGATCAAGCACAATTTGAACAAGTGAGTGACTTCCAGCCTAGATAACCCTGGAGCAGTGGACTGTGGACAGATGGCTAAGACAGAGCAGTTCTACAAGGGCTGATGCAGTGTGGGACAGACATGAGAGGAGTGTTTTCACCAGTGTAGTTCAAAAGGTAGTGGGATGTGTCCTCCCAGGCACTACACTGATTTAAGGCCCGCATACGAACAGTAATTTCAGTGGGAACTGGAGTAACTTCCATCAATGGGTATCCAGAAAACCATGAATGGGGGGAACAAAAAAACAACTTGTATATGGATGTATGGAAGTTCCCACCAATATAAGGACAGTTCCATTGGGGAAAACACTGTCTGATACTGTGTTCAAGACCTAGTGCAAGCGGGCCCTAATCTTCAGTGAAGCCTCCAAGTTGTACCATAGTACAAATATAAATAAATAAGCCATTTCATAAGCTATATACACATGTATATAATATATAAAGTCTATAAAACATTGGATGAAAATTATCATTGTGTTATCCCATGTGTTTTATTATAGGAACCAGTGGGAAAATGAGTCTCATGCTTTTTAAAAATGTATATGACTATGTTGTGCCATTTCATAGATAATACTACTACCAGCTGGCAGCACACTACCAGTCATTATTTCAAATACCAATATATTTTTGGATAAACTATTCTAGCTAAATGTCACAGACACAATGCCATTTACAAAAGAGATTGTTATTGTAAATTATTGCACCTGTTGATGTGTCTGTTATGATCAGCAAGGACACAATGGAGCCATCAGTTACCCTGATTATGGTAGACTGCATGTTGAAAGCATCCAGTTTACTGTAAACACAATATACCTTGCAGTTCATGGGGATTCTCCAAATCGCTAACTAAGGTGAATGCACTAGACTAGAGAGAGCTGTTGAAGCATGTTTCAGTGCAACCCCTGTCTTCCTCATCCCATTCCACACAACTGCTGCAGGTCCCTTAGCAAGGGAATTAATGTAGTTCTGTTGTGGACAGGTGGGCAAGGATTTGGGGGCCTGTGCAGGGTAAGTACACTCCATTCATGGTGGTGCACAGGGACAAGTTGAGAGAGAACGGGTCCAGGGGCAGGGGTGCTGCTGTACAACCTACAGTTGGAGTGTGTAAGGGATGCAAAAGGTTACTTCATACAATAGGCTCAAGTGACTTTTGTATATCAGGTCTGGTGCTCTCTTCTGTGTCTCCGCCTTGGATGCATCTGTCCAGTTTCCAGCCTAGATACTAGGGCTGGAAGCTACCAGGAGGATTTGGGATATATCATTATTTTTTAAAATTAAACAGAACTGCTTTGGCTAAGAAATAGTAATAGAGCTGCCTAAACCCAAACTTTTCAAAATGATTGTTGGATAAATGCTATATTAATACATTATTGCACTGATCAATTCTATAGATGATCCAACACTATTTCTCAAATAAATTATTTGTGAATATTTTTTCAGTAGTTGATAGTTTATTTACAGGTGTTTGTGTTTTTATTACCTGACCATCTCTACTTATTGAATTCACTTAAGAATATTTTCAGAATGTTAGCTGAAGTGTTCTTTTAATCAAACGTGTCTTTGTTTTTGTTGCATATAAAATCCTACGCAAAAACAAAAAGCGAGCAAACAAAAAACCCTCTTAAACTGGAGCTAAGGCTATAACTATCCAGCAATTTTATTGGGGGAAAGGAGGGAAATGAGTTTGCTTTGTAGTCTTATGGCATCCTTCCCCCCCCTTATGTAACACACACACCTCCTGGGTGTGGTGTTCTGTCCCATCTAGTGGCATCGAGACCTCTTAGGGAGAGAGACTATGACTCTGCTCTACAGCCTTAGCTAAGAGCCAGTTGGCTTTTAGCTCATGCGGTAGAGGCTCATGCACTAAGCTCCCGAGGCCCCAGGTTTGGTCCTGCCCGCCAACAACTGGGGTCTATCAGTGTTACACTTACACACACAAATGTTACAAAGCCTAGAAACTCAAAAAAGAAAATTTAGGAAACCAACAAAAAAGCAAAACCTAAACATTAAGAGTACCAAAATGCACAATTAATAAGCAACCTTAACTGCCCTTCTGCAATTGGCAACCTTCCATTGTGTGTCCCATGTTTGTTTGTATGATGGGGGCATTTTGCTGAAGGAGAATCTGATAAGGACTTTGAGACTTTCACAGGTGGAAACGAGTCCTGCTAAATCTATTTTGTTTGCATAGTTCACTTGTGGAGTTAACACACTCTGAAATCCAAGACTTCAGTTTTGGGTATATGTGAATATAAAACATAAATGTGATCCGTAGCCACCCTGCAACTGCAATGTGTAAGTTACCAAAGTTTTGGTCCATACTTTAAGAGGTTCACAGTTCAGGTATGATATCTATGAACTAGTATGTGCTTTTTGCAACGGGGCCCTGGGCAAGGGGCACTGAAAGGAATTGTGACTTTGAAGGGCAGTCAGTTTCTCCACCCCTTTTTATGGACAAGTTTACATCCCCTTGTGCACTCAGCCCACTGATCTGGCTGGCAAGCAGTGAGGTGTAATCAAGGCTCCTGCTTCTATTCCTTACACAAATCATCAGCAGCAGGCAAGCAGTCTTTGTTCTCCCTACTGTGACTGGAGTCACAATCTGAGCAGGACCAAGCAGGAGAGCAAGGGGAAGGGCAAGAGAGTAAGGACAAACACCGATTGTATGGAGTGGGCTTTGCTATCGGCTGCCTCTCTGAGGTACCAGTTGGCATCAATGAGTGGTTTATGACACTCAGATTGAGGCTCACCAAAAATCTACAGGCAACTATTGTGAGCACCTATGCACCAACGCTGAATGCCGATGAGAAGGTAAAGGAAGATTTTTATTCTCAGTTGGAAACCATTTTATTGGAGACCCCTACAGAAAACAACATCATCCTTCTGGGGGATTTCAATGCACGTGTGAGATGAGACTCAGACCTGTGGAAGGGAACAACTGGGAAAGAAGGAGTTGGCAAAAGCGATTCAAATGGAATTCTGCTCCTGACCAAGTGTGCTGAACATGAACTTATTATTACGAACACTCTCTTCCAACAAAAGGAAAAGTTCAAAACATCTTGGAGACACCCATGGTCAAAGCACTGGCTTCTCCTTGACTACGTTATAGTTCGTGCCTGAGATCATAGTGACATACTTCTCACAACAGCAATGACAAGTGCTGAAGACTGTTGGACTGATCATTGCCTTATTCGATCCACAATGAAAATTAAGATTGCTCCCAAATGGAGACTGCAAAAGAAACAGGTCAGGCGCAAGTTGAAGATTCAAGATTTGAAGGACCCTATTAAGCATGACCACTTCCAAGAAACTGAGGAACACTGGAGCCAGTTGAAAGCAGTAACCATCAATGCCTGTGAGGAAACCATAGCTACCAAACCAGAAAACATCAGGACTGGTTTAATGAGAATGATGCTGAAATTGAGCAACTCATTAATGAGAAGAGAATGGCATTTCGTGCTTGGTAGAATGACATAAATTGTAATATAAAGAGAGAAGCCCATGCCAAGGCGAGGGTGGAAGTCCAATGTAAAACCAGAGAACTCAAGAACAAATGGTGGACTGAGAAAGTGCAAGAACTCCAACATCTCGCAGACATCCACAATACATGTGATTTCTTTAATGCCACCAAGGCTGTTTATGGGTCAATTTGCCATGGTATGAATCCTCTTCGCTCTAAGGATGGAACCACACTTCTGAAGAACAACGAAGCCATCAATTCCTGCTGGAACGAACATTTTGAAGATCTCCTTAACCGTAATTCTATGGTTGCAGATGAAGTCCTTGAGCAAATCCCTCAACGACCATTTAGGGATGAGCTCGGAGACCCTCCTAATTTGTATGAGGTACACAATGCCACCAAGCAGATGAAGAACAACAAGGCAGCAAGTCTAGATGGGATCCCCCCTGAAATCTTTAAAGATGGTGGACCAGAGCTAATTCAGTAGCTTTACCTGCTTATCCTTAAAATCTGGATAAAGGAGGAGATACCCAGTAAAATGAGGGATGCCCTGATTGTCACCCTCTTCAAGAAAGGGGATAAAATGGATTGTGGAAATTATCATGGTATCTCCCTCCTAGCCATTGCAGGCAAAG
Organism: Malaclemys terrapin pileata; assembly: GCF_027887155.1. Classification (NCBI taxonomy): domain Eukaryota; kingdom Metazoa; phylum Chordata; order Testudines; family Emydidae; genus Malaclemys; species Malaclemys terrapin. Next base: position 22,327,695 of record NC_071505.1, on the reverse strand, counting down.
TTCTGGTGCAGATCCTTGCAACTTGCCTTCTGCCCCTGTCAGAAGAAATTTTACCAGAGTCAGAGTGGTTTCCGACCATGTTGTGGCACTGTGGATATGATGTTCACAGCATGGCAGCTGCAAGAAAAGTGTTGGGAGCAAAACCAACCACTGTACATGGCTTTTGTTGATCTAACTAAAGCCTTTGATTCAGTGAATCACCATGCCCTCTGGACTGTACTCTCTAAGATTGGATGTCCTGATAAATACCTCAATGTCCTAAAATTGCTTCATGATAACATGAAAGCAACTTTTCTGAGCAGCACTGGCTCTCAGAGTGAACCTTTCAAAGTACAAACAGGAGTAAAACAGGGCTGTATCATCGCTCCAACCATGTTTGTGGGTTTTATCGCCCTCATTCTTTACCTAGTTGCTGGGACGTTTACAGGTGGCATTGAAATCATTTACAGAATGGACGCAAAGCTGTTCAGGCTTAGCGGGCTGAAAGCCAAGAGTAAGATCTCCACAACATCTATTGTGGAATTTCAGTATGCTGATGACAACGCAATCTTTGCCCACTCTGAGAAAGATCTTCAAACTATCTTGAATGTGTTTGCCAATGCTTACGCATGTCTTGGTCTCACTCTTAATATCAAGAAGACTAAAGTGCTCTATCAGCCCTCTCCAAAAATCAATGGAGTGGTACTGAAGAATGTCGATCATTTCCTCTACCTTGGAAGTCATCTTTCATCCCAGGCAGATATTGATGCAGAAATTCAACATCACCTGAGCTGTGCCAGTGTAGCTTTTTCTTGTTTACGGCACAGGGTTTTTGAAGATCACGACATTCAAACAGAAACCAAGCTTCTCGTTTATCAAGCCGTTATTCTCCCAACACTGTTGTATTGGTCCAAAACTTGGACAACCTACAGACACCACTTGAAAGTCCTCAAGAGGCACCATCATCGCTGCCTTCGTAAGATTCTGACGATCAAATGGGAAAACAGGTGCACCAATATTAATGTCCTGGAAGAGGCAAAGACCACCAGTATCGAGGCAATGATCATCCGTCAGCAATTCCGCTGGACTGGTCACGTTGTCCAGATGCCAGACCATCGCCTCCCAAAACAGGTCCTGTTTTCTCAGCTGAAAGAAAGGTACCATAACGTGGGTGGACAATAAAAGTGTTATAAGGACTTACTGAAGAACAACGTGTAATATTGACATTGACACTTGGGACATACTTGCCCAGGATCACTTAAACTGGAATGAAGTTCTATGTGATGGTCCCCTGCATTTTGAACTTGTTCGCTGACAAGCTGAAGAGGACAAGAGGCGCAGAAGGAAGGAGAGACTGGCTTCCAGTCATGGTCATCAGCCTTCTGCTGAACCTGAAAACATCTGCCCTCATTGCAATAGAACTTGTGGTTCAAGGATTGGCCTTATTAGCCACCTGAGGACCCATAACTCCCATGGAAGATGATCATACCCGGTAACCAGTGATTGCCGATCATGCTGTATTCTGATAGTTCAGAGATCAAAAGAACATCCTAGCATGTAAATGAATTGTAAACATGGGATATCTCGGTATTCATCTCTCTTTGAAATGTACTGTGAATGGTGGAGGAACAAGCAAATTGCCTTATGTTCATTTGTATCGCTAAGTACCGGTGATGGACCTCCTTCAAAGTCATGCTAATTACCTTTTGAACTCCAACTTGTCAAAAAGGACGTGAAATTGTATAAAAGATCATTTGGTCCTGATCCTGTTCATCTCAGATCTGCTTGAGGCTTCATACAGGGGAAGCTTAGGCAAAAGGACTGAGATCTCAATCCTAAACTGGAACACCCTGCAATGACATTGGACTCTAACCTATGAACTATTTCTGAAAGAACTCTTTGCAGCTATAAAGCTCACCATCTCTGCTATGAATCTGAACCTCAATGAATTGAACTTATGACTGTATGTATATTGATCTTTTAACCATACTCTCTCTCTCTTTTGTTTTTTTTTTAAATGTTAATTTAGTTAATAAGAATTGGCTGTAGCATGTATTTGGGTAAGATCTGAAACATTCATTAACCTGGGAGGTAATGTGTCCGATCCTTTGGGATTGGTAGAACCTTTTCTTTATAAGATGAAATAAGATTTTCAGGAATCTTCATCATATTTGTGGGGAGGGATAGCTCAGTGGTTTGAGCATTGGCCTGCTAAACCCAGGGTTGTAAGTTCAATCCTTGAGGGGGCCACTTAGGGATCTGGGGCAAAATCAGTACTTGGTCCTGCTAGTGAAGGCAGGGGGCTGGACTCAATGACCTTTCAAGGTCCCTCCTGGAGATAGGATATCTTTATTTATTATTTAACTTAGGTACCTGGATGGAGGCCTGAGGCTGGATCATTTTAAGGGAACTGTGTGGTTTGGATTTCTGAGTAACCAGTGAGGTAATTAAGAAGCTGTTTTATGCTGGCTTGGTAAATCTAAGTATTGGAATGTCCACCAGCTTTTTGGGGATTGTCTGCCCCATTCTTTGCAGTGACCACAGCTGGCCCCCACTGGGACCTGGTCACAACTGTGTTGAGAATTGTATCTAACGGCCTTCTATTTGAACTAGTGTCAGCCACTGCCAGAAGCTACATAGTACACTTCTTGTTTCCATTAGCTGGTTTATTGTGTTCTCAAAAAAGAGCATGGACAAAAGAAAAAAGATTCAACTGTGTTTCATTTTGGACAGTTATTCCTATACAATTTAAGGATGATTTACTATCCAACTTGGTCAAGGAGATTTTTGTCAATATCTAATACATTCAAAACATTTCTGCTTTTGGATTAGTCATGTATATCTGTCATACTTATATATTGCAGTGCCATATATCTGAAAAAGTTCCAACAAAATATATGGGACCAAATTCACAGCTGATGTAAAGCAGTATAGACCCACTTACTTCAATGGAGTGATGCTGATTTGTATCAGCTGATGATCTGGTCCAGAGAGTGGCTGCCAATAGAAATCAGCATTCATAGTGCAATGATACTTGTGTTTACTAGAAAGTTACCATTATTACTTAGTACTGTAGTTAATACTGCAAAATAGTGTGATAAAGCCAAATATTAGTGCAAGAAGTGCTGAGTTTTCAATGGTAATATAAGGATAATTTCAACCAGTACTTAAATCTAGCTTCCTCTGGGGTTGCAACATGGCATTTTTAACAATGCACTATAACACAACACTGCACAGTCATTTACAGTACTTTATCACAAAAACTTGTAAATCTATATTTTCATTACTGACTTGTCTCCATCCATCCAGTCCCACACTGCTCTCTCTGACATCTCCTCCTCCCAGGTGTCTGACCAGCAGCTCAAACTTAATATGTCCAAAACTGAATTCCTGATTTCACTCCTAAACTCCCACTCCTTCCTGGTTTTTCTGTTACTCTTGACACTACCATTCTTTCTGTCACTCAGGCCCATAGACTGGAAGGGGGTCACTGACTCCTCCTTCTCCCTTGGGACACACATCCCAGCCATGCCCAAATCATAGAATCATAGAATATCAGGGTTGGAAGGGACCTCAAGAGGTCATCTAGACCAACTCCCTGCTCAAAGCAGGACCAATTCCCAACTAAATCATCCCAGCCAGGGCTTTGTCAAGCCGGGCCTTCAAAACCTCCAAGGAAGGAGACTCCATCACCTACCTAGGTAACGCATTCCAGTGTTTCACCACCCTCCTAGTGAAATAGTTTTTCCTAATATCCAACCTGGACCTCCCCCACTGCAACTTGAGACCATTGCTCCTTGTTCTGTCATCTGCCACCACTGAGAACAGCCGAGCTCCATCCTCTTTGGAACCCCCCTTCAGGTAGTTGAAGGCTGCTATCAAATCCCCCCTCATTCTTCTCTTCTGGAGACTAAACAATCCCAGTTCCCTCAGCCTCTCCTCATAAGTCATGTGCTCCAGACCCCTAATCATTTTTGTTGCCCTCCGTTGGACTCTTTCCAATTTTTCCACATCCTTCTTGTAGTGTGGGGCCTAGAACTGGACACAGTATTCCAGATGAGGCCTCACCAATGTCGAATAAAGGGGAACGATCACGTTCCTCGATCTGCTGGCAATGCCCCTACTTATACAGCCCAAAATGCCGTTAGCCTTCTTGGCAACAAGAGCACACTGTTGACTCATATCCAGCTTCTCGTCCACTGTGACCCCTAGGTCCTTTTCTGCAGAACTGCTACCTAGCCATTCGGTCCCTAGTCTGTAGCAGTGCATGGGATTCTTCCATCCTAAGTGCAGGACTCTGCACTTGTCCTTGTTGAACCTCATCAGGTTTTTTTTGGCCCAATCCTCTAATTTGTCTAGGTCCCTCTGTATCCGATCCCTACCCTCTAGTGTATCTACCACGCCTCCTAGTTTAGTGTCATCTGCAAACTTGCTCATAGTGCAGTCCACACCATCCTCCAGATCATTAATAAAGATATTAAACAAAACCGGCCCCAGGACCGACCCTTGGGGCACTCCGCTTGAAACTGGCTGCCAACTAGACATGGAGCCATTGATCACTACCCGTTGAGCCCGATGATGTAGCCAGCTTTCTATCCACCTTACAGTCCATTCATCCAGCCCATACTTCTTTAACTTGGCGGCAAGAATACTGTGGGATACCGTATCAATCATGCCCCTCTCCCCCTCGTAACATTTTTAAAAATCAGACTCTCTGTCTTATAGTTAAAACTCACAACACACTCCTTATTTCCTGCCACAACTACTAGCCCTGTGGCCTCCTCGACACACATATTGATCTTACCATTCATTCAGAGTGCAGCTGCTAAGATCAGTCCTGACCATGTTTTCTTCTGTTTGAATCTCTCCATTGTCTCCTCCTTCCCTCCTGCACTAAAATGCAGTTTTCTTGCCCCGCTTTCAAGGTCTTTCTCACTATTCTGCCTCCCATCTCTATTTATGGACCCTGGACACTTATTTTGTCAATCCCACCCACGCTGCTCCACCAGTTATGCCAGCCTTTGAATGCCCATTTATCTAAATCTCCCAAACATCTCAGCACTTTCATCCAAGATCCCATTTCGCAGAGTATGTCCTTCCTGAATTAATCAATAAGGACACTACACTTTCCTTCTTAAAATCCATCCTCATGACCCACTATTGCAATGACAGCTAGAGGAAATCAGCCATCAGTTAGCTAACTGAACTGGCAGTCAGGAATACACGTGTAGCCAATTATTTCATTTCATCATTCATTTATTGTGTGATGTTATGATTAACTAACATGTTATGTCATATATAATCATTGTATGCTAAATAGATTTAAGTTGTAGAAGTATAAGATTGATCAGTTGTCAGAACGGATATGTATGTAATAGGTATCTAAGTAAGTAAGGTTAAAACGCAAGGCTCACAGGTTGAGGCCTGTAAGATTTTAGCTTAGCCATACTAGGCCTCAGGCTTAATAAATGCTTGACCTAAGTAAGTGACCAAAGAATGACCCTATGCCATTAGATTGCAGGAAAAGATGTACCAATGGGTGGTACTGATAAAAATGAAGCATAATATACAATGTATGATTGCAAGACACCCTGTGGTCACATTTTTCTAACACGTGCACTAACGGCAGGGTACATATTGTGTGTAAATGCTAATGAGAATAAAAGGAACTACAAACAACCTAAAAAAATATTCTTGAGAGACACAATACAAATAAGGAAAAGGAGGGTTGACATCTTCATGTACATGCGCAGAGTGTTAGGTGTACTCAGAATCATCCCTCTACTGATGATCAATTGGCAAGGCAGACATCAGACCTTAAGAATATCATTAAGGGTGGGAGTATGACTATATCTGTACCTTGTGCATAGGTCTCTATAGAATTTTTATATGCATGGGTAATCATAACCTTAACTGTAACTTTAATAAAACTTGTAAAACAGACTAGAACTTGTACTTGTATGTGTGGTCACTATCCTCGGTCTTCTTGTGTTCCTGGAGGCTCTAAATTTGAAGCAGGTATCAGGTGACTTTCACTCTATTGAACTTGAAACTGTAGCCAGAGCCAAAGGGCTTCAGCTCCAGACAGGGGCCCTGTAACCTGAGTCCTGTCTCCCAGGGCTGAAGCCTTTGTGCTTTGGCTTTGGCCCTGGGTAGTGGGGCTCGGGCTTCAGCCACGGGCCCCAGCAAGTCTAAGCCAGTGCTGGCAACCCCATTCAAAGGGGGTCAAGACCCACTTTGGGGTCCTGACCCACAGTTTGAGAACTGCAGTTATATAGTTTCTTTTGTTCAAGGGCCTCAGAGCACTTTTCAATCATTAATAAGCGGATCCTTATGGCATTCACAAGTTATTGAAGTAGTTTTATTCTTGTTTTACAGATGAGCAATGTTGGTGCTCACATGAATTCAGAACAATCTTCTGTCCCAGGAAGAGAGACAGCAAAAATTCATTTCTCCCAAGTTACAGTAGACAGTTCAGAAGGGATTTCCCAACACCCCCTCCCCCCCCCCGGGGGGGGGGGGGGGATGTATACCCCCTTGAACTTCCCCATCACCCCTCCCCCCGAGATCAAGCCAACCAAGATGAACATACCAAGAACATACCAACATGTTAACTGAAGGTTCAAGTGGTGTATCTACATCCAAACTGCCCAAAGTACAAATACAGCTACCCACTGAAGAAACAGTGTCACCACAACCTAAAGGCAGTTTCTGATGTTTGTCAGTCAAACTTTTCCCATTTATTGAAGTTACTAAAGATGGCTACTGGTGCATCTCTTGCAAAAAAGCTTACGAAGAAAGAAAGCTTTCCACTGGTAAAACTATTTCCCATTGGTAAAGCTGTGTACCAAGGAGCTTGGTTTGCTAGACCGATCAGCAAAGCCTATGCTGACAAACTCAGTGAAAAGGCTGCAAAACACCAAGCCTCTGGACTACATCGACATGCAGAAAGCCTTATAAGCCAGTCACTGTCAAAGCCAATTTTAGAGGCGCTTAATGAGACTGTTAAGAATGCTGGAGGCACAACACAGTTTACACAAACAAACATAGCTGTTGTATCATACTTTCTATTTAAGCAAGAGATACCACATACTACAAACTGGAGGCCAATATTCAGTGCATTATCACTTGTTAATCCTGAACTTGGACACTGGTTCTGAACAAGACTGGCAAATGTTCGCTATCTTTCGGCAAGAAACTCAACTGACTGGTTAGAAGCATGTGGTGCAACAATGAAAGGCTCAGCAGTTGAAAAAGTGAAGAACTCTCTAAGCACACTCAAAAAATGTGCATAAATGGCTGATGAATGCACCAATGCAAATGGACGTCAAGTATTAAGTCATTGCATACGTTATTTTATGTCAGTCATAAGCCAGTAGATGCATTTCTAGATGTTCAGGTTATAGAAGACACATTGGCTGCATCTCTGACAACCCAGAGCTTAGAAGAGTTAAATGCTTGTAAACTGGATGCCAGATAGATGGCTGGTTGTGCATTTGATGGAGCTGCAAACTTCTCTGGAAGACATAGTGGAGTACAAATTTTGCTCAGAGAAAAGTGTAATCCTAATTAGCTCTTGGCCCTTCCAGTCCGCCTTCAGCTAGTGGTGTCAGGCCTGCCGTCGCTGCTGTCTCCACTCTTTGGACCCGCATCGCTCCCCGGACCACAGCATACTCATGTGGGCACCCCCCTCCAGCTGCGCCCCCACTCCGGTAGCTCCCCCGTTCTGGGGGACCGGCAGTCCAAGGTCCAGCCCCTCACCTCAGGGCAAACTGCAGTCTGGATACCGGCCACTCTCCTAATTGGCAAGTGGTGTGCAAAGCGGGGGGGCCGGGGCTTACACCTATACATACTGGAGAGGCCATCTTAACTTTAGTACCCAGAAAGATAATGGAGCAAATAATTAATCAATCAATTTGCAAACACCTAGAAAATAATAAGGTAATAAATAGCAGTCAGTTGATATGGCCTCAGCTGGAGTATTGTGTCCAGTCTTAGGTGCCACATTTCAGGAAAAATGTGGACAAATTGGAGAAAGTCCAGAGGAGAGCAACAAAAAGGATTAAAGAGCTAGAAAACATGACCTATGAGGAAAGATTGAACGCATTGGGTTGGTTTAGTCTGGAGAAGAGAAGACGGAGAGGGGACATGATAACAGTTTTCAAGTACATGAAAGGCTGTTACAAGGAGGAGGGAGAAAAATTGTTCTCCTTAACCTCTGAGGATAGAACAGGAAGCAATGGGCCTAAACTGCAGCAAGGGAGGTTTAGATTGGGCATCAGAAAAAACTTCATATCTATCAGGGTAGTTAAGCACTGGAATAAATTGCCTATGGAAGTTGTGGAATCTTGGTCATTGGAGGTTTTTAAGAACAGGTTAGACAATCACGTCTTGGGAATGGTCTAGATAATATTTAGTTCTGTCCTGAGAGCAGGGGACTGGGTTAGAAGACCTCTCAAGGTCCCTTCCAGTCCTATGATTCTATGATTCCATTATCTCAACTAGCACTAGTACGAGCTGCAGACTCTTCAAAAAAACATTCGAAAGCCATACATTTTATGTCTTTGTTATACTCTTTTTTTCATCATGGAAAAAATAGAAGACGCGCTGGGACTGAAGTTCAAATTAGTCCAACCTGGGAAAACCCGCTGGCTTTCTCATGAACTATCCTTGGCTATTATCTTAAAATTACTGCAGCCATTATTACTGGCTTCAGCAAATATCTACCAACATGGGACAGATCTAAGTATTGAGGCTGGTGGACTACTTTTGCTACTACATTTAGAGAAGACAATTGCCATTCTCTCTCTTGTAAGCCTACTGTTGAAACCACTTGGGTCATTAAACAATGCCATCCAAGCATCTGCTCCAACAGTAGTAGATCTTTATCCTGCAATAGAAACTACACTTGGATCAATCAGAGAAATATCCATTGAAAACATACTAGAAGAAGCAAAGACTTCAATACAGAAGTTGACTAATGAAGACACTTATGTGCCTTAAGTGAAGAGGACAAGAAGGGTTTAAAACAGCTGAAAAAATACACAGAATTGATTCTTACCAATCTACAACAGCAACTTTTGGATTCTACTCAACCTCTACGTAGCTTTTACGGATGCTTGTCTTATAAAACACTGACAGTTGAGTGGAGTGAGGCACTACCAGCAATGGGGTTGCCATGTGATTGGAACAGAATAGAGAATTTGAACACAGAGTGGAATATCATACAACGAATGAATGAAGATTTGACTTCAACTTCTTTTTTATCATTACTAGTGACTTGACTTGATCTTTGTGCCATGTTTCCTGGGCTGAAAGAAGTAGGAATTCATCTCTTGCTACTCTCAGTCACAAAAGCTACTGTTGAGAGTTCTTTTTTGTCATTGAATAGAATTTTGTGTTCTTAAAGAAGTTTCCTTCTGCCTGATCACATGAATGAACTAATGAGCATATCAGTTGAAGGACTGGAGTACCAGATGCATGAGAAACCTCCAAAAATGAACACACTGCATTCAAGAAGTTCATTAACAGAATTGTGCAAAATTACAAGAAACCAAGAAAGATGTAGATGTAGTGCTTCATAGAAGACTTGAGTAGTGCACTTTAATTTGTGTGATGATTTTAAAACATGAGTTAAATCTAATAAAATGGTCGTGAAATATTTTTCAGTGTTTACTATATTTTTCAGTGTACACGCCCTCACAATTCTGTCTGGGGATTGGTCCTGCTTTGAGCAGTGGGTTGGACTAGATGACCTCCTGAGGTCCCTTCCAACCCTGATATTCTATGATCACCCCTCAGCCCTCACCCCCCTGTAAATTCGAAATCCCCTCACTCCCCCCCCATTTCAATTCCTGGGGGAAATCCTAATTTAGGATGTTCCCATGCTGATTAGCTATAATGTGAATGATTGATAGATTCTGGAGTCTAGAAAGAGATTTAATCTCTCTCTCCTTCCAGTCTTCAAGGATTGAGACATGACTAATGACAGAAACAAAGCAAGAATCCAGGAAATGAAGAGGAAGAATGGCTAGACAAAGGGAACTATGCACAGCCATCTGAGTGAAATGAGGGGAAATCAGGGAACAGAAGAGTTACCAAAGGAACAGTATTTGTAATCTGGTCCTGAAACAGGAGGAGTCAAGTTTCGACAAGTATTAAGTGTGAAGGTTGGAGCTGGAATTTCCCCATCCCATTATGATATTTGTAATGTTTCAATGTTATGTGATATTTTGTAAGCAGCACCTACACTTAAGGAAATTATTGTATCACTAGGTTGCTTGTACTGGTAGGGGTCAGGGCTCAGCAGCTCTGGAGCTCACTTCTAGTTTATGACTTCTGTTCCTAACAACTCATGCTTCAGGGTTTCAGCCAGCTACCTGCAGTGGTCAGGAAGGTATTCTCCCTCAGTGTATTCTGGATATTTTTAACTCCTTCCTTGAAGCATCTGGGTTGGCCATGGCCTGCCATGGGACATTGGGTGGGGTGGGCCAGAGAATGGCATAGAGCATTCTCTCTCTCTCTCTCTCTCTCTCAGGTGCTTGGCTCTCTCTTTCTCACGTGCTCAGGGTCTAACTGATTGCCATATATAGGTTGGGAAGGAATTTTTCTCCAGGTCAGATTGACAGTGATGTTGGTGGGTTTTTGCCTTTCTCTGCAATGTGTGCATGCAGGTCACTTGTCAGGATAATCTGGGAATATCTCACTTAATCATTTCCCTGCCACTGGGGCTCGGGAACTGGCGTAACTTGGTCCCTCTTATTCTCTGCCTGTGAACACATGATAGTGTAGCCTCCCATGGGCTATAATGCTTTGGTCTAATTTCAGTTGTTGGGTTTAGTGTGGGGATGCTAGGTAGTGCAGGTGGACTGTGATATACAGGAGGTGAGACGATGATCTAGTTGTCCCCTTCTGGCCTTAAACTGTATGACTTTATTCCTAATTATAGAGGTTCATGCAGAAAAGGACTTCACTTTTATTATTTTTCACCTTCTAAACAGAACAGCACCACTGCTCACAATAGGCATTTGTCTAAGACCTCCCAACATTCTGAACAAATAGCACTAGCAAGACTATCTGTAATAGAACTATCTGGTGACATCCAATAATGTTACAGCAATAGCCACTTTTTTGTATGGTTTCTCTACACTTCTGATGGTCACTATGTAGTGATTGTTTCAGTGAACATAAATCTGGTGCAACTCCCCTAGAGTACATTATTTAATGATCCTTCTCATGTATATATATATCTATATATATCTATATATCTTTTACAGACAAACAGGTGTTTCAGAAAATAAAGGGATCACATCTATTGGTCTTGGCTTGTCATCCCTAGTCAGTTTCCTGGCCGCTGTCAGGAAAGAAATGAATTGGCTAATTAGGGAAAGGTATCCATAGCACTCCTAGCAGTTAGTAATCCTCACTGAACTCCACAGTAAATTAGTGCGATGACTTGCCTAAGGCCATAGAATCAGTGGCAGAGTTAGGAATAGTAGAACCCAGAAATTATCTCTCTTAGTTCCCTGCTTTAAACGTTAGACAATTCTCTGGAAGGAATTTTCTCCAACAATGCTTTAATGGCGTCATCAGTTTTTATTGACAGTATCTAAATTTACCCTCTACAAATTTCAACATAAAATCAGGAACTCTTTGTGTTAGGCATATTATTATCTATCATTTTTTTAATTGTGTCTGTTTACTCCTCCTCCCCTTTTATTCCACCTACCACACTGTCTATTAGCTATCTATTGTCTCCATAGCAATCCATCTCTTTCCTCCATCACAACAGCTCTTGGAGCTGGTTGGCAATCATGTTTTTGGACTGCACGTCTTCATTAGGATTCTTTAAAGCATTCAAACAGCAGGTGTTTTATGACATTGATGACACTTTCGGACTGCATCACTATGAACATTATATTTTCCATTAGGCTCAAATTCATCAGGCATTCTCCAACTGTCATTTTATTTGACTTGTTTTGATATCTCTTTTGCATACAAATCAACAACATAGCCTGTTTTATTTAAGTTGCTTTCCTCATGTAATTTACATCTACAGTACAAGTTTTAAGATTCCTTAGTGAATTATCCTCCCCACATTGCAGAGAGAACTTACAAGAGTAAACTCCTCTGCATATCAAGGGGTGAACAGGACTCTTCCTCCCACAAGTCTTGACAATATCCTTTTTGACAACTTGGCTCTTTTACAACCAATCTGTTATTGTTAATAGGAATTGAGAAGAGTTAGTACACACCTCTTCCTTGAATAATTCACAGATTATCCTGGAATTATGAAAAAGAATATATCTGAGATATGTATGATGTGGATTTCATCTAGGAGGTAATTGTTTCTGAGTTCATATTGAGAAAGACTTTGTACAACAATAACAACTTACATGTATGTATTTGTCATGCCTCTCACCCTAAAAACTCCCACTGCACTTCATAGGTATATAATGTATGCATTTATTCATGACTGCAATGCAGCTATATCTGAGGTGGAACGTTGCAGTCATTCTGTGCTAGCATATTGCACACAATCCATTTTATTGTTATTATTTATTAATATTTATAGAGTGCAGTAAGTGTGCATGTTACTTTACAAATACAGACTGATGTGGTCTGTGTCCTGAGTAGTTACAGTCTTATCTGTCTTGTTACAATACAAACAATTACATGAAGAATCATGAGAGTGGGAGCAGACAGATTTGTAGGATAGCAGTGGTGGTAGGCTAAGCCAAAGAAGGATGGTTTAAAGATGTTTAAAGGTGGTTGCTTTGTGCACAGAAAAATAGAAATTCCTAAGCAAAAAATAAGTGGAATATAACTTTTTTTCAACTGGAACTACAAAGGGGATTTTAAATAGGCAAATGTAATTACCCAAATTGGAATCTGGCCAGGACACTGAGACCGCCTTTTACAAAACACAGCCAATGATTCATTGACAATTAAACACTCCACTTCCTCCACAAATCCTATCTAGGTTAATCCACTCATAAAATAAGCGCTCAATATTCATTTACAATTTAATTTTTTTTCTATGCTTTGAGATACAAACCCTTCATCTGGCCACTTTGGGCACTATGGGCACGATCCAAATCCCATTGAAGTCAGTAGAAAGACTCACTTTAACTTCAATGGGCTATGGATCAGGCCCTTAATATCTGTTTTGTATTGTCTTCTTTCGATTATAAAGTCTTTGGGAAGAGATCTTGCCTTCCTCTATGCTTTGTCCAAGCTTGCCTCTGCACAAGAAAAGCTCAGATTCAGACTTCCTGAATTTTGTAAGTGTGGGGGTCAGAAGGGAATCAGAATGAGACTCGTGTCTTGGAACTATCTTGAATAATAATAATGAATAAATTAAATAGAAAAATTAATTAATACTGATTAGTCTTCCTGAGGTTTTTCAGAGTATACAGGTTTTTATTTTTCCTTGACTTTTCTGAATGCATTTCTGACAATGAAGTGCATCAATACTATTTTCATAGAGCACACATTTTTTATTATGAAGAAGTTGTCATTCTGAACCCTCCACTGAGAAGTAGAGCTAATCTGCTGATTCACCCTGGAGTCAGGCTCTAGGACCCTTCATAATGATGTAGAGCTATTTTGCTGACTCTCCCTAACTGCCAGACCAAATTTAGGGTCATTCAGAAAAGAGAATGAACTAAAGGAAGGAACAGAGAGAGAAACCTTAGGGAAACAACCGTCCTAAAACAAGAAGATCAGATTGAGGCTTATGTTTGCTATTATTTAAATAAACCGTAAAAGGAAACCCCAGGCAGGGGGTAAAAGTTGAGTCCGCGGCTAGTGTATTTTATGAGACATATAGAATAGTTCTCACTTTATACAGTTCAGTTTAATCATGCCTCAAGCTGGATGAACTCATGCACATGTACATGTTAGTATGGACCACATCTATTGTCCACATTTCTAAAATGTATTTCATTGAGTGCCCCAATGGATCAGATGATTAGTAATAGGATACAGAATAGAGACCTGATCAATAGTAATGGGTATGTTATTTTTTGTCTCTGAAAAGGTTTGCATGCTTTTGGAGGCTGTCAAGATCTAAATGGATTGAATTTAATCAAATCTGGTTTCCATATGGTAGGTTCCAGTTCACACAGGTTTTCCTGGTTCACTAGAACCAGAAGCAGGACTAATGGCCATATTGATTTGTCCCAGGTGATTGTTCCTAGCAAACATTTTTGAAATCCATTGATAAAAAGCAGCTTGAATAAGTTTGCCAATATCCAATTTGGGGGGAGAAAGTTGGTATATGTCTTTGATGGAGTTTGCAGACACAAAAAAACATTTCTGATTAAGCACCACTTGGTCTCAGATGTAGGTAACTTTGAACAGAGGCTAGTTTTTACTATACTCTAGAGTGAAGTTGAATCTTTTGCACAGCTTTAAAATATAAAATCTTTCAACACAAGATTGACAACTTAAATCCAGCACAAAGGTGATTAGCAGCCAAAAAGTGTTGCCATCTGATGCAGTTTGATGGTGTATATGACACAAGATAGGGGTCTCAGTCCAAGTCTAGTGGAGAGACAGACATATCAAGAAAAACATTACCAGAATTTAGCATTCAACAAAAATATATAATTTGTACATAATGAACAAAGAAAACTAAAAAGGAAACATATTTAAAAGTTATCAAAAGGAAATACTTCTTTAAAAAACACAACTCATCATTAATCTGTGGAAACCCCTACTATAAAGTATTATTGAGGCAAAGAATTCAGAAGGCTCTAAAGAGATTAGACATATGAATTATAACAATAGCATCTTCAGTCACACTATCTAGATTTAAAAAATATTTTAGAGGCATCAACTTTCATGCATCAGGCCATGAGCCAAACGCTTCCTGCGTGGGACTAGAAAAAAAGCTTCCCCCTGAAAATGCTGTTGCACGACTGTCCATTACAATGCATTATGTACCTTCCTGTGGAATATTTCATGCTGGCTATTCTCAGCAAAAGGACACCATAAAAATGGGCCATTGGTTTAAAATGGTGTTGTACTTCCTGTGTTCCATTGACTGGCACCCTTGTTGTCATCTTGGAAGTCAAGGAGAGAATGTACAGGGAGACTGAATTATCCTTTAATACTAGGAGACGTTCCTCCAGGTCAGGGCCGGCTCTAGCTTTTTTGCTGCCCCAAGCAGCAAAAAAAAGTGCGGGCCCCCGAGCCCCCCAGCTGAGTGCCGCCAGAACCCCCCCAAGAGCGCCGCGCCCCCCCCCCCCGCACCACCACCCCCGACGAGCGCCGCATGCCGGAGCCCGCCCCCCCGTGCCGAGTGCTGCCAGAACCCCCTCCCGAGCGCCGAGCCCCGCGCTGCCCCCCCCCGCCGAGCGCCGCTGGAGCCCGCCCCCCGCCCCCTGCCGAGAGCCGCCGGAACGCCCCCCCGCGCCGCCAGAGCCCGCCCCCCGCCAACTGCCGCACCGCCGGAGCGCCCCCCCCTGCGGAATGCCGCACCGCGCTCCCCCCGCCGCCCCTTACCAGGTGCCGCCCCAAGCATGTGCTTGGGTGCCTGGTGCCTGGAGCTGGCCCTGCTCCAGGTCATAGTGAAAATATAACAGCAAGCAGTGCAAGGAAGAATGTGCTGCTGCTCTTTAAATTATACCTCTTCTTTGGATAGAAAACTTCACTGGTCACTGTTGTTTATCTAGGGTGACCAGTTGAGGGGAAGAATAGGGGAAGGGTGCCCGCCGGCAGAGCAAAAAAAAAAAAAAAAGCCGAGTCCTGCCAGCTGAGGGGGAAAAAAAACAACAACACAATGCTGCCAGCGGATATCGGGACAAAATGGTCACCATATGTTTATCTATTACCTTTCATTGTACAAGAACTAAATTAATTTAGAAACTATATTTTTAGTGTTGCAAGATATTCTAAATATAATTTTGTGTATTTTACATATATTAACAACACACGTTATCTCCAGTTATTCATTTCATAAAACATTCACAATGTGCTGCAACATTTCTGAGGTCTTTGCAAAACCAGTTCCATTCACAGGCTGAGTAGCTCCCAAATTTCCTGATACTGCAGTTTTTTCTAGACTTCTGATTTTTATCTGGCTTTCAGGACCTAATACTGAATTCTAAGCTTTATTGTCATTAATAACATCAGGAAAGCTTTCACCTTCAATGGATGATGATCAATTTTCTTATCTGACATTACTATTTTTTTTCAACTTCTGCTAAATGTGATTCCATTTATTGCATGAATGAGGAAATATTTCTGTGTTGGCTGATTATGATCCATCTGTATTATGCAACTGTCAAAAGCCTGTTTTGGCCTTGGATCGTGTTGAAAGCAACTATTGTACAGCAGGTCACTTGCCATTTTTATGTAATTGTCCAGAGAATGTCCTAGCTGCTCATTTACATGACGGTATAATACAAAATTTCTCCTAGTTGTTCAATTGGGCTTTTGTCTAGCTCTGAATAGGCACTGCTAAGAAGCAGAGATGTATGAATAGTAAAATACCCACCGCCTGCTTCAGCCCACAAAATTCTTGTGAATAAACAAAATATATACATTTATTAAGAGTCATGTAAGTGGAAGTTAAAATGAATAACTTCAGTATTCAAAATAGAATAATTTTTTATTTTGGTGCAGTCTAGTCTGACCTGGTTCAGTTACTGCTGCCATACGTACAATCACATTGTTCCTAGTTTGTGGGGTCTTACCACACCAGGAGTGGGTGGAAATGCTAGTGTGATACTTACTGCATTGGCTCCAGTACCCTTGAGAGTCAGGTTATTTGCCCTTTTAGTATGATTTTTGCTGGAGCAGATCATATATTCACTTCACAACTCCTGTTTAATCAGGAACTTCCACCAACTCTTTCCCTAATTCGCTCCACAAATACATGTATCAGTTCCGTACACCATCCCTTTTGAGTATCTTATGGGATACCCAGGGTATCAGACATCTCATGAGATGCACATGAAAATAATTGTTCCAATTTTTTATTTTTACTACTGCTCCAGCTTTGAATTTGTTACTGCCATTCAAATTTTCTGTAGTGAAAATAATCAAAATGTTCGTCAGTGTCCGTTACGTATTCCACAAGTGTCTGAGAGTGTCTTGACAAGACACTTTTAGTGTATACTCATATACCTATAATTGTCTTTGCCAGCTCATTGGTGGATTTTCGGCAGTGATATGAATCAGACTTTGAAATTTTAACTACAAAGACTAACTGCAGTCAAGCTTGGAGTCAGATAAGAATGAGTTCAAAGGAAAACAAACGTTTCAAGGTGCATTGATCATCTTTCATTATAAATAAATAAAATCTTTATTATCCAAGTTACAAAACCCTTTATCATGTTTTCTTGTAACAGAAATTACAACTATTATACAAAAAGCCCTGTCCATGCCACGAATTTGATCAGTAGTGATTTTATGTTTACTTCTAGATCAGACGAAAATGTTGAATAACATCAGGCCCAGTACCAATCCCTGTAGAATCCCACTAGAAACACACCTATTCCATGATGATTCCCCTTTGAGGAATATTTTTGGAGATCTGTCAGTTTTCCAGTTCTTAATCCATTTAACATGTGATTTGTTGATATTGTATAGTGCTAATTTGTTAATCAGAAGTCTAAGGCCATGTCAAAAGCAACAGAGGGTCCTGTGGCACCTTTAAGACTAACAGAAGTTTTGGGAGCATAAGCTTTCGTGGGTAAGAACCTCACTTCTTCAGATGCAAGGGTTAGGGTTAGGGTTAGGGTTGATGTCTTGCATCTGAAGAAGTGAGTGCCACAGGACCCTCTGTTGCTTTTTACAGATTCAGACTAACACGGCTACCCCTCTGATACTTAAGGCCATGTCGACACTACTCAGTTTTGTCGACATAAGGCACCTTACGTTGATCTAACTATGGAGATGTACACACTGCAATGCTCCTCACAAAGCTTTAACTCACCTGCTACGCCAACATAATAAAACTACTTTGACAAGAGGCGTAGAGCTTAGGGTGACGTAGTTAGAGCAATGTAGTGTCAGTGTAAACACTGCATTGCTTACGTGCACTAAGTGGCCTTCAGAAGGTATCCCACAATGCCCACCATGACTGCTCTGGTCACCATTTTGAACTCTGCTGCCCTGAAGCCAGGTACACAGGTGAACGGCTCTCCCCTGTTAAGCCTCAGGGAAGTTTTGAACTTGCTCTTCCTGTTTACTCGGTGTGGAATGCTCCCATAGCAACTGCCGAGCTAAGCATGCCGGCTCCACACAGCAAATGCGCTCCTGCCTGGAGTACATGAGAGATGGTGGATCTTCTGGGTCTCTGGGAAGAGGAGGCTGTGCAGGAACTTGCTCGGGTCATAGAAGGGATAGGGACATGCAACAGTGCTGTGTAAAACTCAAAGAGCTGTGGCAAACATAGGAGAAGGCAAGGGATGCAAGTAGTTGCCTCTGGTATGGAGCCACAGACACGCTGCTTCTACAAAAAGGGGGCTGGGATCAGTGTGGTGGTGAATACCCTCCCCCATTGAGTTCCTCTTATAGTCTTGTGTTCATAATTCACAACACAATACTGAAGAGCAGTGCAGGATCCTGCTTTCTGACACAGATGGTTGGCTCGCAGGTTACCAGGGCAGTTGAAAAGCAGCTGGAAACCTAGTAGGATGCCCATGGCATGATGGAATTGAGAAACCTGCATCATGTGGTACTGATCCTGCCCCCAGCCCCATGAGACATTGCAAATCCTTCGCAAAACACCCTGCGGCCAGTTGCACAGTGGGATAACTACCCCACAGTGCACTGCTCTCTGTGTCGATACAAATGCTGCTACAGTGGATGTGTTCTGCCGACACGAGGCGTAGCGTGGACTTGCAACAGCAGTTTAATTACAGCAGTGGCTGTACTTTGACGTAACTTAAGTCGACTTAACTTTGTATTGCAGACATAGCCTAAGTATATTACATCTACGCAGTTACTTTCATCAACCAATCCTATAATCTCAAAGAATAAAATCAGGTTTGTTTGATATGACCTATTTTCCATAAAACCATGTTGACTGACATTAATTATATTCCTACCCTTTAATTCTTTCTTAATTGAATCCTATATCAACTTTTTTATTGTTTTGCCCAGGATGGATGTCAGGCTAACTGACCTATAGTTACCCAGGTCATCCTTTTTTGAATATTAGCAGTATATATATGTAATTTTGCCTTTTTTTAATATTAGCAGTATATATATGTAATTGCATTATATTCATCCTTGCTGTACAACGATTAGTATTGATTAGTAGATATAGCTAACAGATCTCTATCGGATCTCACAATACTGATATAACCATCAAAATACCACTGCTTTTGCCTGACACCAGGACTCCATGTTTCCAGTTCAGAGGCCATCATGTAAGGCCAGCTGTTGTGGCATTTTTGGAAATGTAGCATGGCCGAGGGAGAAATGAAGAGTGGATTCAGGTGGTGACTGGATGAGGTGAGAGAAGAAGGAAATGAGGTTGAGAGGGAGTAGAATGAACAGAGAATGAGATTGCTGAGGAGTGGTAGAACTCATTGGGCGAGAGATTTTAAAAGGTAATTTTAGATTATTTTATAACTGTATCAACATGCAATCTGCTCTATTTTAGTTATAAACTGTCAATTTTGAGTCCCTGCTGAATGTAGCTTTTTACTTTTGCAACACAAAACACAGAAATATCTCATTTATAAGTACCACAGTTTGAGACTGACTGGGCAGCATGTGAGAAGTCATCTGTGAGACAAATTCCAATTATGGAAAAATATTGTAACTTTCAAATTACAACTAAGAATACTGACCTATCTATCTATCTATCTAACATGGTAAGCAGAGACAGCAAACAGCCTTAAAGGGATGGAAGTGTTAAACTTGCATGAAAAAAAGCTAACACTTTAGCCAAGGATAAAAATAGCTGCATGGTGCAACTGTTACTCACATTAGCACGCACTTACTGATGTTTGACTTTAGTGAGACTACTGATGCAAGTGCTTACCAACATGGGTAAAGGTTGTATAATTGAGTCCTAAAAGTTAAATGGTCTGTATCCAGGAAGGGAGAAACCGTTGTATGGGGAAGGCACACATGGACGCTTAAATACAGATTAATCAAATATTCAGCTTCTAATGTTAACTAGTAGCTTTTGAGCTAGGACTATGTTAACTTTAGCTCATTGTTCCTCAATGCTACTGACTCCACATGAGAAGCTTTCAAGGACAGATAAAGCCAGCAAGTTTCTGACAGCCTAATTGCAAGGAAGGTCAAGGAAGCAGGGACTCAGGTGAGCATTTTTACAACTTCTCAGCCTAAGCCTCCCTGATAACCTTCTAATTTATGTTTTAATACCTGTGCTGGGCAAGAGTTAACAGGGAAAGCAGATCTCACTAAAACATTATCCCTGCTTTAAATAAACTAAGCAAGAATATAGATATAATTTAAAAAAAAAGTTCAAATAGGAAAAATCCTGTTTTTTCCCAAATACTCAGTGTACTGACAACTTCTCTGTCGAGGACCTCTTTAATAACATTCAATACAGAACCTTTCCTGTTTAAGCTCCTTGACAATACAAAATGTTCCCTGCTTTTGTTCCTTCTTACAGCTTTCTCAATGCCAGCTTTCCTTATCTGGGGGTTTTAAAATTGTTTAAGCAAGGGCTCGTGACTCACTTTTATAATTGTGCTTCAGTAAGGGGAAACAGCTGGACCTCCCAAGTGCATCAAATAAGGGATGCAGCAAACAGTTTCTTTCCCCCCTAAGAACTTAATCTTGGCTATTATATGGTGATTCTGTCTCACACATGCAAATGGAAGAGTTCTTGAGAAGCTAAAGGTTCAGTTTATCTTTCTTCTATATGGCTTCTTCCATGTAGGGGAGAAAAGGGCTTAAAGAAAAGGAAATAACCTGTTACAGACACCTGTACTCTACTATTAAAGTGAGTACTTGTTTCAACCTCTGTAACTTGAAAATGTTTAACCTCTTTGAGGTTACCCAGCTTTCAGACTAGGTAAGCTTTTATATCATTTACCCTTTAATTTGATTTGTCTTGGCATTTTATCAATCAATCAATTAATTAATTACTCTGGCTATTGTTGGGACCATTTTCAGAGACTGGGAGAAACAAACTTCTGACCACTGGTGAAATACAGAGATAGGGAAAGTATCTTAAAAAACAGGATTGATAAGACTCAGGGCTAATACCTAACTAAATGGCTTATACACATTGCTGTAAGTCTTACCTGTTGCTGCTTACATAGTTAGATACTGGTTGTGACATTCCCCTCTGATGTTATCTGGGCCAGTGATCTGCTGGGTCACTCCAATCCTTGACTCTGGGAGCCAGCCTTACCCTGCTCTGCTGTGAGAACCCCCACTCCTGGGCTGTTCACGCACAGCCTCTGGCATATAAGCTGCTTCTTGGACTGTGCAACCAAATGATACTAGCCAATATCTCCGATCCCAGACACAATCCTAGGAACCTCCATTTTGTAGTGTCCAGTTATGCCCACTGGATGCTGCAAGCTTATATGAGTTCATCAATTTAACAGAGAAATTGATATGTACCAGGCTTGTTATCCCAAGGGGAGTCTCTGACACGCTTCAAACCAAACACACTGCTTCAGGTAGAATAAACAAACAAATGTATTAATTATAAAGATTTTAAGTGATTATAAATCAAAGCATAACAAGTCATATTTGGTCAAATGAAATAAAAGCAAAATGAATTCTAAGCTGATCTTAACACTCTCATTGTCCTTACAAACTTAGATGCTTCTCAGCACAGGCTGGTTGTCCTTCAACCAGGCTCTCCCCTTTGATCAGCGCTTCAGTCACTTGGTGGTGGTATCTGTAGACGTAGGTGGAAGAGAGAGAGGAAGAGCATGGCAAATGTCTCTCCCTTTTATCATGTCCTTTCTTCCCTCTTGGTTTTGCCCCCCCACCCAAGTCAGGTGAGCATTACCTCATCGCAGACCCAAACTGACCAAAGGAAGGGGGTGACTCACTCAAGAGTCCAAAAGATTCTTTGTTGTTGCCTAGGCCAGTATCCTTTGTTCCTGTAAGGCTGGGCTGGGTTTGTCCCATACATGCCCTGATGAGGTGTGAACTTCTGCTCTGCTCTTGGAGAGTTTTTTCCTGGACTTGCTTTAAGCCATGAGGATACCTTTTTAGCTTCATAACTATATACATGAAATTATAACTATAACATTACTGTAACAACAATTACTATAACATCACTAAAACAACAATGCTCAGTGCACCATGAGCCTTCTGAAGACACCCAACATGACAAACTTTGCATTGGATACTGCAAAATCATTTTATAAGGATGAACATGGGGGTGCAGGGTGTTCCTACGAGGTACAGAATGTCACATTGGTCCAATTTTAAATTAATGGCAAAATTTCCCTTGACTGCAATGGGATCAGGATGTAACCTATAAATAATCGTTTTGAGTCTATTTTGTCTAATAAGCATTAATTCTGTTGCTAACCACCACATCTATAGATTATCAGTGAAAGCTTTTTTCTAAGTAGTTGCATTTTTATGAATATACTAAATTTTCATTGGTTGGAGTTTTAATATCTTAAAGGAGTGAACTTAATCCTGCAACCTTTACTCATATTACACTCATACGCAGTGGTTTAATTGACTTCAACCGGGCTTCTGACACTTAAGGTTGAAAGAGTAGACACAACTGTGTATTGGTAATAACAGAGAAGGTCTGCTGTCCAGCAATACTGACAGGCTTGGTAGTAGTTTTACAACTGCATTGCATTAGTAAAAGAGCAAGACAAACTCCCTAGTTATGGGTTAATTTTTCTGTGAGGCCTAAACAAATCAATTGAGTGCACCAAGGTAGAACTTTCTAGCTTTGAAAGGACAGATTATCCTTAGAAAGGTAATTTATAATTTCATGACCCCATTAAATATAAATTTATTATTTAGCTAAACACCCTAATGGTATTCCATTTACTGTGGAAACTAAAAATTATGAACTTTGCAAACCATTTTGACTTTCTGTAGCAGTTATGGAGAACAATGTACTGTATAAGAAAAAATAAGTCTCTATATTGAAAATACAACCTAATACACACTTTATGTATATTTAACATATAAGCAATCAAAAGGTACAGGTAACATTATCCAATCAACCTGGACCAGTTTTATTTCAATATAGAAAGGACTGCCTGCTCAAACAAGGAACACTCAAGTTAAACTGACTGAAGGGCTAATTTATTCATTCCTGTTTGTAAGTTGAAAATTAATGCATTAAAAGTAACCCATATTTCCTTTAATGAGTCTAATAATTCTTGTTTTCCTTAATACATTATTTACCAAATATAAAACAATATTTATCTACTACTATAGCTCTGATCAGCAAGTATCTGAGCAAATTCCTCATATATATCCTCATCCCTGAGTCAGGGAAGTATTATACCCCCATCTTACAGAGGTGAAATGAGGAACAGAGAGACTAATAGATTAGTCAAAAGTTACACTGAGGATGAGAATCGAATCCATATCCTCAGATTCCAGCACCTTAACCAAAAGAATATCCTTCTTCCCAAGTAGTTTGGTGTCAGACTGTGGATATAGGATCATCATCATGACTTAAGAAGTCTCAGCTGAGCTATAACAATAACAACTGTGCAATATAGCAAGTGTCAGCTTACTCAACAACTTGTTAGTAACACGGGAGTCGAGCACCCTGACCCCAGTCCAGAATAGCACCTAACCAACCACATGCTTAACAGCTCTCATTTGGTGAAATCTTGGCCTCATTAAATCAATACAAAATTTCCATTGACTTCAATGCAGACAGGATTTCACCCATTGACTTCAGTGGGATGATTCAAATGCTTAAAACTAAGGGTAGGTCTACACTTACCTCTAGGTCCGGCGGTAAGCAATCGATCTTCTGGGATCGATTCCAGAAGTGCTCGCCGTCGACGCCGGTACTCCAGCTCAGCGAGAGGAGTACACGGCATCGACAGGGGAGCCTGCCTGCCGCGTCTGGACCCGCAGTAAGTTTGAACTAGGGTACTTCGAATTCAGCTATGTTATTAACGTAGCTGAATTTGCGTACCTTAGTTCAAAGTGGGGGATTAGTGTGGACCAGGCCAAAGCATGAGTTTAAGGGCTAGATTTGCAAAAGGACATATGTTCCTAATGGCCTCTTTAGATGCCTGAATCCAACATGTAGATGCCTCTGACATTCACAAAGTTATTGCTCAACTGCTAGCTGAGTCTGTAGGCACCTTAGTTTCCACTGGCCAGCATGCACAAAACCACCTAAGTCCTGCTGCTGCTAAAAAACTGCTTGGCACTCAGACCCTGGTGGGATTCTCAATGTATGCATTCCCTCACCTGTAGGGCCTGATCCAGTAGGCATGCTCAGAGCACACCTAGCCCTTAGAAAATGCAGGTGAGAGCAAGAATTTAGCTGGCCCTTCGTGTCTTGTTATACCCAGTAGCCCAGTGGTTAGCACACTCACCTGGCATAGAAGAGAGCTGTTTTCAAATCCCTGCTTTGCCAGATTTGGAGCAGAGGCTTGAATCCAGGTCTCTGACATCCCAGCTGCCCAAGTCACCTGCCAGTTGAGCATGGTGGGGTGGGACTATCTCAACTTCTCCTGCTGAAGATATTCTACTGTGTATAATATTCATTGGAGAAGGGACTTAAACTTCACTCCCCCACATCCCTAGTGGGTGTCCTAACCATGGGTCTATAGTCTCTCTCTCTCTGGCCCAGTGAGTATTTAATTATACAAATTTCAACAGGAAAGACTGAGAGACCCCACCAGAATACCTCCATTGCCTAGAGGTCAGGGCACTCTCCTAGTAGGTGGGAGATCACATTTCTACTTCAAACCAGGCAGAGCAGGGATTGAAAACAGTCTCCTGTATCCCAGGTGAGGCCCTAACTATAATAGAGCAGGGGAGTCTCTCTTTTTTAATGAGAAAGGGCTGACCAGGCTGCCAACCTGACGCCGACCTCCAGAGGGTTCACTGCTGAGAATCCCAAGTGGAGGGAAGAACCTTCCTCTGGCACTGGAGTAATGTGCCTAATTACCATTGAGGGGCAGTACTTAGACTCCATCCCTCTGCTTGGCATTTCCTACTGACTAGTTTAGGCAACTCCCTGGACAGTTTGCTGGCTTCTGCAAATTCCTTTCTGAGGCGCCTCACTCTCCCTATGCACGATGTGGAGAATCTGGGCACCTAATTTGAGGCCTATGATGAGGGAACATGTTAGCAATATGAGAATGTGAGTAAGCCTTCCCTAGGTCTGCTGAATGCTTACTCACTTGCCAGTATTCATTTACAAGAGACATCCAGAACTATGGGCTTGATCCTAGTTGGATTGAAGCCAATGACAAAATGCCCATTGAATTCAGTGGCGCAGGATCAGGTTTCAAAACAGTATATGCATATTAGATCAGGGCACAAACCATTCTGCATTGTGCACCAAACAGTAGCAAACTGTTAAGCAATGAATAATTGCACCTAGAAGATGAGTGCTACCACCAGAATTTTGGTCATATTCAACCAAATTTACATAAGAACATAAAGAACATAAGAACGGCCATACCGGGTCAGACCAAAGGTCCATCTAGCCCAGTATCCTGTCTACTGACAGTGGCCAATGCCAGGTGCCCCAGAGGGAGTGGACCAACAGGCAATGATCAAGTGATCTCTCTCCTGCCATCCATCTCCATCCTCTGAAAAACAGAGGCTAGGGACACCATTCCTTACCCGTCCTGGCTAATAGCCATTAATGGACTTAACCACCATGAATTTATCCAGTTCTCTTTTAAACGCTGTTATATTCCTAGCCTTCAAAACCTCCTCAAGTAAGGAGTTCCACAAGTTAACTGTGCGCTGCGTGAAGAAGAACTTCCTTTTATTTGTTTTAAACCTGCTGTCTATTAATTTCATTTGGTGACCCCTAGTTCTTGTATTATGGGAATAAGTAAATAACTTTTCCTTATCCACTTTCTCCACATCACTCATGATTTTATATACCTCTATCATATCCCCCCTTAGTCTCCTCTTTTCCAACCTGAAGAGTCCTAGCCTCTTTAATCTCTCCTCATATGGGACCCGTTCCAAACCCCTAATCATTTTAGTTGCCCTTTTCTGAACCTTTTCTAGTGCCAGTATATCTTTTTTTAGATGAGGAGACCACATCTGTACGCAGTATTCGAGATGTGGGTGTACCATCGATTTATATAAGGGCAATAATATATTCTCAGGCTTATTCTCTATCCCCTTTTTAATGATCCCTAATATCCTGTTTGCTTTTTTGACCGCCTCTGCACACTGCGCGGACATCTTCAGAGAACTATCCAAGATCTTTTTCCTTACTTGTTGTAGCTAAATTAGCCCCCATCATATTGTATGTATAGTTGGGGTTATTTTTTCCAATGTGCATTACTTTACATTTATCCACATTAAATTTCATTTGCCATTTTGTTGCCCCCTCACACTGTTAATAATAGAATACCATTTATTTAAATATTTTTGTATGTTTTCTACAATTTCAAATATAATGATTTCAATTGCAACACAGAATACAAAGTGTACAGTGCTCACTTTATATTTATTTTTGATTACAAATATTTGCACTGTAAAAAACAAAATAAATAGTATTTTTCAATTTACCTAATACACGTACTGTACTGCAATCTCTTTATCATGAAAGTTGAACTTACAAATGTACAATTATGTACAAAAAATAACTGCATTCAAAAATAAAACAATGTAAAACTGTAAAGCCTACAAGTCCACTCAGTTCTATTTCTTGTTCAGCCAATCACTCAGAAAACAAGCTTGTTTACATTTGCAGAAGATAATGCTACCTGCTTCTTGCTCACAGTGTCACCTGAAAGTGAGAACAGGAGTTTGCATGGCACTGTTTCAGCCAGCGTCGCAAGATATTTACATGCCAGATGCGCTAAAGATTCCTATGTCCCTTTATGCTTCAGCCACCATTATGGAGGACATGCTGATGACGGGTTCTGTTCAATAACAATCCAAAGCAGTGTGACTGATACATGTTCATTTTCATCATCTGAGTCAGATGCCACCAGCAGAAGGCTGTTTTTCTTTTTTGGTTTGAGTCCTGTAGTTTCCACACTGGAGTGTTGCTCTTTTAAGACTTCGGAAAGCATGCTCCACACCTTGTCTCTCTCAGATTTTGGAAGGCACTTCAGATTCTTAAACCTTGGGTCGAGTGCTGTAGCTGTCTTTAGAAATTTCAGATTGGTACCTTCTTTGCCTTTTGTCAAATCTGCAGCGAAAGTGTTCTTAAAATGTGCTGAGTCATCATCTGAGACTACTATAACATGAAATATATGGCAGAATGCAGGTAAAACAGAGCTGGAGACATACAATTCTCCCCCAAGGAGTTCAGTCACAAATTTAATTAACACGTTATTCTTTTAACAAGCATCATCAACATGGAAGCATGTCCTCTGAAATTGTGGCCGAAGCATGAAGGGGCATAAGACTGTTAAGCGTATGTGGCACGTAAATACCTTGCAATGCCAGCTACAAAAGTCCCATGCGAATGCCTGTTCTCACTTTCTGGTGATGCTGTAAATAAGAAGTGGGCAGCATTATCTCCCATAAATGCAAACAAACTTGTTTGTCTTAGCGACTGGTTGAACAAGAAGTAGGACTGAGTGGACTTGTAGGCTCTAAAGTTTTGCAGTGTTTTGTTTTTGAGTGCAGTTAGGTAACAAAAGAAAATCTACATTTGTAAATTGCACTTTCACGATAAAGAGATTGCAATACAGTACTTGTATGAGGTGAAATGAAAAATATTATTTCTTTTGTTTATCATTTTTACAGAGCAAATATTTGTAATAAAATGTAATTTGATTCCTGAGGGCACTAAAGTGAGCACTGTACACATTGTATTCTGTGTTGTAATTAAAATAAATATATTTGAAAATATAGAAAAACATCCAAAAATATTTAACAACTTTCAATTGGTATTCTATTTTTAACAGTGCAATTAAAACTGCGATTAATCGCGATTAATTTTTTTAATCACGATTAATTTTTTTGAGTTCACTGCGATTAATCAACACCCCTAAAATTTATAAGATTAATGAAATGGTCCTAAATTGGCTTAATTAATTTGTTTTCCTATCTGCCATTTAAATCACTCAAACCTCCATTTTTCTATACTATTATTATACAGATGCAGTTTTTAGATCTATTTGGCAGCATGCTCATCCTGGTGGTTTATTGCAGACTTGCCATGATAATATGTTAATTTTAATGTCTCTTTAAGGACACAAAGCTTCATGTGCATTTCCTTTTATACCTGTAACTGGAGAGTTGATCCCAAAAATTATTTGTATTAACTAAAGGCAAGAAAAGATCACACACTATTTAAAAGGGGACTTTGTCTGAAAATTGAATGTTTTTAAGTTAGTAAAAAAAGATTCAAGTTGGTGATGTACCTTTTATTATCTTACTATTTCAGAGTGTTTGTATATATGTGTCAATATCAATAACATTGAGATTATCCCTTCTGACTTAAAAAATAACAAAAAAAAATTCTGTAATGGCTATTTCAGCTGATCTCCTGGAAGGATCAGGAGGGATTTTTTTCTCCCCAGTGTATTCTGGGTTGTTTTTTCTCCTTCCTCTGAAGCAGAGATGGAGCTGGCTGGAGATAAGACACTGGACGGTGGTAGCTGGTGCTCTGAAGCAGTATTGAGAATTCTTTCTCAGATGCTTGGCTGGTGGATCTTGCTCACAGGCTCAAGGTCAAAGAGATTGCCATTTTCAGGATCTGGAAGGAATTTCCCCCCAGATCAGATTAGCAGGGACCTTAGGGTTTTTTGCCTTCCTCTGCAGCATGGGTTGCTTGTTAGGGTTGTGGGCATTGGTACATCTCAGTCCCTTCTATTCGCTGCCTGTGGCATACAATAGTTTAGACTCCTCAGAGCACTAAGACTTCAGATTAATGCAGGTTATTGCCTTCAATGTGGGGGGGTAACTGCGTGGAGTTTAGTAACCTGTGATGTGGAGGCCTAGATAAGATGATCTGGTGGTCCATTCTGGCCTCAAATTGTATGACATGATACAATACAACAGCTAAGCTGTGTCCCTAAGAGCTCCTGGCTGAATTCTTTTAAGGTCTTCTTCCAAAGCACTATTTTTTTAGCTTCCCAGCTGATCAGACCACAGAAATAACTTTCTAAACATCTGTGGAAACTACTCAAAGATTAACCTGCTCAACTTGATATCACAACTTGCAGATTTAGAAGAAATGGGAATGGATCAGGAAGACAATTGAGATGGTGGATCCATTCACATTGAAAAATATAGCTTTTTGGCAACTACAAAAGAAACTACCTTAGCGGTGATCATAGTAATGGACTGGAAGTCTTCAGAATTCCAAATGACTCTGCAATCCACCTTAGACTGATCAACTAAAAGGACAGACAAATTTTAAAATCAACTAACAGCAGTGCAACAAAATGATAATGTTGTCTGAATGAACTCAAACAATAGACACCATTATGCAACACCTGGAAAAAAAAGAGTGAAGTCCTGGCCCCACTGAAATCTGTACAAGTTAAGTGGGCCAGGATTTTACCTAAAGTCTCCAGGAATACGAAGCATGGTTGTAAGAGACAGCCTTCACCCTTAACTATCGTTATCTGCCTTCATAACTTTAAAGACAGAATTTTACAGGTTGCTGTGGAAGAGAGATCTTTACTGACTCAAACAGGAAAATCTGTAATTTTCCATGACTTTTCTCTCCATTTATGGTGGCAGAAATCTGCATTCAATCCCACAAGAAAACTATTGAAAGATCAGCGTATAACATATACTTTACCATTCACCCGGCAACCATTAAGATCTTTAAAGGAACAGAAACTTTTGTTTAAAAAGCCTGAAGTTCTTAAATTTGCAGATTCAAGAGCAGAAAAATTTAACTCTAATAATCTTTCTGGTATTCTTGTGTTAATACTAGTATGTAATTTTTAATTTTACATTTTTAGGTATTTTAGATATATTTGAATGATTTTTCTTATGAATTATGTGTGTAGTGTCAATGTTTGTTAACTAATAGGGGATATCAGTTGTAATAATTTTATGGCAATTTAACTTTTGATAACTTTTGATAACATCGTTGACAGGGTAACAAGCCTTGTGAATGGGGGAAGCAATAGATGTGGTATATCTTGATGTTAGTAAGGCTTTTGATACTGACTGACATGACCTTCTCATAAACAAACTAGGGAAATACTACCTAGAGGGAGCTACTATAAGGTGGGAGCATAACTGGTTGGAAAACCATTCCCAGAGAGTAGTTATCAATGGTTCAAAGTCAAGCTGGAAGGGCATATCAAGTGCGGTCCCACAGGGATCAATTCTGGGTCTGGTTCTATTCAATATCTTCATCAATGATTTAGATAATGGCATAGAGAGTACACTTATAAAGTTTGAAGATGAGATCAAGCTAGGAGGGGTTGCTAGTGCTTTGGAGGATAGGATTAAAATCCAAAATGATCTGGAAAAATTGGAGAAATGGTCTGAAGTAAATAGGATGAAATTCAATAAGGACAAATGCAAAGTAATTCAATTAGGAAGGAATAATCAGTTGCACATCTACGCAATGGGAAATGACTGCCTAAGAAGGAGTACTGCAGAAAGAGATCTGAGGGTCATAGTGGATCACAAGCTAAATATGAGTCAATAGTGTAGGGTTGCCAATTTTGGATGGATGTATTCCTGGAGATTTCATCACATGACACAATCTTTAATTAAAGATTAATCTTTAATTTCTGGAGATCCCAGGTCAATCCTGGAGGGCTGACAAGCCTACAACAGTGTAACTCTGTTGCAAAAAAAGCAAATATCATTATGGAATGTATTAGCAGGAGTGTTGTAAGCAAAACACAAGATAATTTTTCTGCTCTATGTCATGTTGATTAGGCCTCAACTCGAGTATTGTGTCCAATTCAGGGTGTCACATTTCAGGAAAGATATGGACAAATTGGAGAAAGTCCAAAGAAGAACAAGAAAAATGATTAAAGGTCTAGAAAACATTATCCATAAGGGAAGATTGAAAAAATTGAGTTTGTTTAGTCTGGAGAAGAGGCGACTGAGAGGGACTGTGACGGGTTGGATCACAGAAACCCCCTTGGGAGCTGCCACCCGATGTGCAAAGACTACCCCTGCTTCTGCTTTCCCTGCCAGCTCAGGACTCCAGCACCCTGTCTTGCTGAGCCAGGCACTCCCGTCTGGCTCCAGACACAGATCCAGGGTCTGAATCTCCTGTCCCAAAGCTGCAAGTTTACCTGAAAACAGCTCACAGTAGTGTGCTTGTCTTTAGCACTCAGATGCCCAACTCCCAATGGGGTCTAAACCCAGATAAATCCGTTTTACCCTGCATAAAGCTTATGCAGAGCAAACCCATAAATTGTTCGCCCTCTATAACACTGATAGAGAGATATGCACAGTTGTTTGCTCCCCCAGGTATTAATACATACTCTGAGTGAATTACTAAATAGAAAGTGATTTTATTAAATACAGACAGTAGGATTTAAGTGGTTCAAAGTAGTAACAGACAGAACAAAGTAAGTCACCAAGCAAAATAAAATGAAATGCGCGAATCTATGCCTAACCAAACTAAATACAGATAATCTCACCCTCAGAGATGTTTCAGTAAGTTTTTCTCAGACTGGACACCTTCCAGGCCTGGGCACAATTCTTTCCCCTGGTGCAGCTCTTGTTGCAGCTAAGGTGATAGCTAGGGGATTCTTCATGATGGCTTCTTCCCCCTCACTGGAAAAGCACCAGGTTAAAGATGGATTCCAGTTCAGGTGACATGATCACATGTCACTGCAAGACTTCATTACTCACTTGCCAGCACACACATATACAGGAAGACTCACAGGTAAATACAGCCATCTGCAGACAATGGGAGTCATCAAGATTCCAAACCATCATTAATGGTCCACACTTTACACAATTACAATAGGCCCTCAGAGTTACATTTTATATTTCTAGTTTTAGATACAAGAGTGGTACATTCATACAAATCAGATGATCATACTCAGTAGATTATAAGCTTTGTAATGATACCTTACAAGAGACCTTTTGCATGAGGCATATCCCAGTTACGTTACATTCACTTATTACCATATTTTCTCTAAAACCATCTCAGTTACATTATATTGACTTATTATCAAGTTTTTATAAAACCATATAGACAGCACAACGTCACAGGGACATAACAGTTTTCCAGTACATAAAAGGTTGTTAAAAGGAGGAGGGAGAAAAAATGTTCTCCTTAACTTGTGAGGACAGAACAAGAAGGAATGGACTTAAATTGCAGCAAGGGCGGTTTTGGTTGGACATTAGGAAAAAGTTCCTAACTGTCAGGGTGGCTAAGCACTGGAATAAATTGCCTAGGGAGATTGTGGAATCTATATCATTGGAGATTTTTAAGAGCAGGTTAGACAAACACCTGTCAGGGATGGTCTAGATAATACTTAGTCCTGCCATGAGTGCAGGGAACTGGACTAGATGACCTCTTGAACTCCCTTCCAGTCCTATGATTCTATAATTCTGATTCAGAGCAGTCTTTGTCTTCCATATATTCTGAAGACTATGTAGAAATAAAGACAAGGTCTGTATGAAATATGATTCCTATCCTTTTTGTTTATATAGACCTTTGATAATTCTTCTTCATTTTCTTTTCCTCTTCTGAACTTCTTTTCTTCCTCATCTTTTCAACACTTCACCTTTTTACCCGACCAAGACGGCTAAACAAGGCTGAATTCAGGTTTTTACTCTCAAACATACATTACCTTAAGGTCCAAATGCACAACTCTTATGTTGATGAACATTTACTTACACCAGTTAAATGAAACTGCTTGCATGAATGAGTGTTAACCAACATGAGTAAGGCTTGCACAATCTGGCCTTTACTGATTAATGACTAACATCATTGAATGAAAAGGTTCAAATGGCACAGTCTACATTTAATATTAATAAACATAATATGCAAATTTCAGTGTTTTTAAATTTCAGTAGAAAACCTGACCACTGAGTAAAGGTTATAAAAACTAGGCATTTTTAGTCTTGAGAAAAAAAGACTGAGGGGGGACCTAGTAACAGTCTTCTAATATGTTAAGGGCTGTTATAAAGAAGATGGTGATCAACTGTTCTCCATGTCCACTGAAGGCAGTACGAGAAATAATAGACTTAATCTGCAGCACAGGAGACTTAGGAATCAGGACAAACTTTCTAACTATAAGGATACTTAGGGACTGGAAAAGGTTACCAAAGGAGGTTGTGGAATCCCCATCATTAGAGATTTTTAAGAACAGGTTAAACAAGCAACTACTAGGGATGCTCTAGGTATACTTTGTCCTGCCTCAGCATGGGGGGATTAGACCTCTCGAGGTCCCTTCCAGCCTTACATTTCTATGAGTTTAATATTAATAAACAGAATATGCAAATTTCAGTGCATCCTCCCTTGGACATTCTCCTATCCTTGTATTATCTTTGGTGAGGTTAACAGGTCATCACTGTTTCCCATCTGAGATGGGATTCTGTGCTGGACCTCTTATAGCTGCAGCACAGAACTTTCAGACAGCAGGGAGAGAGTCCAAACTACCTTTAAGATACCTTTGTGCCCTCTTGCTCCTGGGCTGTGTTGGGGACTGAAGTGGCCCCAGGAGTAACTTGGACAGCCTCAGGGACCTGTCTGAGTTATGGTAACCTCCCTGGGTTGCCTTATGATCTGTAATATGCCTGGAATATCTGCAACATACTCCCAACTCACCCCTCCTACCCCAGCTACACCCGATATGCCCGGGCTTAAAAGGGGGTCTTCAAAGGAAAGTCTTTTGGCTGTCTTCCACAGTGCCTATGTCACAGGAATTCTCCCTGAGCTAGAACAGGCAAGTTTAGGGCCCCTTTATACAGCTCTGGCCCTTTTACCAGATGTAAAGAGGCCAGAGCAGGGTGTCAGCGGCTCACCCGTTGTGTCTTTTTGGATTTTAGGATTGCTCTGCCTTCTAGTGTCTTTTGGGAAGAATATCCCATTCACTCTACATATGCCTGGAGAAGCAAGGCAAAATGGTTTCTGTGGACAATCTTGAACATATCAAGTAGACTCTGCCAATCAGGAAACCTGAAAAAATGTCATTGTAATTCAATATCCGAAAGTGCACCACAAAAAAGTTGCACTGAAAATTTCAAGGGCTTTCAGACAGCGAAAAGAATGTTTTACTCAACTTTGGCAATATTTTTGCTGACAAGAAAAATTGTTCATGAGTTGCCAAATTCACATCAGATGTGTGTGTCTACTAGGTATTTAAATCTAGTGATGGATGTGATGTTTACTGTGAAGGAAACTCCATTTGTCCGTGCCTAAAGGAGAACTTCAAATATGACTAAAAGTTAAATAATCATGATTTGACTTAACACTTAACTAACTTTAAACTTTTTTTAAAAATGCCTAATTCTCCTAGTTCCGGCAATCATTCCTGTTCTGCTGTGATGATCCTGAACACATAATTACGTGACATCAAGACTGCCATTATATCCCTGCAGAAGCCCAGGTTAGTATTTTTAGATACTTACAAGTTTTTGAGAAGCACTACTTATTAATTTAATTATTTGTTATTTTGTAGGGGCTAAGAAATATCCTATCCCTCTTGCTTACTTGGGGCATTCAGGACACCAAATCATGATTATTTCATTATCAGTTCAGGTTGTATGGGAATGGTAGGGAATGGGGCCTTCTTTGGTATGATTTTTCATATTATATCTTAATAAAAAGCCTTTTGAAAACATATGCATGATACTACAAGAAATCCATTTACTAGAGCAGCTATGGCCTGATGCCATAACTTTCTCTAGTAGAGTCTTCATATCTATGACATCTCAAACCATTGCTCTCTGGAGTCACGATAACTGAGAGCTGACCAGTGTGACTTGTGGGAAACCTGACTTTTTTTCCTGAAAGGTTAATTTAAAATAAACTAAGCACCAAATGCCCCTCTATCACTGTTATTTCAGGCATTTAAAAACACTTTAACTGCAAATATTTTGCCAGAAATTATCTGTAAGGATTACTGGATTGCATAGCATGCTCACACAAAACTGATTCTCCTCTCCACTAGTGTAATTAGAACTAATTCCACTGAAGTAAACAGAAGCTGCACTATATATCTGAGGGCAGAATCAAGCCCTACATTATAAGGCATTCTCACAGCTCCTCTTCTATCCAACACTGTTTCTCTTGTGCAACACATTACATTTTACTTTCACTGAAATCCCCCACAGCACTTATAGTAATTACTTGCATTCATTGCAATCTTATCAGTATATTCAAATTATTATACTGTCCAGTTGCCTGCTCAGCTGGATAATGTTAGGTAGACTATGATACTATAAAATTTACAAACCACATGTTGTTTAGTGCTTTTGGCTGCAACAAAATTCTGGTTTGCATTAAATGTAGACAGGCAAGTTGATGATCTAGATTTGATGAAGTCAGTAGTGGAAAAGCCATCCCTACAGAGGTGTTACATTTAACATCTGGATGCTGTTCTTCACCAATGAAATTAATGAACTGGGACGTACTCTAAACTGGTTTATTATCATCTGAGGCAACTCCTGACTATTTTAGGTTTTTACTAGCTACATTCCTGCACTGGTTATTTTACAAATGTTGGCATGAATTTTAATTTCCAACATGAGTGTAATTTTCTAAGGCATGGAATGACTTATTGTATAATATTAAATAGGAGAGTAAATTATTTACGAAGACCTTCAAGACCTACAATTTACCATCTCTTGGTGGGACTCCAACTACAAATATATTACTAGGTGGTGTGCTGAAGGGTATTAGTGGCTTCATGGGTCCAGATACACAAATGGGAACTAGGTGTTGGACAAAGTGTCACAATACCTAACTTTTAGGCACCTATAAAATCACAGAAAGAGCGCTGCAATCCACAAAGCCTGAGTAGGCACCCACACTCCCTATACAATGAATGGGAAGAGATAGGCTCCTTAGAATGCAACCCACTAAACCAGCACACTAGGCAGGGAGCTGCTTAAGCTAGTCAATAGGCGATGCTGGTGAGAGGGGTATGATAAGCCCCACCCATCTCATGGAGTTTGGTGCCTAAGTCTGGGTTGCAGGGAGGCATCTATCTCTGTGTGTGATTCATGAACCAGGAAAAGATAGGCATTTGGCTGTCTAAATTGTGCCTGGGGCACAATCAGAGGCTATCTAACTTCACATGCTGCTACTACTGACTACCCTATGGAATATGCTAATATTGGTTTCCCTCAGTCTCTCCTGTTGAAGTTTTTTCCAATTTAATTAAATAATTGAATAACTAAATATTAATTGGACCAGAGAAAGTTAGATTGACATCCTAGCCCCTGCCCTAAGTGACAACAAAAAGGTTGGGGGGGTCGAGCCCCCCCAGGAATCCTGGGCCCAGCCTTGTTTGTGTTATGAGGACTCTGCCACACAGGAGAGTGGAAGGGAAGCCCTTGAGGTCAGGCAGGCCTCTAGGTAAAGGAAGTGGGAGCGAGGACTCAGATCCTTATACTAACCCACTTCACTGGGGTAGTGTATAAGCCAGGAAAGTTCCCCACAATAGCGGGACTATTCCCTTGCTTACATAAGGGCTAGACAATGCAACCATTACTCATGTTGGAAACACTTCCATGGGTTTTCACATGAAATTCAGTGAGACTATTTGGCTGAGTGGTCACCAACAAGAGTATGGGTTGCACAATTTAGCCCTATATAGATATAAAATACGTAGATCATAATATGACCCTTCTCCTAGATGTCATCTGCAGCAACGTCTGGATTCAAATAGCTAGGGATGTCTCTTAAAACTAACCAAAAAACACCACCTCAAGCCCTCAATCAGAATTTCTGGGATCACTACATACTTTCCTCTGGTGTACTTAATAGGCAATAATCCTCCACTCGCAGGCAGTGAATCTGTGTATTAAATATTTAAAACCTTATTTGGGGAAAAGGAAACAGCATCAATTAGGGAAAACCCAACAACAATATATCAATAATAAAACACTTTCCCATGGCAGTAGTCCATTAATTCTGTTCCCCGCCTGCTGGTATCAGCATCCAATAGGCAAATGTCCCTTTACCACATCACTTCTCCATCCACTAAACCCCACTTTCTGTTTGGTGTAAGTGGGTAGCGTGGCTCCAGAGTCCTGAGGTGCACTTGATCAGGTCTGTACCTAGTCCCTCAGGTCTGCCTGGTTGTGTCCTGAGACTCAATTATCTAACCCAGCTATAGTAGTTTCAGCTTTATTCAGTAGCTGGATAGGAGGGGCCATATCGGAGTTCATTCAGCTCCATCCTCCCTGGGCCTCATGGAAGGGGGTTCAACCTCTGAAAGCCACAGAATTCCTTTACTACATCCTATGTACCTCATGCCCACTTGCTTCCATGATTCCACCTTATTCCCATGAACTACCCTATTGCCTGCTGCCCCAGTCCCTCCCTCAGGGAGAGGAGAAAGTGGTAAAATAGCTCCGATTTTTAGGGAGGGTATGATACCAAAGAGAGCAGCTGTCTGCTATCTGCTTCCTCTAATCCTTTGCTTCATCTCACTTGCAAAACCCAGGCTTTTGCATATGTGGGAAATGATACTGTGGAGATGAAATTCTTCATTTCTGTATACTTCCACCCCAAATTTTATAACAAATCCCTGTCTCAGGGGGGAATGATCTGTCCTATTGTCAAAATTTGAGCCACTGTGATGAACAATACAAACATGCTGTGATTCTTAGCTCAAAAGGAGTAAGTTAAAAGTGATTGAATCAGAATAACTCTTCTTAAATTAGTAGATATGTACAAAGGAACTGGGTTATTTTACAAAAGCTCATCTGCAAGTTCATACACATCACTTTTGCAACCCCTCAAATAGCTAACCTAGTGACCCAAATCCCCCTGATTTTATTTCATGGCCACCATTCCTCCATCCATTTTAATCTACTTTAAGGATCACTGTGGTAGCATTAGTCACCCCCTTCATTCTTGGAAATGAGTAAATTATGCAGCTGCTCCCAAAAGTCTCTGGTTTGAGAAATGAGACTGACACTAGGTCTCTCACATGGCAGTGCAAAAGCCACAGTAGACCATAGTTTATTTTGATATGTAATAACACTAATAAATAGCAGAGCTAGTAAAAAGTTGTTCATTTTTTTAATGGAAAATAGCTTGGGGAAGAGGGTGGTTGGGGGAAGGTGCCAGAAATGAACCAAAATTGAGCATGGAAAGCACATGTGGCTGGAAGAGTTGGGAACTAATTGGGGTGGGAAGAGCAGGGCAGGAAGCAGATTCTTGTGGTGAAGGAGGGAGAATGAGGAGAGATGCATCTTCCCTTTATTCTGCTAATTATACATTTGAGATTTAAGACTTCTGGCCCAGGCAGCTGTTTCCCGCTGCTGGTTAACCAAACCATTTTTCTTCAAATTTGGCTTCATTTTCTTTGCTGAGTGAGGACTTAAATCATACCAAGTTTGAAATGTTATGTTCAGACAGTTTGAGAGTTTAAGATATTTTAATGGGGAATAATTTCTTCATTTACAAATGAAATTTTTTCAACCATAATTTGATACCAAATAAACTCAAACTTAAAAAACCTAACAAGCACACTTCAGTTGAAGTCAGTTGTGGACATTTTCACAGAGGGGATTTTTTTAGTGTGTGAAAATCAGAAGGAACTACAAGTTTCTCATCTTTAACTATACAATACTGCTCACTATTCCCAAGAGAGAATGTGACATCTTCTTCAGTAACAGTGGTTCTTGGAGCTGTGTTGTCCATATCGATTCTGCTTCTAGTGCGTGTGCACCCCACGTGCAGGAGCCCAGGTTCTTTTGGACAAGCTCAGCTGACTGGGCCTATGCCCTTGCACCCCATCTACCCTCCCCTGCACCCAAGGGCCTAAAAGGCAGAGTGGGCCCAGTATGGCTGCAGCTGGGTGAGGGCACTGTGATGGCAAGGAAACAGGGGGAGTGCAGTCCAGGGACTGTGAACCACAGTTACTGCTTAGGGTTGCCACCTTTCTAATGGTTAGTAACCGGATCCCAAGGCCCCAACCCTGCTCTGCCTCTTTCCCCCAAGGACCATCCCTATTGCTCATACCTCTTCCCCTCCACTTTCTGAATCATCTAGATATCCCTTCACCCCTCTGCCCCCCAGCGGTCCCTCTGCTCCAGGGCTGGGGCTGGAGCTGTTTCTGCTTGACAAGGAGCCTGCCTACAGGTAGGAGGCAGCCCTGGCTGAGCAGGGTCTGGAATGGGTTAATGATCCGGCATCTCCCCCAGCCGTGTGGTAACCCAACTTTTGGTGTCCATTCAGTGCATGTGACCAGACACAGACAGGTCCCCTTTTTGGGCACCAGGCAACCCTAAATGGCAGTTGGACCCAGAACCCCCAAAATGAACTGCCTGGGTAAAAAGCAACAAAGAGTTACAGATCCAGACTAACATGGCTACCCCTCTGATACTTGGCTGGGTGAAACCCAGATGGGTGGCGTGGCAGCCGCATGGAGAATAGGTCAGTGCTGGGACCAGCCACGCCTCTGGTCAACTCCTGCCATGGAGAGACGTTGACTTCTCTCATCATGGCAGAAGTTCCACCCCCCTAGCGAATTTGAGCCCTCTGATTGGCTGCCCAACCCACTTGTCCCCCCCCTTTCAAGGGCAGAATAACCAATTGGAGCTGCTGAAGCCAAAGCACCCCATCCCCTCCCGTCAGGAGCCCACGCTCTTCTCACAGGAGAAGGGGGAGCTACAGGCCCCTCCTTCCTCTCCTTCTGTTAGCAAGCGAGCGACAGGGCGGTTCCTAGCGGCTCCTCGCTCCCTTTTAAAAGAGTTTCATGAGTTTTGACCCCGGGGGTTACTGGAGGGCTCTTTCCCCCCCCCACTGCAGGGAGCGCGGTCGGGGTTGAGTGATGCGCTCCCCTGGCCGGCACAGCCACAGTGAACGGGTGGGCGGGGCTTACTTTCTCCAGTCAACTGGGGGACTCCCCCGCTCCTGTTGGTACAGTCTTGCATGGGTGACTCCTCCCTTCAGTAAGACTGGTAGAGTCTGGTACTGTAACCGTTGAAATTCAAATCCCTTCAACGGTGCTCTTCCGTTCTCTCCGTTAACAGAATTTTCGTTAAAAACTGTCGGCCCGGTGACGTCACGCCGACGCAGAGTGGATTGGGAGAGGTGGTTTGCCCCTTCCCCATTTTTCATCCGGGTTTCCTACCCCCTTCTTTTCCATCCCCCCAGTTTCCCCCCAGGCTTTTTTTAACCCGAGCTGTCCTGCGCACGCGCACTGACCCCCCCCCCCGACCTAGAGCGAGAAAGACTACGCGAGCGAGCGGCGCGCGCTCCCCCGCGCGAGGTGTTGTTTGGAGTGCGCGCGCTGCTGAGGAGAGCGAGAGACAGGCGGCGCCTTGGGAGCTGGGGCTGGGCAGCATCACTGGGCTGAGGGAGCTCAGGAAGAGGAGGGCGGCAGCGGGTCCCTGCTCTCGGGGACCGTTGGCTCCACTCACGCCCGGACAGAAACGGCTCTGAGCCTTGTCTGTGTAGCGTGCCCCCCCGGTGCGCGTGTGTGGGGTGAGCTCTGTCACCCGGGCGCCTAGGCGGGGGGATCCTTCACCACCTACCGCCCCCAAGATGGGCTGCACGCTGAGCGCGGAGGACAAGGCGGCGGTGGAGCGGAGTAAGATGATCGACAGGAACCTGCGGGAGGATGGCGAGAAGGCGGCCAGGGAGGTCAAGCTGCTCCTCCTAGGTAAGGGACGGGGCTGCTGCCTTTCCCGGCCCGTGGGCCCGGTGCCCCCCCGTCCGCTGCTCTGTGCCTGCCGGGCCTGGGCTCCTCGGGGCAGGGATCCTGCTTCGCCTGTGCGCTGGTGGCAGCCGGTAACTCCCTCCCCAGGGCCTGGCACGGTTCCGGGTAACACTCCTGCGCGCCCGCTGCCGAGGGCGAGACGTGGCGTGTGGCACCGGAGATGTTGCCCTGTATGATGATCACTCGCGGACGGGACCGTGGATGCTCTTGTGGCCTCCATGCCTCTTACAAGTGCTCGGGGAGTGGGGATAGGGAAGGCAGCGGCCCCCCCCCGCCTCCCCCGTAGAGCGGCGCGCTTGGCCTCTGCTGGCTTAGAAGAAGAGTGTTTGGAAACTAATGATCAGTGTTGTAGACAGCACCCTTGGGTTGGACGATTTTTACTTTAACATTTACGCCCTGTAGACATGCCCATTCATTTCACACCCGCCTTTTGAAACAGCAGGCATTAAAGGGACACACAAAAAGGTACAGCTTTTACTCTCCAAATGCTCTGCTTCCACGAGGAACACTTATTTTGCCTACACTTTAAATATCTACTTTTAAATGACCTTTTGTGACTGGGTTTTTTTGCGATGTGTAATTCAATGAATCACTATATATTTGTCTCCTGCCACAAGTGTATGAATGCAGTAGTTTGTTGGTCCTTTCCATGATTATTTGGGGTGGGGTTTTTTGACATATTTTTAACAGACTTACAAGTGTCTGGGGAATGAGGGGATGTGTAAACCAGAAAGTTTTTAAGAGGTTTCAGAAAATCGGAAGTGAGCATTTTAAACCCTTCACTAAAGTAGATGTGGCATAATCCTTCGTTATAAGCAGAAGATACTTTTAAAAGTATCAACCCACGAATGAGGGAAGTGAGATTTGCACTACACTATTATTGTGTGAGGTATCTTATATTATATATTTTAAAAGTACAAACTGAACAGGAATGTATTAACTCACATATACAAACTCAATGAACTGCATGGTTTTTCTGCCTTTTAGGAGCTGCGTTAGTAGTTAATGGTAATTTCAAAAAGAAAAGTTTTCTGATTTTTCTCAGGAAATGTTGACTGCCAGAATACTACTCTGATATATTTTTTGCACAGGAAACAATTCTTCTTCTTTTCTATTCTAACTTCTAAAATGGCACATTGGATATCTATTGCACAGGAAACTTAAGTTCTCTCCTGCATAGATGTAGAGGTGAAACAAACCTTGTATGGAGAAAAACAAATGTAGTCCTATACTGCATTCATGCACTTGACATTTTTCTTATGAAGGAAACAACTGATTTTTTTTCAGTGTCAGGCCTGTTTGGTTAGTGCAGTGCTTCCTCAGCCATTGATTGTTGCATGAAAGGTTAAAAGTATGTGGGGGTCAGTGTTAAAAGTGTAGACATACTAGTGTTTCTGTTCTTGAAGGTGATAGAAACTGATCGTTTTATTATTATGGTAGTGCCTACAAGCTCCAACTGAAATTTTTTTTTAAACATTTCATTATTTTCTGTGGCGTTTTTAACTTGTGCAGTTATAGTATGCACAAACATTTGCATGACATCCATAGAAGCACTTTGAACATACCCTTTAAAAAGCATGATTTTTAAATAATTGTATTTTCACTTTTGTATTTCACAAATAATAATGTCCTCTCAGCAACTGTTTCTTCTTAATTAAAAGTTTCACAAATTCAGGGTTTGTAATATAGGAAAATACATATTCTTCTGTACAGTTTTCATGCAGTCCCAGTGTATATAGCTAATCCGCTCATACCAATACATTTTGAGAATAGCATAACCCAGGAGTTGAAAGCTTGCTTCAGTTAAAATGGGCTGTGAAAACCAGAGGGTTAATTTTTATTGAGTCTGGATCCTAAAGTTCTTACGCAGGAAGAACCCATTGAAAATAATTGGACTAAGTTTTTACATAATTAAGGACTGCATGAACAGGCCCATAATTCAGGGAATACCTCTTGACCTATTTGTGTGGCTCGCCATCTGTCCTGCACCAAAGTTGGTTTATTTCTCCTGGTGTTTTTTCTTGCTAGATAAGCACGGCCATACTGGGTTAGACCAAAGGTCCATCTCGCCCAGTATCCTGTCTTCTGACAGTGGCCAATGATAGGTGCCCCAGAAGGAATTAACAGATCAGATAATCATCAAGTGATCCATCTCCTGTCCCCCATACCCAGCTTCTGGCAAACAGAGGCTAGGGACAAAATTACTCTAGAGCAGTGGTTCCCAAACTTTTTGGCATCGTGCCCCCTTTTTAATTTTTGAGAAACCCTCATGCCCCCCACTTCTCCTTTACCATCATCCAACCCCCCCCGCTCCTTGTCCCCTAACCGCCCCCTCCTAGGACCCCCCTCCATCCAGCCCGCTCCCTGTCTCCTGACTGCCCCAACCTCTATTCACCCCCGTCCCTGATAGGCTCCCTGGGACTCCCACGCCTGTCCAACCCTCCGCCCCCCACCCCCGCTCCCTGTCTCCTGACCATCCCCCCAGAACCTCCACCCCATCCAACCACTCCCTGTCCCCTGACTGCCCTTTGGGACCTCCTGCCATTCTCCCCCACCCCCTTACCAGGCTGCTCATAGCAGCAGGACAGGTTTATTGGAAAGTCTGGGAGGTGGGCGGGCGCAAGCCGTGCTGCCCGCGCAGTGGCATAGCTACAGGGGAAGGGCTGGGGGCTAGCCTCCCCGGCCGGGAGCTCAAGGGCCAGGCAGCCTCATGCCCCTCTTGGAATTTCTTCACGCTCCCCAGTTTGGGAACCAATGCTCTAGAATCTACAAAAACTATTTTTATTTCAGTACCCTGACTTAAGTGTTTCTTGTTGGTTCTTGTGCTAACACATATATTCAAATGCTAGGTGTTATACATATTGAAAATATCAGTATTTCTAGCTTTTTTTCATTGTATGTTTTATTAAGGGCTTGTATAAGAGCAGAAATTGTATCGGTGAAACTAAAGGTTTGATGTTAAACTGATTTAGGGTAACTTTTTGTGTGGATTGTCTCTCATTGGGTTTGATCCTGATTTATCTTCCCAATGTTAAATAACAATTGAGTTTAAATGTTGTCTAAACACAAAGTTGCACTGGTTTAGCTAAATCAGTTTAACATCACACTTTTAGTCAAGCCAGTGCAACTAAGGTAGGCCTTAGAAAGTGGTCCCCAAACTTTTTATGTTGTGCCCCACCCCTTACCTGTAGTGGAATCTGTCCACGCCCCGGGGAGTTGGGAGCGAAGCTGCTGCTAGGCCAGGGCTGGAGTTGAGGCTGGGACTTGGAGTAGGGCTGTGCTGTGGTTGGGGGCCGGTCTGGGAGCGGAGTGTGGTTGGGTGGTGCTCAGGGCCTTGCTGTGCCCTAAAGGGGCATGCCCCACACTTTGGAGACCACTGCCTTAGAGACACTAGGTTGTGGTAATTTATTCTTGATTTT
This sequence comes from Malaclemys terrapin pileata, assembly GCF_027887155.1. Taxonomy (NCBI): domain Eukaryota; kingdom Metazoa; phylum Chordata; order Testudines; family Emydidae; genus Malaclemys; species Malaclemys terrapin. Next base: position 22,283,384 of record NC_071505.1, on the reverse strand, counting down.
TTTTTTTTTTTTTTTTTTTTTAATCTTTTTGAGTCAAAATATCCCACATTCTTAGGGGTGATCTTCCAACAATCGGATCTTTAGGGTATACAATCTCTTTGGTGTATATTTTGTAAAATTTATTACTGAATTGTAGTAAATAAAGCTGGCAAATGCTCATTGTTTTCTTGAAGAAACTTCAAAATTAAAAATTACTATGAATTTTTTTGTTTTTCATAGAAGAGGTAAAAAAAGATTCAGTTTCTGACAATTGAAAACTTCTAACAGTTTTTGTTGTTGTCTACTTTTTGGTTGAAAAAACAGACATTCGCTTTGATCAAAAAACTTTTTTCAATAAAAAAAGCCTAGTGAATCAGCATAGAGCGGCTACATGGGATATTTTACAGCAGTGCAACTTGGGTCTCTAGTGTAGACATAACCTAAGTGTTCTTCCAAACTTTCTAATATTCAGAACTTTATAAGATTATTTTTAAACTCTGACAGAAGCGTATGAAGTTGTTGTTTAGCAGGGTTGGATGTTAACTTTAGTACACTTTTAACTTTCTTTTAACCTTAATTTAAGTTACTTTATTTTACTGTTGGAATGACAAGGTGTGTGAGATAATATATTTTATTGAACCAACTTCTGTTGGTGAGAGACAGACTTCAAGCTTACACAGAGCTCTTCTTCAGGTCTGGGTTTAATGTTATGTTACCTCACCCACCTTGTCTCTCTAATCACTTGGGACCAACACAGCTGGGGCAAAACTGTATACAGTCTTAATGTTTAGCACACAGTGGTGTAATGGCTTTCCATCAGAAGAGAACTTAATTGATAGCCTGGAGACCCGATGTTGTCATCAAGAAAGTTTTGTCCCTGGACTTTTCAGTATTTACCGTCAAGCTTTGTTTGGACTAACCTTATTACAACATGACCAAAGATATCAGTTGGCCCTGTGTTGAACTGTGACCAGGAATAAGCACTTGTGGTGGTGGGGAACAGTAAATGAGATCAAGTCAGAAAAGTAGAGAAGTGTTGAATAATGTAAGGTCTTGAAAGTGAGGACAAGAATTTTGAATTTATTACACAGGCAAATTGGAAGTCAGTGAAATGACTCAAAATAAGGGTGACATGGTTGAGCATTAAATAATTAGGGCATGGACAAGCAATTTGACTAGTGGGACAGAGAAAATAATTTTTTTTCATGCTGAGACAGTCTTGTGCCTCAGGAATCTGTGTTCTTGACACAAGAAGATTTGGACTCAGCTCTTTGTCTCTGAGGTGCAAAGAGACATCTTATGCCTCTCACCCATTGATTGGGGTTGGGTTGGTGTGTGAAGTTTCCTGGGGAGGAAAAGGAAGAAGCAGGTTATTTCCTTGTCTTCTCCTTCCCAAGCTTGTTGTCTCTTGCCCCAAACCCAGTTGCTATGTAGCTGTGGGCATGGAAAGTGGGATGCCAGAGGTGGTGGGTTTATCTGCAAAATCTCTGGAGGCACTGCTTGCCTGAGGTTGAGTGCTGTGTAAGTGGTGGAGAGAAGCATCTCGATCAGCATGCTGTCTGCCAACACACAAAATGATATAAAAAACATCCTGTGATCCCGCTTCCACATCTCTATAAGCACAAAGGATTATGGGTATGGTCAGTTGTGAGTCAATTTTGGCCATTTCTCTGGGTCATAGACCCAGTATGATTGAGAACCATTAACTCAACATAGCAGTGATATTTTTACCATACTTGTATAAAGTCAGGTCTATTAATAGCCAATATTGATATTGCTTCTAATAGGAAAAGCACATCTTTACATGTCTATTGCACTTATTTTAGTTTAGCTGTTATGGTTTAAAGTATTTGTCCTCTTAGAACTTAATACTGTTCCTTACAGTTCTGCCATCTAATCAGTTGATTGGCTTATCAGGCTTAAGAATGAACAGAAGATACTTCTCAGAACCATACCACAGTATTAACTGTGGTGGGAAAACAGCTTGCTTTTCTCCCCTAGATTCAGGGGTAACTGACAGGACATTGCAGCTTCCAAATAACTGGAATTTCTAATCTGTCGGTGCTGACGTTATACAAGTACAATCTTTTTCCTTAAAAAAGGGATATTGAAATAAGAAAATAAGGTGTTAATGGGAAAAATGTGAGCTACCTGCCTTTTATAAAGATGATATTTTCAAGGAATTTGACTAGCAAATATTGTAGTTCACTGGAATAATAGATGGATTTTTGAAGTCAAATGGTAGTGTGTAATAATCCTGTTTTTATATAATTTTTAAAGACACATGTATTGTACTTGACATCAATATACCTAGCAAAAGCACCTAATTAAATATTTAGTAGGAGCTTACAGGAACTAGGCAACAGAAAAACAGTGAAAAAAATCTCTGCAATCAGCTCTGAACGGGCTGCCTTTACAGAAGCATGCAGTACACAGTAATGAAGATATTACATGTTGGAGCTGTTGAAATGTGCTTATCATTGGTGAAACAATGATTAAGAAAAGTTTGTCTATTTTTTTGTTTTTGTTTTAAACCTCCATGGGGTTGTGTGTGATGTAGCTATTGGAAATCTAATGGCTAAATGTAGACTTAAAATGGAATATTCTTAGGCCCTTGTCCTACATACACTTAGCACATGATTAACTTTTTTCACATGGGTAACTCCATTGGAGTCATTGGGGCTGCTCACATGAGTAAAGTTAAGTACTTACTTACATAAGAGCTTGCAGGAGCTTTCTGAACTGTTCATTAATTTTTCTTCCTTGTTAATAAACTATTGGTCCTTTAATGATAATGAGCTTTACAAACTCTTGTTTCAGATGAGATGCATCTCTTAAATTTAACAGTTCTGAGATGTTTGTGTTTGAAAATCCAGTTTTGAAACTGAAATAACTTTTCTAGGATTCCTGCATTAGGCAAAATGGGACCCATAAACCACTTTGTTACTACTGGTGGAGCTGTACCCATGATAAATAACTGAGCTTAACTTTTCTAGTGTCGACGAGGCCTTTGTTGTATGAGCCTGTTTGTGGTAACAGTCTTCCTATCACTATATGTTGCAATACTTTCACCAGAAGTGGTCTGAGTTGTAGGATGGAGGAGTTTTATGTAGAAGTGTTTTGCTGTCTTATAGAACGGGAAGTAAAATAGATATTAACACATGGATTGAAACATTTCTGATCTATGGTCAAAAAGTGGGTCTTGTGTTGAGGAAGCGAGCCATTTTGAAAGCATTTGAATGATCCATGTTCCCCCTCTTCCCCTCCCCCCAGGATTTCTACATCTCAGTCTGCATCCACATTAGGAAAATTGTAACCCAGAAACATCTAGCATTAGAAAGTTGAGAAACTGGTCTTCTGAATATTGCTGATTATGCAAGTGACTATCTTAAATTTCCTCAAATGTCAATTATGACAAGACTTTAGCAGCAAATAGTTTGTGAACTGCTGGAGATGAATGCTTCATTCTGGTTTTCAGTTTCTAGTTATATTATTATTTATGTTCACATAGAGTCCTGTTGTGAATTTCTGCATAAACATGCAATAAAGAGTCTCTTTCTTAGTTTACAGTCTAGATAGCTCTACCACTTTTTAAGATAGCAGCTATTAAAATTATATATGAATTTCTGTGACTGATAGCAAGATAGTAACTGAACGATGTACACAGTTTTAAGGTCTGAACTTAGGATCTGCTAGTACTAGAAATGCCCTGCAGTAGTGAGAAGCTGGATATAAACAAGTCAGTAGGATTAGGCATTTGTAGCTTTAATGGTTAATGAGATGTCTGATGCTAATAGTCACTGATGAATTCACCATTGCTTTCTTGCAACTAGTGATGGACTGAATATAAAGTCCCAAAGCTTGGACCAGTGTCCTCTTTATTCCCTGTCGTTATATATTTGTCTTGGAAGTGGGTTTGTCAGCTATATGGTGGTTCACTTACTGATCCCTGACAAATCCAGTAAACTCATAGCAAAACCATTATTTGCTGCTAAAGCTCTTAAGGTCATTGCCTGGGATTCCCAACTAACATGATTTAACACCTCAGACCTTGTTAGTAGCAGTGGTGTTTTGCCTCTGCCCTGGATTCTACAATAGTTGAATTTTGTCTTTCTGTGCTGTTCAGTGGCGTTTTTGTGGGTGTGTCAAACTAGATTTAGTCTTAATATCCTCAGAAAACCAGCAAGTCACAAACCGAAATTTTCACATGTGTGGGTGCCTGCTGCTTTTTGTACACTACAAACATAAATTTTAATGTGTTGAAGCCTTAATGAAGCCAACTGGTTAGCCATAGTGAAGGGGGTGGGGGTGTAGGGGTATGGCTCTGTTTTTAAAGGAGAACCACTCCTCTGCAGAAGCAGGGGAGACTGATAGAGCAAATTATTTGAAACTGTTGGAGGACATGAACCTCTGCTCGGGTAATTTGAATCTTTGCTTGACAGAGCTTTGAAATACAGCAATTACATATTTTATATTTAACCTGTTGAAAAATTGATTGTAATTATTTTCCCAATTTGTGTTTTTTGTGATGTGTGTATAATTTATCACAAACTTTTTTATGTGAAACATACATTCACACATGCAAACACATTTTGCATATATAACTTAGAACTTGAGTTTTGAAAATAGGGCCCTATATCAGAGTTCCTTAATAGTTTGCTTTGGAACATTGGTTAGAGTTTTAGGCTCATACCTAGGCTCTTCGTTCAAGAAGGTTAAAGATTAAAGGTTTGGCTACATTAGGGATTTTTGTACTGCTGGTACTATGCCAATGCAACACATCCAGTGTTGATGCACTGCTCCGATGTAAAGCAGTGCCCTAGGGCAAGTCCGGCTTTCTTCTTCCAGGGCCTCAGCGTAGTCCCACTTGTAGGATATGGCTCCCCAGATACCAGGCCGCCGAACTCCCTTGAAAAGCCATGTCAGTTAAAGGGTTCTTGAGGGATCTTTTGTGAGGGTGATGTTATTGCTCTTCTGTCTAAGGGAGTGCACTGCAATCGCCTTAGAGTTCCTTCTCCCTGACTGCCAAATTGTGGTGATATGTAGAACTTTGAAGTAGAGGTAAAGGTGGGCCAATATGGTGAATACACACAGCCCTTCTTTGAGCAACTGTTATTAATAAGTGACTTTTCTTCTTTGAGGGCCTCCCATAAGCGGGACTCCACCAAGATGATGGTGGGCTAGGAGTTTTTAGCTAAATATGGACAATAGCACCGCTCTCCTAAACTGGTCATTGTAGTGCCATGCTAAATCCAAGGAGTAGTAAGCATCTGGTGAAACGGTGAACTGAACTCCAAGTTTCTGCTTTGCTTATCTCCACCAGAGGAACCTGCCTAAGAGATGCCACTGATAATGTGGGAGGTCTTGGTGAGGTTTAAACCATGGATTACTGGTTTTAAAGATAAAATATACTGGTAATGTTCTATACATCTAATCCAGTGAGAGTCTGTTTCATAAGGGATTATCCCTGACATCTGTCCCCATATGCTATAAACAATCTATTTGATTTTCTAACTATTTTTTTTCCCAAGTAAAAACAGAGAACCTTTTTACATCTAGGAAATGGAGATAATCTTCCTGAGTGGGAATGGAATCTGGGTAAGAACATGGGGAGGGAAATATATTGAGAGAGGTGGAAATCTGAATCCATTTGAGGTGTGAAGCTTGGATGGGGTCTCCTAGGAACCACAGTGTAAAGTGGAATGGGCTACAAAGTACTAACTCACACTCCTAGAAAATGTAATTGGTATGAGCATGCCATTTTGATGTTAAGAGAGGTTTGTGCCAGAGGCTTATAATGAGAGGCCCATCAGCTTTGATAGGATAGTATTTAGGCCCTGTGAAACCATGGGCTCCCTAATAAAGGTAAACAATTTCACTGTGCCATTAAGGAATTTGAAGATTGTAGGATGAGAGACAACATAATTGTCATGAGCAGATATTGCTGCTATATAGACCTTTAGGAAGGTTATGCCTTCAGACTTCAGTTGTAAAGGGTGAAAACATTAGTATTCTAGGACTGCAGAGACTCCAGTTGAGATGGAGCAAGTCCTTTACCAGTGACACAGATAGTAAACCGTTTCCTTTTTGAGGGGTGGAGGGAACAGACAACATTTTAGGGTGGAAACCTTCCTGGATTGTAAGAGGATGGCTTGAGAGATTTCTGCCTCTGAGAGCAGACGTGGTCAACATTAGTCGGCATATTATCCTCAACACTGCAAATTGGAGTGTGTCTAAGCCGGAATGCAGAATCCTCCTTTTCTGTTGAGACAGGAGATCTGGGAACAAAAGCAGTGGATATGGTGGTTCTCTGGCCACCTGCAGGAGATCTGGATACCAGTGCAGACAAGGCCACAGTGGGGCTGTTAATATGAGTTTGTTCTGTCCATTCTTACGACTCTGACCATACATTTACCCTGGAATAAAAGACCTGTGGCTGACCCAATCTCGTGGGGTCCCAGAGCTTGGGCTCCAGTTCAGGCCCAAACATCTGCACAGCAATTTTTAGTCCCACAGCCCAACCCCCAGAAAGCCAGAGTCATCTGACCCAGGCCAATCGCAGGTATACGTTAAATGTCAGGGGAATGAAAGGGAAGTCATATAGGAGATGATGACTCCAGTCCAGCAGTAAGTTCATCTGAAAGAGGTTTTGTTTCTATACACCTTTATGCAATACACTTGACACTTGGTGTGTTTGCTCAATCACAGACTTGTTACCAGGTGGCCCTCTCTGAAAAATAGTACTGGTTTCATGGACCACTGATGCTGATCCTGAGACCTCCTGCTTAGTGAGTCTTACTTCATATTCTCTTCCCCAGAGAAGGGAAGTGAAGAACTATGGAGTAAATTTGTTCTGGATGTGTCACAGCAAAAGTCTAGGCACTCCTTATATTCAGCGGAGGTCAGCTGTTGAACAGTAAGATTCTGGAGCAGAGGTAGACTTGCAGTTACACAGAACATTATACTTTCTGACAGACAATAGCCGGACTGGTGGTCAGTAGGAAATACTGATGCTATGAATATTCCTTGTTTAAAATAAAAAAATTACTTCTGGCTTGGAGTTTGGTTTGTCATATGGCTAACTATAGCTGTGCATTCCTATCCTTGTCTTCCCTTCTATTTCCTTTAATTTTTTAAAGCCACTTGTGTGTTTGTTGTAATCTGCTTCAGCAGGACTGCTTATATGAGGAAAGTTGCTAACATGTGAAACTGAGCAAGATCAGAGCATAGAACAATATGTTCTTTAGGGCCAGAGTGTTTTTTTAATATGTATTTGCATAGCACCCAACATAATGGGTCTGGTGAGTGCTATTATAATGTTAATACTAATATTTCCTATATAAACAATTACTGTGTTCAGAGATTTTATTTGGTGTAGGTGCCAACGGGGAAGTGAGGTGATCTTTGCAATTGCAAATGGGAGGGAAGGTGGCCAACTAGTCAGTCTCTGTTAAGATATGGTGAACATATTGGAAAAAACTTGAAACCTGGGAAAACACTTCTCCCCAACCCATGGTCTGTTTGTTTGGGCTGTGTTTTGGGTCCAGGATTTGGCCCTTGGGTAATTTGCTACATTCTGCTTTTAGAGTGTCAGTAGATGTAGGAAGACAAAATGCATCATTTTATATTTGGAATGTTCTTTTGAAACTGATGGGTAAGCACTTTATTTGACACAGTGATGTGTGGATGTGTTTAAGCCATAATATAGAAAGAATTGGGGATGATCTGAAGATATCCTGTTAAATTTAACTTAAATTTCAGGTCAGGAATCCAGAGATAAATACGGGTTTAAAGGTTTTTGTCTTTTAAAGTTTGATAAAAGTTGAAATTATGGAGGGTGAATGCTATTCTTAGGGTTATTTTTAAATTCCAATTTTCTTCTGAAACATTGGACTACTTATAACGTACTCTTGTAGAAATAATGGTCTAAATGAAAAATCCTGAATTACCTTCTCTTACTTTTTCTTGCTTGCTCCGGGCCTGATGAATTCTAGGTATAATAATCTAGGTATTCAAGTTCAATTTGACTACTTTAAACAAACCAAAACAAACTAACAGAGGCCTATTTGTGGTAAAGCATTATATTCTATATACTTAAATGAATTGTTGCATAATTACCCTAGATGATAGGGGTGTAAATAAAATACAAGTAACCTTAAGTAGTATGTATTCTTTGTAATCAGCTAAATGAGTTGTTGTTGTGAGAGACTGTCTCTAAGGATTTGTCTAGAGCAATAAAGACCTATCGAGGAAGAAATAAAGCAGCTTTAATTCCTTAGTTTTCCGGAGTGCTTACCAAAAGTGAGAGTGGATTGAAAGTTTGGCATACACATGGTTTCTGTTTCTACCTAATATCTGAACACTGGCTGATTTCTAGATCTTGAATTATCTCAAATCTTCTGTCCAACAAATCAGTGTCATTATCACTTCAAATTCTGTCATGTTCTTCTTGTGGCTTCTAATAGTGATGTTCTGATCTTTATTTCATGCTTCATTACTTCCTGGGTGAGTTACTGTAATATTTTATTTTCTGTAGTCTGTAGGTACTATGTAGACAACTTTCTTCTTAAGTCCTTCAAGCTTCTCTCAAATGATTGCATTTCAAGTAATTTGTAAATTCCAAAACACAAAAAAGTAAGAGCAGTTCAAGAGAAGACATAACATTAAAAACATCAACGTGTTAAACAGGGTGGATTTGATTTAAATCACTAGTCGGAAAGACTCGATTTAATCATGGATTTCTACATAAAAGTACATTTGTGTTGGTTGTTATAACCTTAATACATATTCTTCACAACTCAGATAGATGTAGGTTTCATTTTTAGAAGGTACACACTATACATTTTTAAAGTGATTTATTTTGAAAACTTTTCTGATTAGTTTTACAGCTATATCAGAAAATGAATGATTGGTTATTTCATTTACCAAAGGTAATTGAAGTGCAGACATTTATGAAGTCTTTGGGAGGTGACCTATCTCCAATTCAATAGGATAATCATTAATATTTGGAGGATTTTCTTGCCATTTTGTTTTAGGAGGAGAACATCACCAGACAGACATTTAACTAAGGCTAGGTCTATACTACCCGCCTGAATCGGCGGGTAGAAATCGACCTCTCGGGGATCGATTTATCCCATCGGGACGCGACAATCGATCCCCGAATCGGCGCTCTTACTCCACCAGCGGAGGTGGTGGTAAGCGCCGCCGACAGAAGGCCGCAGAAGTCGATTTTGCCGCCGTCCTCACAACGGGGTAAGTCGGCTGCGATACGTCGAATTCAGCTACGCTATTCACGTAGCTGAATTTGCGTATCTTAAATCGACTCCCCCCTGTAGTGTAGATGTACCCTAAAACAACAACGTTATGTATTCTGGATTTTTTTCTTAAACAGCAAACATATTTTAACAAAACAAGCATATTAATTTTTGAATTTAGTTAAACATTCAAGTTTTTTAAAATCAGGTTTGTTTTTGTTAAAATTGTTTAACTAAAATAGTTAAATGAAATATTTAAAAAAAAATTAAATCGACTGTCAGCCAGGTCAACATGAGAAACTTAAAATATTGGCTTCTGCAGCTAACTCCGTCGTCTTCGCCTTCATTTTCCTATTTGTTCATAATCTGGAAAAGAAAAACAAGCTTTCCTGCTTTTTCAAGTCCCAAATGATTTCTCAATTTGGAATGACTTAGTCCAAAGCAGAGGTGGCCAACCTGTGGCTCCAGAGCCACATGTGGCTCTTCAGAAATTAATATGGGGCTCCTTGTATAGGCACCGTGGCTGGAGCTATAGATGCCAACTTTCCAGTGTGCTGGAGGGTGCTCTCTGCTCAGCCCCTGGCTCTGCCACAGGCCATGCCCCCACTCCACCCCTTCCTGCACCCTCCCCTGAACTTGCTGTGCCCTTGCTCCTCCCTCCTCCCCCCCAGAGCCTCCTGCACATCATGAAACAGCTGATCGGGAGGTACGGGGAAGGAGGGGAGGCACTGATTGGTGGGGCTGCTGGTGGGTTGGAGGTGGGAGCTGATGGGGGACTGATGACATATTACTGTGGCTCTTTGGCAATGTACGTTGATAAATTCTGGCTGCTTCTCAGGCTCAGGTTTGCCACCCATGGTCCAAAGGAAGAAAATATTCTTTCTACGCCGGCAGAAGTTACTGCTGTTAAAAGTGAGATTATCACTTCAACAGTCTCTGAATCCAAGTGAATCTTAAGTGACTTCCACCAGTTCACTGGTGTGACTTTCTTTAAAACATCATCAGCAATACAGAAGCTCCTGGAACCCCATAAGATTGGGGCCCTAATCCGTGAACTATTGGAACTTATTTACAAAACTTTCCTTAAACATGACATGAATATATTGTCTCATACTATAGAATTAGAATTTATAATCCCTATTCTATGATAAGATATCTTTGAGCTATAATGTATCTTAATTAAAACTATCTTTAGATTGCTTTTTGAGGAAAAAACCTTTTTATCAAAAAAAAAAATCCAATTTAAATAAAAAAATCTTTTTTTTTTTTTTTTAAATCATTGATTTTTATTCACCCTGGTATTAAAATAAAATAAAACAAAAAAACCCAGGGCATGTCTATGCTTAAAATGCTGCAGCGAAGATTCTGCCTATGCTGATAGGAGGGCTTCTCCTGTCAGGATAGGTAGTCCATCTCTCCAAGAGGCTGTAGCTAGGTTGACAGTAGAATTCTTCTATTGCCCTGGTACTGTCTACACTGAGGGTTAGGTGGGTTTAATTGTGGCATTCAGGAGTGTGAATTTTTCACACCCCAAGCAAAAGTTATGCTGACCAAATTTCCTATTGTAGACCAGGGCTTAGTCACCAACATCTACATAACCTTAACCCTTCCTCTGTTTAAAAAAACAAATAAACACTTGCAAGGGCAGAGTTAAGGTGATTTTGATGCTGGTGATTGAGAATGTTTCTATTCTATGGTCTGTATGTGCATAGGGTGTTTAGCCTATTTCCATAATTTTTAATGTGTACAGGTTGGCTCTTAACACAGATGTGTTCATTGATACTTCACAATGGTGCTTTGCAACCTTAACTGTAACTTTAGTTTTGTTTTGGAATTTCCTGTCCTTTTGTTTCTGATTTAATACAGTGACAGACTTCTGTTTCACCTGAAAAGCTGAGCGCTGTCTGAATCATAGAATATCAGGGTTGGAAGGGACCTCAGGAGGTCATCTAGTCCAACCCCCTGCTCAAAGCAGGACCAGTCCCCAAGTTTGTGTCAGTTAAAATTTTCTCTGCCCTGCTTGCAACCTGTTTTCCTGGAGCAAATAAGATTGTTTTATTAAGTCCCTGGCTCTATTCCTGAGCCAGATTGAATTGGAAATGCAGAACCAGCTCTTTTCCGCAGCTCCAGCTTCCAGCCAAACTCTTTCATTGGCTTCCTCTTAGCCCCATCCTCAATTCACAATCATTCCTCTTTTAATGTTTGCAAAAGGAGATCTCTGTGCTTAGACCTTAGTATATCCCAGTCATATCCCTAAGGTGCCAGCGTAATATAGCTTGAGGCTTCCCTCTGTGCTCCCTTATGACCCACCCAAATCTGTCACCCTCCAACTCATGGCAGATTGGAATGCAGTTAAGTTCTTAGCGCTCAAAATTTTAGTTATTCATATAAGGAAACTTTAATTGATAAGCAACTAATGAAGATCTGTTTAATTGGTGCAGCTGCACCACTGTAAACTCTCTAATGTAGCTATGTCCTTAGACTGTTGCAATGAGACATAAAACTGGTGTCTATTGAGTCCATGATTTTAGTGTCTAGCAAAGTTATAAATTTAAGTTCCCAGGCACATCTTTTGAAGGTGTTGTGCAGGTTTCTTTTGAGGATGAGGACAGAGAAATCAAATATGGAATGATCATTTTGTGAAAAGTGTTCGCCCTTGAGTTGATAGGGTGTTTTTGTTTTGTGGAAGTTTATTCAAGAGTGTAGTGATTCTCTGGTTTCACTCACATATTTGTTTTTGTGGTATTTGATGCATGTTGTGATAGACATGTATAAGACCCAGGGATCTTGATGGGTCTGTTGGGGCGGGGGGGTGTTGATCATCATACCAGTGGAGATATGTCTGCATGTTTTGAATCTGTTATGTCAGGGTCTGGCGCCATTTTGAGTTGGACTGTCCTCTTATGTGGGGAACTTGTTTCTGATGATAAGGATGGGGGATTGTTTCAAGGCCAGAAGAGGGTATTCAGGAAAAATTTCTTTCAGGGTGTGGTCTCCATCAAGTATGGGTGGCAATTTTTTTGTGAAATTCCATATGGGTTCTAATGTGGGGTGATAGGAGAGGTGCTAGGCATGTGCAGTAGGTGTGGGTGGGTGGGTGGGGGGGAAGTAGAGTTTCTCAGAATATTCAGGTGGCCCATTCCACAGTGGTTTCGTCCACATCTCTCTCTCCTATCCTGGGACTAACAGGGCTATAACCACGCTGCAAACATTTTTTTTTTCTAGCATTCTCAATTTCTAAGTAATGTGGTGTATGTCTACAGTCATGAAACTCTTAACTTTTGCTCTCTTATAATTTCAGTTTTTAATTGTAGACTTCTAAATCTGTAGAAGAATTCTACTTCAAACCTAATTTAAGCATATAAACTCATTTCTCCGTCAAGTTAGAGGGATATTGAAAATGGGTCTTAAAATGGAAGTTTAAATCCAACATGAGCTATGAAATCACAACCAACTTCTCCATTATATTATACTTTGATACTATTGTGATAATTATATATACTGTAATATATACTGTTCTGCTTCTTAAATGGTTTTATTTGATCATTCTGAAATACTATTTATCAGGCTTTACCAGGCCTAGTCGCTCTTCCTGAGAAAGTTATGTATATACCGTATATACTCGATCATAAGCTGGTTTGTTTATAAGCTAAGTTTGTTTACTAAGATAAGTAAAAATGGAATATTTTTTTTATGACCTGTTCATAAGCCAACCCTATAATTCAGGGGTCAGCAAACTTTGGTTCCAAGGCCATCATGGTTTGTTTACCTGGAGTGTCTGCAGGCACGGATGTAAACCTAAGTAAACAAAGTGTCCCGGCGCGCCAGCTGCTTACCCTGATGGGCCGGGACAGCAACTGATGGGGAGATTTTTTTGGGGGGGAGAAGCTGGGGGTCAGGGGAGTGACCCCTGTGACCACCCCCCACATGACCCCACCCCTATCCCGGGACCCCCACGCTCTCCCCATCCCATCCCTTCCCACCTTATCTGGGGAGGGCCAGGGGAGGATCCCTCTGGCCTGGCTGGAGTTGCTCCGGCAGCGGCTCGGCCGCAGCGTGCCAGCCCCGGAACTGCAGCTGCTTCAGAGGCTGGGGGGAGAGCAGCGTGGCCAGAAGCAGAGACTCTGGCCCTGCCTCTTTCCTTCTGGCTCTGCTGGCTGTGCTGCGTCTCCTTGCTCCCTCTGTTGGGGGGAGGGGCTGTGTCCCACCTCTCCGTCTCTATACCCGTTCATAAGCTGATCCCTTTCTCTGGTGCTTTCCTTTTTTACTAAAAAAAATTCAGCTTATGAACAAGTATATACGGTAGTTATTTTAACTTGTGATCGACTGAATTTGAAAAAATTAGTGCAACTGAAGATAGAAAGATAAAAATAGATCCCATCTAATCTTCTGTAGTTTGGGATTTTGACACAAACAGACTGTTTGTTTTTATCCATTCCGTCATTTCTAATTTCTTTACAGTCTACTCATCATTAATATACAATGCTACTCCACCATCTTTACCTTTATTTCTGTCTTTCCTAAAGAGCACATACCCTTCAATACCTTTACTCCAGTTATAACTACAGTTCTACCATGTTTCTGCTATCCCTATAATATCTGTTTCCCCTTCCACCAGTTATTCTAGTACCTCCATTTTTTTACCGAGGCTCCTTGCATTTGGTGTACAACCATCTTAGTTGTTTCTGCTTGGCTTCGCACAGATTCCTCACCTGTTTAGGTATAGTCATTCTACTGCTAATATTGCTTACTTGATTGGTGGTATCATTTGTTTGTGTTGAGCAGGTGGAGACCATTGTCTCTACCAAGTTTCTGCTAGAAGTAAGAAATAGGCCTTTGAGGACTTAAGCAGCTCCTGTTACACACTTCGTTGTCCATCTGCCCTAGCAGCACACTTGACACACTGACATGCTGTGGCCCACAGTTCATGTATACTGAATTTTCCCTTAATAGGTGGCCAGTGTAACTGACCATAACCAGGTCCAATGCCAGGCACCAGCTAAGTCTAGCGTGCCTTACCTGACTGAAATGCAGAGGTGGCTCAGATTTAGTTTAAGCAGAGAAGCGTCTCTCCTCATGAAGAGAGGAGGAAATTAGGCAGGCCTATAAAAACACCCCAGTACCTTAGGACTTGGTCCCTTTAAGGTGGCAAGGGGTGCTCAGACACCCCTTCAACCAGCTGTCTACCCATTTACTCAGGCAGTCCCTTTCACAACACTAGCTATGCCACCCAGGGTAAGGAAGAGTTAAGGAAAAGAGGGTACAGGTCCAGTGTATGCTTAGCCCTAGTGCTTCCCCTGTCTAAGGGCTTGGCTACACTTAAAATGCAACAGCGGTGTAGCAGCAGCGTTTCAGTGAACACTCTGCCTACACCAATGGGAGTGATTCCCTCATCGGCGTATGTACTCCCCTCCCTGAGAGGCAGTAGCTATGTCAATGTGAGAAGTTTCCCTTCGACCTAGTGCTGTCTACCCCTGGGGTTAGGGCGATTTAACAGTGTTGCTCAGGGGTGTGGATTTTTCATATCCCTTTCCAATGTTGTTATCCTGACCTAATATCCTAATGTACACCAGGCCTTAGACTTCTCCAGGAAAAAGGATGGGCCTGTGTTGGGGAAAAAAGTACAGGCTCTGTCTTTGCTTGGAAAAAGTCTGAGCTCCCATGCTGAGAAAGAATAGTGGTTTTAGCAAAGAACTTAGGGAGGTCTGGAGAAGCCCCCCATAAGTTTTCTGGAAATACCTCTGGTATAATCTCTCTCTCTCAAGGCCAAGGAGGGCCACACTTCCTGCTTTCCTGGAGGCAGGAGCAGTTCTAACAGTAGAGGCTTCTGCAGAAAGATTCACCCTCCTTCATCAGGGAGCAGGAATCAAACACAGGAACTGGTCAAGCATCAGCAACCCTAGAAATTGGCTCCTTCACATACCTAGCTCCTAGGAAAGTGGTCAGGGGGAAACTAGCAGGGACTTGAGGGATAATTTATAAGCTGTAGTTCTTCTGCCTGCAGATGCACGCTAAGCTGTCAGCACAGAGTTCTTGGTTTTGATGAGGGGCAGAAAGGCGACTGGGGGCAAAGATCCTTGACAGGGAAAATAAAGGAAAGGTTTCCTCCTCCACTGATAAAAGACTAGCTCAAGCTCCATTGGACCCCTCTTCTTAATCTTGTAGCGAACAGTACAGTAGTGGAGAAACCAAACCAGCAGCCACTAGTGGCAGGGCTTCTCCTGTTGTTGCAGGTGTGTGCCCTCTGCAGATAGTTACAGGAACTATATAGTCAGAGTGTATGGCGTTCTTGAACTGTGCCTTCCAAAGTGAGAGCAAGCAGAAAGAGAGGAAGCTGGGGCATGATGCCTCATGATCCCCTTCTATCCCAAATGGAAATCAGAGTATTGTTCACTGAAGCTCTGCAGTCCTGTGGGGCTTGCTAAGTGTCCACCTCCCTTTCTCCTTGTAAGGATGGAGGACACTTCTTAATCTCAGACCAATATGATTCAGATGATATGGAATGTTAGGTAGGAATTGTTCCTTCCACCTTGGAATATAGCACATGCCAACAATAAGCTCTTGCTCACCACCTAAAAAAGCTAATGATCAGATGCAAAAAAGGGCAAATATCTTATTCTCAGTCTGGGTTCCCTGGAGAAAATTGTGGTTTTGGGATTGTTTAATTTGGGGAGAGAGAGGTGGATTAACAAGGCTGCCTTTAAAATATAGTAGCCCCACAAGGCAAAGCTATTGTTCAGTATCTAAAACTTCTCCCCCTCATCCATTCTTGGTACGGGGAGACCCTGATCTCAGTAGATAGAACTGTTGACCGTAATGATTTTGTAGATTGAAAATTCCCTCAAGAAAAGTTTCAAGTCCTCCTCCATAGCCCTGTGTTTCCATGGCACACTTGGTTCTGACATAGTGGGTATATTTTTTTCTTTGGTTGTTTTTATTTATTTATTTTTAGTGATGTAGCTGCACTCATGCAAACCTCTAGTGTTTAGTTGCATTAGTACAACTTGCCCCAGTTTGTCACTTTTTACATGAGTACAGTAGAGGATTGCACAAGTGCAGATATGCTGGTGTAGACAAGCCCTGAAGTAGGATGGAATTATGGGATGGGGGAGAAAGATTCTTCTCCTTTCCAATGTATGGTAGGCAGGAGGCACCAACTTTATTAGACATATTTACTAGAGGTTGATACTAAAGTTGCGTCACCCCTGCAGCTCCCATTGGCCATGGTTCCCATCCAATTGGAGCTGCGGGGGCAGCGTGTGGAGCCCCTTGACTGCCCATATTCGTTAGAGCCGGATAAGAGATGGGGAAAGCCCCCAGCCCCGGACCCCACTCCCCGATAGGAGCTTGAGGGCCGGATTAAAACGTCTGGAGGGCTGGATCTGGCCCCCGGGCCATAGTTTTCCCACCCCTGGTTTAGTTAGTGGATTCTACACATATGTATTTGGCCATTTGTTTGCATTAGAAATTCCTGCAAGTTTTTTAAATGAGAAGATTTTGTGGCTTGATGGAGTAGAGCTATGAATATAAAGGCATTTCAGATCTCCTCCTATTGTAAGTGTCAAAAGCAAGAAATTGTAATTTAAACTTCCTGCCTGGTGTTAAAAGGTAACTTGTAACAATTGTGTTTTAAAATTCTTCAGTAATATATCAGTTGTTAAGGAATTCTTGAAATGTGAAAACTGACTTTTTAACTGCTCGCTTTGCAAACGAAGGGAAGTCAAGAAGGATGTCTTTTAATAATTTTTACACTTCTATTTTTCAGGAGCTGGAGAATCAGGGAAAAGCACAATTGTAAAGCAAATGAAGTAAGTATGGTTAAAAGATATAACTGAAATTATTTATTTGCTTGCATTTGAATAGAAGATTTAATGTTATTTTCCTCCATAGGATTATCCATGAAGCTGGTTATTCAGAAGAAGAATGTAAACAATACAAAGCTGTTGTCTACAGTAATACCATTCAGTCCATTATTGCTATCATTAGAGCAATGGGGAGATTGAAGATAGACTTTTGTGATCCAACCAGGGCTGTGAGTATTGAAGTACATACAAATGTAGATATGCAGCTAACATGCCATATGTCATTCAAACATCATTTTCTGTCCATTGTTACTTCATGGTAAAGATATTAGAACTTTTTCCCCCATCCACACTCCAAAAAAGAAGAGAAGAGAAAAAACCAAAACTCCTTAGAGTGAGAAAAATACTTTTCAGAATAACACAGAATCTAAAGTTTCAGAGTAGCAGCCATGTTAGTCTGTATCCGTAAAAAGAACAGGAGTACTTGTGGCACCTTAGAGACTAACAGAGGTGTGAGGATACTTAACATGGGGAAATAGATAGTATCCTCTCACCTCTTGTCAACTGTCTGAAATGGTCCATTTTGATTATCACTACAAAAGTTTTTTTTTTTTTTTTTCCCTCCTGCTGATAAATGCTCATCTTAATTAATTAGCCTCTTAGAGTTGATATGGCTACTTCCACCTTTTCATGTTCTGTATGTACATATATCTCCTTACTATATGTTCCATTCTATTCATCTGAAGAAGTGGGCTGTAGCCCACCAAAGCTTATGCTCAAATAAATTTTAGTCTCTAAGGTGCCACAAGTACTCCTGTTCTTTTTAGACTCTAAAGAACTTTGGCAACATTTATACAAACCTACCTTGTCTTACCTAATGGGTGCAGACAAACAAAAATATTAATAGTCCACTTTTAACATTCCAAATAAATGACAGACAATTTTCCTTTGCAGGAGGTTTGATTTATAGAGCATCATAAATGGCATTGCACTTTACATGATATATGGCTATTCAAATTGTCCTTCTGCCTCATGTGGAGAAGGGATTTGAACTTATTTCCTACCTCCCAAGTGAATGCCCTAACTGCTACTCTGCACAGTCATTCTGCTCCTCTGTCCGAATGCATAATTATTTATTCATTTATAGACATTGGAACAGTTTCAACAGGGAAAATTGAGACTCTGCACCAGAATATCCCATAGTACAGTGCTTCGGGCACTCACCTGAGAGATGGGAAATTTGTTTTCAGATTGCTTCTACACATCAGACATGGGAGAATTGTACCATGGGAGAATTGCGTGAGTTTAGGCATGCCCTGAGCACACCTGCCAGATCAGGCCCTGCAGGTGAGTTTGGTGGGGAAATGCCTAGTTCGAAAGCTAAAGCATAAGAGGTACCCACGCACGTAGACTGAGGCATCTGTGTGCATACACACTTGCAGAAATTTGAGTGTCTAGGGACTTTCAACAGAGAATACTCAAGCACCCAGGATTTCAAGTGTCTACAGAATTAGGCATTGGGTAAGAAGGGGTTTTGAGGACCTCAGTAACACCCAGATGTTGGACTTAACACCTAAAGTGTCAGTCCGTACCCTGGAATGTATAAAAAGTTATTGCACTCAATGGAGGTCAAGGTCAGCGTGTGGAATATTCATTGGCTGCAACAGCTGAAGCAGGAAGTAGCCCCAGTATGGGCTAGTCTTCACAGAAGGGACATAGCGGAAGGGGAGAGATTCTGCAGATCATGTACTGAAAGAAACTTGTAAAGTATTTATTTGTATTACATGTTTTATTTATTATTTAGTACTTTAGGGTTTTGTGCCATATTTACTTTTTCCTCACAAGTCAAGATTGCAAGTTTGAATGACAGAAAGGGGGTGGGTAGGAACAAAGAACAAGGGGAAGAAAAATGGTTTTATCAGGAAAGCAGCACCATTTTATATGTTGACGCTTTGCATTTTTATGCCTCTTTTATGTAAGACGCAAAAACACTTTTTTCTAACATTAATGACTATAGCCACAATGCCCCTATGAAGTAGCCATTATCATAATTTTGCAGGGGAGAGTGTGAACAGAGATTTTCAGCTGTCTAAGGCCACCAAGTCAGTGGCAAAGCTGGGAGTAGAACCCAGATCTTCAGATTCCAGTCCTATATTCAGATTACTAGATAATGCTGCTTTGCTTTTGACATTAAGTTTATAGTGATGGGTAAGACAGAAATAATAATGGTTTGACTAATAGGAGTTACTAGATCATATACATTTTCTTGTTTCATATCTAACAAGAAAACTAATATATAATAATGTGCTCAGAACCTGCCAATTATGCACACAGCTAGTCTATATGACCTTGTTTCTCTCACTGTTACCCTCATTTTCCTAACCTGTTGCTCAGTTTGTTCTCCAACTGGTTGTGTCTTGCCTTTTGTAATCTCCCTAGGACAGGGATTGTCTCATGCTGTGTGTTTGTACAGCACCAGTTCAATGGAGCCCTGACTCTGATTGAAGCTTCTAGATGGTAATATAGTAGAAAATAATTCAGTAGCATTAGAGAGAGACCAATGTTTACTCCTGGGGGAATTCTGCAACAAAAAATTCTGGGCACAATATTTTAAAATTTTGCAAAATTGTACATATTTTATTTATCAAAATAACACAATATAATCATGCAAGTTTCAATTATTTTGGTAATTTATTTCAAAATACCTGTCAAAAAGTATGTCTGTAACAATACAGACAAAAAAAAAAAAGATTCTCGTAACTTTTTTTGACAAATAGATTCCTTACTAGGCATATTAATACAGAACTTTGAGTAGTTCATTTAAATTACACTACAGAACTGTATTTCCTGCACCCATCTGAAGCAGTGCAAAGGCTTGGGGGAGTCAGAGGTAATGGGCTGAAGGAGAGGGAAGAGCCTGGAATGAACCTGGAGGGTTGTTGGGTGTGGGTGAGAGAAGTATGGAACAGGATTTGGTGGGGGTGGGATTGTTAGGTAGTTGGGGAACCTCCCCTATGGAGACCCTGGCTGACCCGAAGCCTCTCCCATTCAGTCACATATCTGCCCCTGTCCCCGCACACCCTTCCCCATCCATCCCTGCAGCTTCCTCCCCATATGGCCTTGCGGCCTTGCACCCCCACTCCCATTCAGCCCCTGGCACAATGCTGTCACCCCATTAGCCCCTGAACCCATGCCCAGTCTTCCCCTCCCTCCCCCCCCCCACTAGCCATTCTGAATCCCAGTCTGTGACCACCTCCCAGCAACACCATGTACCCCACTCAGTGTGGCTTAACCTGGCTCCATGGGCAGGGTGCTGTGATGATCTTCTACTCCTGGGGGAATTATGCACCACTGCACATGCACAGAATTTTTTTTCCCAACAGAAAACCATTCTGCCCCAGAATTCTGCAGTTCTACCTTTTGCCCATCAGAGGCTGCGGTGGTGCCAGAACAGGTGGCTGGGTTCATGCTGCTGGCTGTTCTGGCGCCACAGTGGCCTCTGGTAGGTGAAAGTGGAACGGCAGCAATTCTTGGGAAGAATGTATTTCCTGGACAGGGGAAAAATTATGCACTAGACATGAATTTTGGAGTGGCGCAGAATTCCCCCAGGTGTAAATGTTGAACTGACAGCTTTTGGGTGGGTGGAGACTCTTTATTGTGATGGTATTCAAAAGTAATTACTATATTAATAGTGGTAACAAGAAGGAGATGGAGAGATAAATTTGTGGCTCATAAGGAGGAGATGACTAAGTTTTGTGACTTTTTTTTCTTTGTGTAATGCATAAATTTACAGTCAGGTCACTTGTTTCCTGACTGTAGGAACAGGACAAACCCAATGCTATTTATTTTGTAAAATATTACAATAGTCCAGAGTTCTGGGTGCATATATACAATTTCACTATATAATTATAATTATATAGTGAAATTGTGTGTGTGTATGTGTAATATATATAGAAATTAAGTTGATACTATTGCTCTGAATTCTTGCTGCAGTGCAAATTTACATTTTGACTCTGAGAAAATAAGTAATTTAAGTAGCTCTGTGGACTTGGTTTATCACTAATTGGCGTGTTTGATGGGGGGACTAAACCTTCAGCATATATAGCTCTGTAGTATCAACATTCAGTTTGTTTAGACCCTTCAGCAAGCAGAGAAAGGCTGTGTGTGTGCACACGCGCACACACACAGTAACTCTTCACTTAACATCCCCTGCCTAACATTGTTTCAAAGTTGCGTCACTGCTCCATTAGGTAACATGCTCATTTAAAGTTGTGCAATGATCCCTTATAACGTCGTTTGGCTGCCTGCTCTGTCCACTGCTTGTAAGATTCTGTGGAAGAGCACCAACTTTCCCTTGGTGGCGCTTAGGACTTTCTGGGAGGGATGGGGAGGAGGCGGAAGTTCTGTGTCCCCGCTCTCCCCCTCCCTCCCAGAAAGTCCTAAGCACCACCAAACAGCTGTTTGACAGCAGGGAAGCGCTGGGAGGGAGGGGGAGGAGCAGGGACGCAGCGTATTCTGGAGAGGAGGTGGAGTGGAGGTGGGAACAGGTGGGGTGGAACAGGGCCAGGAAGAGGCGGGCCTGGAGTATCCGCCGGCAAAGTCGGCGTCTGTTCTTCTGTGGGGAAGCTGCCGCTGTGCAAGGTGCTTCCTAGCATCCTTCCCTGCAGCGGGTTGTGCCTGTGTGGGGTAAGCCAGGGGCACCTCCCAACCACAGTACAGTACTGTACAGTATATAATGCCTTTTGTCTGCCCCCCAAAAATTTCCTTGGAACGTAACCCCTGCATTTACATTAAATCTTATGGGAAAATTGGATTCGTTTAACATCATTTCACTTAGTTTCATTTTTCAGGAACATAACTACAACGTTAAATGAGGAGTTAGAAAATATATTTTCCTGGAAGTGACTTTGGTCCAGCTAAATCTGTTAGTATAGTCTTGGTATGGAAAATAGGAAATCGGGGGAAGTGTGTTTTGAGGCTTTTTCTTTCTGCTTTATTGTTGTTAGTACATATCCTCTGCTCCCACTACACCATCACCCAACAGGCCAGAGATGATGCCAAGTTTGGAAGAGTACTGTTGCAATCTGCATGTCTATGAACTCTAAACCCACCTCCTTGGGTACCGCATGTGAGTCATCTAAAGTGGAATGGACATGACCAAGTTCTTGAAGAAGAACAAATGGATATTAACGTTTCCGTCACTATTGTTCTTCAAAATGTGTGGTTCGTGTCCATTCCACGACCCACCCTCCTGCCCCTCTGTCAGAGTTAACACTGCTCTACAGCCAAAATGCTTCTGAAATAAATGTAGTCAAACTTTACTAATTCTGGGTCACTGAGAACGAAAATGATGCTTAAAATTGTTGATTGGCTCTAGTTTTCAAGATATGCTATTGGGTCAGTATATACGACCCTTGATTTGGGAATGGCAGAGGATAAGTGAGTTATAAAGGGAAGGGATCTCAATTAAAACCAGAAATGACTAAAATACATCTTTGACTGGATCTATGACTAAATCTATGACTGGGTTTGGACAGTACTTGCTTTTTAGGTAAAACAATGAATGATGCAATCTGAAGCTGGTATTGTGTCATACATGATATGAATTGCATCATGTTATTCCTAGAAGTCATGGATGATGCAATCATAACGAAGCTTACATGACTCTGCTGAACAAATTGCCCTATATCAGCTCTAGAAATCATACAGTGTCGTGCTCTCTTATTTGTCAGTGTTTGTTTTTGCAAAGGGACACATTTCTGTTTAGCCAAAGTGAGCAGAGATGCCACGTACTTGTGTGAACAGTGCAGATAACTTCTGCTATGTTTGTGGTGAAGTGACTTTTGCATCACAAAAGCGCAGTATAACCACTATGGTTAAGAAAGCCTATCACCTTTATTTTGGCTGCAAAATTGGAGATCAGGACAAGAGGTAGGCCCCACACATATGCTGCAACACTTGTGCAACAAATCTTCGCCAGTGATTGAACAGGGAAAGGAAATCTATGCCTTTTGCTGTGCCAATGATTTGGAGAGAGCCAACAGATCATACCAGCAATTGTTACTTCTGCATGGTGCCTCCAGTTGGGAAAGGTGTGTCAAAGAAGAAAAAGTGGACTGTGCATTATCCAAACATTCCATCAGCTATACGCCCAGTACCCCACGGAGAAGGACTGCCGGTTCCTGATGCACCAGAATCATTCTCACTTGAGTCAGACGAGGAAGAGGATGAAACTTCTGTTCCTGAACCATCAATGTCACAGGACCCACATTTTCTCCCATCCTCCTCCTCTGAACCACACCTCATAACACAAGGTGAACTGAATGACCTTGTCAGGGATTTGGAACTACCCAAGAGTCAGGCAGAGCTGTTGGGCTCCAGACTACAACAGTGAAATCTCCTGGCAGGTGATGTTAGGGTTTCCATGACCGTCAAAAGGATCTTGTCCCATTCTTCTTCATGGAAGGTGATCTTGTAGCCTGCAACAACATCGATGGTGTGATGGCAGCCCTCAACATCGTTCACGATCCAGATGAGTGGAGACAGTTCATGGATTCAACGAAGACGAGTCTTAAAGCTGTTTTAATGCATAATGGCAATGTTTTGCCATCAATTCCAGTTGGTCATGCAGTCCATATGAAGGAAACCTATGACCACATGAAACAACTTTTGAGGTGCATAAACTATGACCAACATCAGTGGCAGCTTTGTGGCGATTTGAAGGTTGTTGCTCTCTTGCTTGGTCTGCAGACTGGATACACAAAGTACTGCTGTTTTCTCTGCTAATGGGATAGTTGTGCAAGAGATTCCCACTACATCAAGAAAGGTTGGCCACTCCAACAGTCATTGGAGCCTGGGAGGAAAAGTGTTCAGCATCCACCACTTGTTGAATCGAGGAAGATTTTGTTACCACCCTTACACATCAAGCTGGGTCTGATGAAGAACTTTGTTAAGGCCATTGACACAAGCAGCTTTCAAGTACCTCCGTGGAAAATTTCCAAGGTTAAGTGAAGCTAAGATAAAGGAAGGTGTCTTTGTTGGTCCTCAAATTCGTGAACTTCTTCGAGATGATGCATTTGACCATGCACTGCGTGGCAAGGAAAAGACGGCATGGAAAGCCTTCCAGTTAGTGGCAATAAATTTTCTCAGAAACAACCAGGCAGACAACTACAGGTTGTTGGTGGAAAACCTCCTCAAGGCATACAAAAGCCTTGGTTGCAACGTGTCACTAAAGATACATTTTTTGCACTCTCATCTAGATTTTTTCCCACCGAACTGCGGAGCAGTGAGCAACGAGCATGGCGAGCGATTTCACCAGGACATTGCAACAATGGAGAAACGCTATCAGGGCAAATGGAGCCCATCAATGCTTGCAGACTATTGCTGGAGAGTGACAAGAGATGCTCCATTTAATGAATACAAGAGACAAGCCAAGAAGCGCCGAGTAGACACTGAATAGGACTAAACTATGTACATAATAGTTTTTGGCCTTTTGTTTCATAATAAATTTTATTTATATAACCCTTTTGCTGATTTTTCAAATGTTACATAAACAGGACAGGTGAAATATTATCATGTAAAGCAACCATAAACACACGAAAAGACCTAGGTTTACAATTTATGATTAAAACTCTACTATCTACACAATATACATAGACATAAAATGTAAAAACTTAAATATCTTAGAAACAGTAGCCAATCAGTTGTTTTAATTGTCATATTTGAATTCAGCACATCAAAATACATAACAAATAGCACATTTTATCTCTGAAGCAGACGACTTCTCAAAAATGGTAGACCAGTGTAATCAGCAAGAGGGAACTGAGAGGGTGAGGGGCCAGCCAGGCCCTTTATACCAGCACATGAGCGCATGGGACCAGAGGGCGCTAGAGCCAGTCTGCCAGATATCACTGAGGGACATGAGCAACACATCACAAAGAACAGTAGTTACGGAAAAGTTAGTAACTTTTTTCCTGAAGGGAAGCCCCTCTATTCCAGACTGTTTGTGAAGGATGGAAGAAACCCCACATTACTTAACTTCATAAAAAGAAAAGTTGATCCTAATGTCCCCTAATACAGCCACACTTGGTGTGTCTGTTTCTGTAAAGGGCAATGTGGCACTGAAGGATAACAAAAAGTAGATTTGTTGATGGAATTGGAGGTGGGATGAAGAGAGGCAGGTGATTGCTAGCTTCATAAATAGTTCTGTGCTCTATAAATTGTGCCCTGCATCATGCAGCCCCTACTTACATTTCTAACATGGTCACCTTTTGAATCCAAAGTCTCCTATCCCTTTCCATTCCACCAAAGATACCAGTCTAATTGAGACCTACTTTCCATCTTCTGCAGCAGGAGCTGTCTCTGTGTCTCCTGCCATGCTCCCCTTTGCTTATAGTATGTTTCTCAGTTCTCTTGTCAAGACTCCACTGTTTTATTCAAATCATTCCAGAGAAATACCTCTGCCACTCTCAAAAGTATGCTTATACTTCAAAATAAAACAAATATTTCAACTACTCATATGTATATATTCATAAAGAGTATCTGTGTATTTAACAAATGTCCTTTCTTGGTGTCTGTTACTACTTCAGTTGTTTATGTAATCCATTGTAGAGATTGTCTGCTCCTTGGGGCAGGGTTTTTTCATCTCTATATTGGTAAGTGTATAGAACAGCTGTGGTCAAATTCTGCCCTCAGTTACACCTGTCAGTCTAATTGTCCTTCAGTGAAAGTTTCGCTCTTGTAAATGAAGGCAAAATTTGAACTGCAATCTCTTTCCTGGAGAACTGGGACCCATATTTGAGTTGGTGACAAACAAGCAAGCCTTGCCTGTGGGAGAATCAGAGCAAAAAGACAATGACATACAATTCTCGTGATGTTGGGAGATGCCATTCCTGTACTATCATTTCAAACAGATCTGAAAATTAAGCTGTAAGGAAGGGTTTTTTTTCTTGTGGTTAGACTTGTGTGTATTGAAGGTCAGAGCAGCTTAAGTGTAAGATAAGAATTTTTTAACTAGTGATACTATGATATGACTTATGAATTCCATAGTGTTCTAATATGATAACATAATGGTTAACCCCCCTCAAAACAAGAACTGCTCTTCATTCTCACCATATCTAGAAATGGGAGGAGAAATAAAATGCAATAATGCAATACATGTACCACAAAAATTACTCATGGTTGAATAGTTTTCTATATTCTGCCTTTTATTCAACAATTTAATTTTTAAACCCCCCATATTTGTTCTATTAAGAACTATTAGCTGCTCGATGTTGGCCAGCTTTGAGAGAGAATGGATTCTTGCTGGGTAAAATAGGCTTGCAGCTTAATACCTCTAGTATTTTTGGGGAAAAATGAAGAAAACTTTTTCTAGTATATTGAGACGATTGGTTACCTGATGCATCTGCTGACAGAAGAGGAGGAATGCTTTGAGGAGAGCTAGCAATTTATGGCTTCTACTCACAGCTGATTTTTTTTGTAGGTCTTTAAAAAATAGTGTACTACAAATTCAGAATTCACGTAAATGTATCTGTAAAAATTTGAGTGTAAATATAACTGTATCCGGTTGGTTGTGAGGACTAGAATGAGATTGGAGTTTGGCTTCAACTTGAAATATGCTGGTTCCACTTATTTTTCTTGTTGAAATCTTACAAATTTCC
Organism: Malaclemys terrapin pileata; assembly: GCF_027887155.1. NCBI lineage: Eukaryota > Metazoa > Chordata > Testudines > Emydidae > Malaclemys > Malaclemys terrapin. The sequence goes on along the minus strand of NC_071505.1, from coordinate 22,256,690 downwards.
TTATCAATAAAATTTTGTGTCTTCACGCAGCTATTTGATTTACTACCAATATGTCGATATATAAAAACCTCAATTAACAATAGGCTTTTATTTTCTACAGTTGGATGGACAGACTCAGACTTGTGCTACTGTACTAAAAATAGATGTGTAGCTGTTGCAGCTTGGGCTTAGAAGCCCAGGCACAGGGGTGGGCTTTAGAGCCCGAGCTCCAGCCTGAGTTACAACTTCAAAGTGCTGTCTACACTGCTATTTTTAGTGTGTTAGTGTAACCTTTGGGTGGGCTAGAGTTCACTTCATTGCCCTTCTCCAGTGCCTTAAAAACCCAGCTCCCATAGAAAAGCAGCAAGAGACCCAGATTCAGTCTCTAAAGATTTTTCAGCAAGGATTGTACAGGGTCAACCTCCCCACACTCAAGTCCCAGAAAGAACAAAAGGAGTAAACTTAATTAAGTACCAACTTTATAAAATCTTATGATAAAGAAACATAGTTAATAATATATTTTTCACAACATAACATGGCTACTTTATAATCCACATACATTATCTTCACAGTTTGTATATAAGCATAAATAAAGAAAACAAATTAAATCTAGTATCAGAGGGGTAGCCGTGTTAGTCTGAATCTGTAAAAAAGCAACAGAGGGTCCCTGTGGCACCTTTAAGACTAACAGAAGTATTGGGAGCATAAGCTTTCGTGGGTAAGAACCTCACTTCTTCAGATGCAAGTGCAAGTGCATCCACGAAAGCTTATGCTCCCAATACTTCTGTTAGTCTTAAAGGTGCCACAGGGACCCTCTGTTGCTTTTTACAAATTAAATCTAAACAGGTCAGTCCCCACAGAAACCCAGTTAAAAGAAATTGAGTTCCCAAAAGCTTAGGTTGAGTTCACCTGAGTCTCTATTAGTCTTTGATCATGAAATTTATATAGTCTGCTGAGTTAAAAGCAACATCTTCCCACCACTTGCTTGTAGAAATCTTCAGTTGAAATCCATGAAGACTCTTCCTCCTGCTCTGCTGAAATGAACTCAGTTAGTAGTTAGCTAAACAATTAATCAACCACTTAGTTCAGTATATAGATTTTTAACTGCTGCAAAATGCTTTAGCGTTAGGGAAAACAGTCTGCTTTCTGCTCCAGAAGCTCAACTTCTCCCAAACTACATAGGGCATATGGCCTTTTGTAAAGTAGCTGCCCTGACTACTTGCCCTCATGGAGTCTGAGTTCAGCAACAGGGAACCTATTTAGCATTCCCAAAACTGCCACATCCAAGTCCAGAAACTTCTGAGTGTGGAGATCTAATTGTGCATCTGCCTAACAATAAGGACCCAGACACAATTTATTCCTACCCCACCCCTATAGATCTCTTAAAGAGATCTCCCTATTAGGCATGTGGGTTACAGTAGCATGAGCTCTGTGAGACCTAGTCTGCCAGCCTGGGTCGGGAGGTCACTGTCATTGGCTGTGTAGACATACTCATTTCCTTAGTCTACTAATTCATCCATTTGCTGTGGACTGGGCTGATGCTTTTAAATCCTTCTATTAACTTAAAGGAATGGTATGGATTTCTGCTCTAGTTTTTTTTTTTTCCCCCCCTCAAGTTTTCTGTTTCCATGTTTCTTACAGGATGATGCCCGACAACTCTTTGTACTAGCTGGAGCAGCAGAGGAAGGATTTATGACCACGGAACTTGCAGGAGTCATCAAGAGATTGTGGAAAGATAGTGGAGTTCAAGCCTGTTTCAATAGATCCAGAGAATACCAGCTTAATGACTCTGCAGCTTAGTAAGTGCAGAACTGATACTATGTTGATGGGAGTCTTAGAAGTACCTAGACAGAGAGGTCCTTTTCTGGGATCAGACAGTTGCAGCAGTCCTGAAGTAGAAGTCTGAACTCGAAGAAAAGGAGTTGGGTGGGGAACCTAAGTGTTGTGCTGGAATTAACAGGTCAAATCTGTGAACAGTACCCAGAGCAGTTAATGTGAGAAATAAAAACTAACAGGTACTCTCGAATGCTTTATATGGCCAGTTGTTATATTTCTGCCCATATATTGGGGGTGGGGTGAGTTGTTGTGGTCTCAAGGCTACTTGTTCTGTATACGGAAACCTTTCATGACTGTTGGCTCTGAATCAGCATTATCAATTGAACTTTGCTTCACTTCCATTACGTTAATATTGTGGTAGCATCCAAAAATACCAATCAGGATTTGTCTTTGTTGTGCTAGGCACTGTACAAATGCATAGATAGATATAGTTCTTCTTCGAGTGCTTGCTCATATCCATTCCATTAGGTGTGCGCGCGCCGCGTGCACGATCGTCGGAAGATTTTTACCCTAGCAACACCGGCGGGTCGGCTGTGGAGCCCCCTAGAGTGGCGCCCTCATGGCGCTGAATATATACCCCAGCCGACCCGGCGCCCCCTCAGTTCCTTCTTACCGCCCCTGACGGTCGTTGGAACTGTGGAGCGCGGCATAGCTGTCCTCCACTCTCCCTAGCTTACTTAGTCATTCAAAGTTATAGTTATAGTTGTAGTTCTAGTGTTTATAGTTAAATAGTTTTAAAGTTGTTATAGTTGTTATTGTAGTTCAGGGGGTTAAGGGGGTCGTCTCCCCCTTTCTCCCCCGGCCGCGGGCCCGGGCTCATGCCCAACGCTCCCGGCTTCAAGCAGTGCGCCTCCTGCGCTAAGCCTATGCCAACGAGCGACCCGCACGACTCCTGTTTGAAGTGCCTGGGAGAGTCCCACCAAACAGACAAATGCAAGATCTGTAAGGCCTTCAAACCAAGAACCAAGAAGGAGCGGGACTTTCGGCTCAGGCAACTCCTAATGGAGGCGGCACTTAGCCCGGACACTCCTTCCACGGGCCAGACTCCGACGCCTAGCACTTCGGTGCGCAGTGCCCCGGCGGCACCGGCTATGACGACCACGCGAGTGGCGTCAGACAAGCCTCCCCGGCACCGGACCTCGTCGGCACCGCAAACACAGCAAGTGCCGCGGCGCCGGTCATTATCCCCAGGGCATAAAAAAGCCCATAAGACGGGGACGTCCGTGCCGAAGACGCCGGCTCCCCCAGTGCCGGGGGTAGAGCCGCGTCCGCCGGTGGAGCAACGGAAACAGGCGCCTCCAGCACCGTCGACTCCGGCGCCGAGGCCGTCGAGTCCGGTACAAATAGCGTCTCCACCGAGGCCGGCGGTGATACAGTGTCTCCCGTCGACTCCAGAGACCTTTGCGGCGGCGAGAGACTTGATAGCTCTCACGGAGCCGGCACCGCCTCAACCACCGGCACCGACTGTACCGTTGACTCGCCCGGTACAGTCAAGAGGGAAACCTGCCTTGATGCGCCCTCCATCACAAGGGCTGGAACCTCGGCGCCGATCCAGGTCCCGAAGCAGGTCCCCATGCCGCTCGCAGTCCCGGCACCGAATATCGTCTCGGCACCGGTCGTACTCGCGGCCAAGATCTTCGTCGCGGCACCGGTCTACGTCTCGGCACCACTATGATCGTCGGCACCGATCAACGTCGAGACGTAGTTCTCGGCACCGCCACGCTCGACGTCGAGAGGCCGCTCCCGGCACCGGGCATACTCTAGGTCCTCGTCGAGGTCCAGATCTGACTCCCGGCACCGACGAGGTCATCGGCACCGGTCGCGGTCCCGGCACCGATCGCCGGCACTGCACAGAGATAGATCATCTCCGGACCGGCACCGTGCGGCACCGCAGACCACGGGGATCGTTTCATCTTTCGCGGCACCGCCATGGCCATCAAGATCGGCGTCTCGCTCCTCGGAGGACCTGTCGAGATCGGCATACCCCCCTCAGGGGCAGGCCGAGGAACGAGACTTGGGCCATTGGCAGGAGAGGGCAGAGGACCACTCTCATGGACCATCTCACTGGTCGTTTTGGACCCCGTGGGCGTATCACCAGGAGCAAGGGGCTTCATTACCATCGACCTCTCGCTCGGGTCACTCGGTCAGAAGGGCCCCAGAATCCACCATCTCTCGGCCTCCGCCTGGAGGCATGGAGGCTTCTGTGTCCACACCACCCGACACCGTGGACCCAAGTGCAGGTGACGCTCCGACCCAAGACCAGGGGGACCGGGACCCCCCCTTGGATCCACTACCACCGGAGGCGTCCTCCTCCTCCTCCACCACGGCCATGTTCTACATCAACAAGCAAGGAGGAGCACGTTCGTCAATTCTATGCCAAGAGGCCATTCGCCTGTGGGACTTCTGCATCGCCCACTCAATCCATCTCACGGCATCGTTCCTCCCTGGAGTCCAGAACACTCTAGCGGACCGACTCAGCAGGTCCTTCCAAACGCACGAGTGGTCTATCCGTCCGGACATTATACATTCCATCTTCCAGAGGTGGGGGTTTCCCCAGATAGACCTGTTTGCATCTCGAGACAACAGGAAGTGCCACGTGTTCTGCTCCCTACAAGGTCGAGCTCCGGGCTCCCTCTCGGACGCCTTTCTGCTTCCCTGGAAAGACCACCTGTTTTATGCCTTCCCTCCGTTTCCTCTGGTCCACAAGGTACTGCTCAAACTGCGCAGAGACCAGGCACAGGTAATTCTGATCGCTCCTGCGTGGCCAAGACAACATTGGTACACCACACTGTTGGAGCTTTCGGTTCAGACACCGATCCCGCTTCCGTTGGATCCGGATCTCATCTCTCAGGACCACGGCCGGTTGCGTCACCCCGACCTCCAATCACTCCACCTCACGGCGTGGCTGCTCCATGGTTCACCCAGGCAGAGCAGCAATGCTCGCACTCTGTACAACAGATTCTACTGAGCAGTAGGAAGCCCTCAACACGGACCACGTACCTGGCCAAATGGAAGCGGTTCTCCTGTTGGTGCGAACAAAGAGCCACATCCCCGTTGCAGGCACCCATTCCCCTTATTTTGGAATATCTCCTCTCCCTAAAACAGCAGGGGTTGGCGATATCTTCAATTAGAGTTCACCTGGCCGCTATATCGGCCTTTCACCCAGGGGAACTCGCGTCCTCGGTATTCTCTAACCCGATGGTCGTTAGATTCCTCAAGGGCTTAGACCGGATGTACCCACAACAACGTCAGCCCGTTCAGACGTGGGACCTTAACCTGGTTCTCTCCAAGCTCACAGGTCCTCCATTCGAGCCACTGGCCACCTGTTCTCTTTTGTACCTATCCTGGAAGACAGCCTTCCTTGTAGCCATCACCTCAGCAAGGCGCGTTTCTGAACTCAGGGCGCTTACATCCGAGCCCCCTTATACAGTTTTCCATAAGGATAAAGTGCAGCTTCGTCCACATCCTGCCTTTCTCCCTAAGGTGGTTTCTCCTTTTCATATCAACCAGGACATCTTTCTCCCGGTCTTTCATCCCAAACCACATGCCACTCGCCAGGATCAACGTTTGCATTCCCTGGACGTACGAAGGGCCCTGGCCTTCTATATTGACCGCACAAAGCACTTTAGAAAGACGACGCAACTCTTCGTTGCAGTGGCCGACCGAATGAAAGGCTCACCGGTCTCCTCACAACGCCTATCCTCCTGGATTACGTCTTGCATCCGGACTTGCTATGACCTGGCAGGTGTCTCAGCACCGCACCTCACCGCTCACTCCACGAGGGCCCAGGCTTCCTCGACGGCTTTCCTGGCACAAGTTCCGATCCAGGACATTTGTAGAGCAGCGGTTTGGTCATCAGTCCACACATTTACAGCTCACTATGCACTAGTGCAGCAGTCCAGAGACGATGCTGCTTTCGGATCAGCGGTTTTGCACACAGCAATGTCTCACTCCGACCCCACCACCTAAGTTGGGCTTGGGAGTCACCTAATGGAATGGATATGAGCAAGCACTCGAAGAAGAAAGGACGGTTACTCACCGTTGTAACTGTTGTTCTTCGAGATGTGTTGCTCATATCCATTCCAAACCCGCCCCCCGTCCCCACTGTCGGAGTAGCCGGCAAGAAGGAACTGAGGGGGCGCCGGGTCGGCTGGGGTATATATTCAGCGCCATGAGGGCGCCACTCTAGGGGGCTCCACAGCCGACCCGCCGGTGTTGCTAGGGTAAAAATCTTCCGACGATCGTGCACGCGGCGCGCGCACACCTAATGGAATGGATATGAGCAACACATCTCGAAGAACAACAGTTACAACGGTGAGTAACCGTCCTTTCTTGCCCCAATGAGTTTAAAACTAATTAAGACTAGATGCAGCAAGAGAGGAAAAACAGATGGAAAATAGGGTAGAAGGAGGATGATAATAGTAATAAGATGCAATTACAGGCTTGTGATGTGTAAATCATGATTCTGAATTATCTGAAAGTACACTAAGTTTAATAAATCTTCTCTTCCTGAGTGCTCTTCAAATTTGCTGCTACTAGTTTTTTTTTTGCAGTAGAAAGGAAAAGGATCGGGACAGAGTGGCTGAAGCATATCTAAACCATGAATTACCAATACTGATCGGTACACAGGCTAAATGATTGGTTTAATTTTCAAAAATATAACAAAGTGACCGATTCAAATCCATATATAATGAACAAAAACATGATGCCATTAGTGCATTGAGATACTATAGATCAGTGTTTCTCAACCTTTTTGATACCAGGGACTGGCTTGCTGCCTTCCTAAACTCTGTCAGGGAGATCTCGGGGACCGGCATTGGTCTACGGATCAGTTGTTGAAAAACACTGCTGTAGAGATCTCCAGCCTGCTTTTATCTGCTCTGAACCTGAAGGACAGCTTGAACTTTCTAGACTCTTTAAGCCATCAAGAATAGGGACAAACAGGATGAAACTCAAGCAAATAACTTAATAGAAAGATGAGCCTGAAGAAAGCACGTCCATGACCAAAAGAACTGGAAAGTCATTTTTGTGCGTCATTTTCCTACTTCTAATAAGATCCCTCAAAGTCTCTAGGGCTTCAGTATTTTAGGTAACTAGCTTTATTGGGGAAATAGTCATTCCTTTTTGAGTGATGGTCCCTATTATATTCCACATACGCCCGGAGCCGAAGCTTTTCAAAGTAGTTTTGCTCAGTGGTCTGTGTATTTGCCCTTGTATTGTCTTGTGGTTTCGCCTGAGTGATAAGAGGCTGCACCACTTGCCGGATCTGCCGGTCCCGGTGCCAGATCTGCGTACCCCTCTTGCTTTGGTTGGTCGCATCCCAGATACCTTTACTGGTTCCGGTTATTATTGACTTTGTGGAAACTCGGAAGCAGTTTCAGCCCTCACGAACCGTTCACCCTGGAGGGAGCTATATCAACGCATGTTCTGATGCACTCACCTCTGTAGAGCGCTCCATCTCATGCGTTACATATATCACCTGCTGGCCGTACCCCTCTAACACCTCCCATTCCATCGGCACTGGCATTCATGCAAGACTCCGACTTCCCTGAATCTGACAATCTGGGCGTTCAGCATGGTCTGCCGCTTCCATACAGGAAACACGACTACCGGAGACTTCCAACAGCTCCATAGCAGTTTCCACCTTACCCTTACCCAAGAAGCTGGTATCTGTCTCCTTGGGCACAAGCATAACAGCAGCAGGATCAACTGGGTTGGCCATATTGGAGCTCATGGCCCCAATATATTCCTCCAGAATAGTCTCGTTCGGCTCAGGAGAACTCCACTGTTTCACCCTCCCACCCTTTGTCCGGCAGAGGTTCAGAAATGGGGTTAGATGAGGCACCTATCAGGCTGGCTCCAATGATACTGGCAGATCAGGAGAGATTCCCTTTGTCATCTCCAGATGCAGCTATGTCATCAACACCTTCCTCCCCACCAGATGACTATCGTCAGTTTTAAGAACTTCTATGGAGATAGCCATTGTCCTTGAGATCCCACGGGAAGAGGTGTGGGACAGTCGGCACCAGTTACTAGATATTCTGCACACATTAGTACTGGCAAGGATAGCCTTACCAATCAATAATGCTATTCTTCAACCAGCACGCACTGTATGGCACATCCTGGACACGTGTGTACCAACCCCAAAGGGGGCTGCAAAAAGATACTGAGGTTGGACAGGCCGCCACTTCCTGCAGCTCCCATTGGCCGGGAACGGTGAACTGCGTCCACTGGGAGCTGCGTGGGGGGGGGGGGGAAGGGGTAGGGTGTGCCTGCGGATGCTCAACGTCCGCAAAATGTCTCGCAGCCCGCAATCAGATTATCCTGATGGGCCGCATGCAGCCCACAGGCTACAGGTTGCTCACAACTGCTCTAGAGTCATCTTACGATCCTTGGGCATAGATACACCAGCACCAAGGAGGAAATTTTATCGCCCACCTTCAGCCCAACAATACAGAACTCCACGCTTTGGCCGTCAGTGGGCCTACGAACCTCTTCAGAAGTGCCCTAAGGTACTCGGAGCATGTCTGCCTATTCCGGCAACGCAGACCTCTGCACAACACTCTGTCATCACGAAAGTGGTCTCTTAGTGCACTTAGAGCGCTATCGGTCACTCTGCACACTAGTGCTCCTACCCTCCGCCCCTTTCGAGGGTTGTTTCAAACTCTTTCTCTACCAGCTTGAGAGTTATATAACAATGGGCATAGGGGTCTTGGATGTCATTCGATGTGGCTACACCATAGAGTTCGATGACGCCTCCTCCACATCCCCTTCCTGCCCCCCTCCTCATGACCATATTCTTACCCTAAAGGTGGACTTCCTCCTGCAGAGAGGAGCAGGGGAGCCAGTCCTGGCAGCCTTTTGTGGCACAGAGTTCTACTCCAACTATTTCCTGGTATCCAAGAAGAAAGCAGGATGGAGACCAATCTTGGATCTCTGACACCTCAACCATTCGATTTGCAAGTTAAAATTCCATATGGTCATGCTTGTGGCCGTCATTCCCTCACTGGAAAAAGGCATGTGGCTCTCAACATGCAAGATGCATACTTCCATATCAACATACATAAGACCTACAGAAGGTTCCTGAGGTTCAAAGTGGGGCAACGACACTTCCAATACAGGGTTCTCCCATTCAGATTCACCACTGTCCCGTGAGTTTTTACAAAGGTTTTCTCTGTGGTAGCGGCTCACTTATGATGTCAGGGAATCCTTGTCTTCCCCTATCTGGACAACTGGCTGTTGGCAGTGTGGTCCAAAGAGGAAGCTCAAGCATTGATATCCCAGCTGCTTCTACTTCTCCCTAAGAGTGAGCATCAATGTCGAAAAATCAACTTTGTGCCCTCCTTAGTCCCTGGAATTCATAGGAACTCACATTGATGTGATCTCTGCATGAGCTTGTATGCCACAGGTCACGTTCCAAAGCCTACTGAACCAAATAGCCCTGATAATCTCCAACTCTTTAGTCTCTGCCAAGACCTGCCTTTCCATTCTAGGGCACATGGCGGCGTGCACATACATCACGCCCTTCACCCGCCTGCATCTTCACTGTCTACAGCTATGGCTGCAAAGAATCTATTCTCCTATGCACCCTACTTAACATTCCACTCAGTGTCATCTCTTCTCTTTGGTGGTGGACAGACCCACTACAAGTCTGCTCCGGGATGCCCTTCCTCCCATCCTTGCCGACTGATATTCATATTGGGCGTGTCACTCACAGGCTGGTGCAGTGTGTCTCAACCTTTCCAGATTATTGTGCCCTTTTCAGGAGTCCGATTTGTCTTGCGTACCCCAGGTTTCACCTCACTTAAAAACTACTTGCTTACAAAATCAGACATAAAAATACAAGTGTGACAGCATAGTTACTGAAAAATTGCTTACTTTCTCATTTTTACCATATACTTATAAAATAAATCAATTGGAATATAAATATTGTACTTACATTTCAGTGTATTGTATATAGAGCAGTATAAACAAGTCATTGTATGAAATTTGTGCTGACTTTGCTAGTGCTTTTTATGTAGCCGTTGTAGAAATAGGCAAATACCTAGAGGAGTTGATGTGCCCCCTGTAAGACCTCTGCATACCCCCAGGAGTACGTGTATTCCTGGTTGAGAACCACTGGGCTGGGACACTTACCTTGTGTCATGTGATCTCCAATGTATCTGGACCCATGCGAGAGTCCAGGATGCACATAAACATAATCGAACTTTGAGCAGTACACAAAGCATGTCACGTGTTCTTACCAGCTATCTGCTATTGCCACGTCCTCGTCATGTCAGACAACACCACCACAGTATACTACATAAACAAAGTGGCACAAGTCCCCAGCGCTGTGTATGGAGGCAATTCACCTCTAGGAATGGTGCATTGCACATCATATCCTTTTGTCAGTAGCCTACCTGCCTGGCACCCAGAATGTGATCACAGATTCTCTCAGCAAGAACTTTACAACCGACCACAAATGGGAGTTGCACGAAATGATAATCACAGACAACTTTGGTCGTTGGGGTACACTAATCAGAGACCTTTTTGCACCAACACCAAGTGCACCCAGTATTGCTCCAGGAGAAGACTCGGTGCTCACTCACTGATCAACGCTCTGGTCGTCGATTGATCAGACTGGACAAACTATGGTGTTCCCCCTCCTCCCCTTTCACCACACTAGATAAGGACAAGGTCTCACTGTGACTGCATCCCAAGTTTCTGCCAAAAGTGGTTTCCCAATTCCATCTCATCCAACCCATACATCTGCCTACCTCCCTTCCAAAACCACTAATGAGCAACGGTGGCTTCATTCCCTCGATGTGTGTAGGGCCCTAGCCTTTTACCTACAAAAGACGAAGCCATTCTCAAAGTCTCCCAGGCTATTTGTTGCCATAGCTGAGAGAATTAAAGGACACGCCATTTCCACCCAGAGAATCTCTCAGTGGGTCTCAGGGTTCATTAAGTGTCGCTATCAATTGTCAGGGAACTCCCCACCAGATGGGATACAAGCCCATTCCATGAGAGCACAAGCATCAACCAGAGCCATGTTCCATGATAGATCCCTTGCGGACATATGTAAGGCAGCCACGTGGAGTTCAGTACACACCTTTCCTTCTCACTATCCTCTAGTACATGATGCTGCAACGGATGCTTCATTCGGTGCAGTAGTCCTCGGTTCTACGGTTCCACCATCTTCCTTGCACCCTCTTGTCAATCACCCTCCATGGAATACAATCGGTACTAATACAATCGATCGAACCCACAAGGCAATACAAAGGTGCCTGTGCGGGCAGTCAAGCAATAGTACTTTTGAAAAGCTCCAGCACATGTGCATAACCCTCAGTGGAATACATATAGGGAGCACGCATCTCAAAGAACCTCCAGTAACCTTCTCTTCTCTTTCCTGCAATTTTATAATGACAGCACAGTTTACTTAACCCCTAATTATGTCCCTGAAGTTGATAATTTCTGATCACATAGGTAGCCGTTCCTTTTTTCTGTTCCTTTTCAAAGTGAATGCAAATAAAATCACATATGTACTGTATTTAAAGCACTGAACTGATGGCATGCATCTCAAGAATTTCAGAAAGTAAAACACAAGGCTTTGTTTTCAAGACTATCTGATTAGAAGGAAAGTTACTGTGTTACAGTGTGCCAAACCAGCCACCTAGTCAATAAACAGAATCATAGAGCATTAAGTCATATGAACATCTGTTGATTCAGTATTTTGGTTGGAACATTCTTCATACATTTAATAATTCCCATTAAGGGACAGCATATTAAAATACTTTAATTCTGTAGACCGGTGTAAAGATAATATGTATTCTTTGTTTACATGTTTTCCTACTTTATAATTGCTTGCACCAACTGAAAGAAAACCACACGGGTTCTGAGACTTAGAAGGAAGAATTATTTAAGATGGAATGAATTGCTTAAATGTTTTTTCTTTCTTAATATTTTTCAGTATGCATTTTTTTAACTAGTAAAGGCTTGCCAAATTCTATTTTTAAACTGATAAATAACCTGAATG